>NW_024423897.1:8716174-8780209 GCF_017311325.1 Ursus maritimus
TTTTTTTTTAATTTCTTATTGAATTCTTCTATCTGTGGCAAAGCCACGGAGCATAGCATAGTCAGAGTGGCATTGCTTCTTCAATATGTTCCACACAAAAAGAGCAAGCTGTATACAGGTTTTTGCTATAGTGTTTTTCTTCTTTCTCTCTCCAGTGATGAGGCACAGATAAGTTATCCAACATTAGTGTGTGTGCATCATATTAAGAGGATATTTGTTTCCTGATACAGTGATTCTTTGGAAAGTAAAATCCAGGCAATCACCATAGGGAACATCACCACACAATTAGTTCTCCCAACTAAAGACTTATATAATGAGAAACCACAAACAAGGAGAGTGCACTCTATATAGCCAAATGGGGATAAGTCCTGCTCAGAGGAGAATCTCAGGATAGGTGATTGTCGGAATCTCAAGAGAAAAACGTAAACTAGCCTTTCTCTGATCATCTAATAAAACCAAGAAGTTCACTTAAATAGTTGCAGGATATACCTTCCTAATACCTACTAATAATTGGTTTATGAAGAGTTTCTTCTTTTCAATGGTTCTAAAACTAATCTGAACTCTTCTTTGTAAGTGTCACATTATAAAACAAAATAAGGCATCTCAAGGATACATCAGAGGTTGAAAAACTCAGGGTACAGATGAATACCTACAGTAGGATGCTTTTTTATAAAAAAAATAATAAAATGATTAAATATACACCAAATTAAGTAGAGAAGCTGAGAGGTAACTTGGATGGGGACGAAGGTCAAAGAAGACTTTAGTTTTATCTGTGATGTTCCAATATTACTTAGAGGAAGAACATTCAGATATTAAATATATAAATGAGAATACGTAAGAGAGTAAATAAAGTGAATTGTAATACAGCATTCACAAAGAAAACCAGAGTATTTGTCCATTAGCCTAGAACACACTTTTCTGCTTTGGTGGTGAGAGGTCTACCAACACAGTCTGTTAGAAATCAAAGAGCAGACAGACGGGGCATTTTTCAGCCTGCTTAGTATAGAGATGCATGGAGAAAACTATAAACAAGGACATTCATACTGACCTTGTAGTTGCTAGAAGCGAGAAAAACGTATATTATTAGTAGCATACTGACCCATAGGATCTGACCAAGAAATGCTTCACAGTATATTTATTCCACACTTTAACTAAGCACGCATTTCAATGACTGCTCTCATTCCATTTTTGGTACTCATTTTCAGTAAGTAAGAAGCACTGTACCTTTAAGTTTTAAATATAAAAAATGACACTGATTAACCTTTAAAATGGTGCCATTTAATCAAAGCAAGTAGATCTTTAATGGGTTTTAAATGGACTAATAAATCACAAGATTTTTTTTTTTTCACCACGGAAATAAACGAAATATTTGAGAAAAAAAGTCTTATTATACCTCTTGGAGTGTTTGTGTGTGAGAGAATGGGCATGCAGAGAGGTGACCAGAGTCCACACGTGGTTATTCTCCATGTGACTCCGACTTGAAGAAAGCCTTGCCTTTTTTCTGGTGAATTCTTTGTTACCTTTTTGCTCTGCATGCTCATGAGCAAGACTTTAAGAGGCTATACTGATATGTTCTAAGGAACTTCAATAAATTTTGAGACTGAACTAAGAAAGGTATAGATGAGCATCATATTGAAGACAACTGACCTTTCACTTTGGAAGAAGCTGATTAGAGAAGATGAGTATGTTTTACTTTCTCCACTCATCCCCCAGCCATCACTAATTCTCCTCAGGCACAAATGAAAAACCAAGCAACCAGCAGTCTCAGAAAGTACAGACTGGACTCCTGATGTCCCATCAGTTTTCCTGCTGATGCAGCATTCCTTATGTTCCCCATGGATGAGCAGGTCTGTCTTAGCACTGCAATATATCCTCCACCTGGCTTAGGGTGGCTTCATGTAAATGAGCTGAATGAATGAACTGGATAAGAAGTGACAGCTTGATAATGATAGACTAGCTGAACCACGTACAAACTTAGGTATAGAAGAACAAGATGCCATTCATAATAAATTGATGTTCAACTCTAAATAGCCACCAAAGGATTGGCTGAAGCAAGTGCCAGGGTTGGGCTTCAAGCTGGAGGAAGGAACAAGGGAATGCAGAGAAGTTGTACCTACAAGAAGGGAATTTTAAAAATTAGGCAGAAGGCAGGAATAAAAGAATCCTTTAGCTAGCCTTAATGACAGCTACCACTTTGAAGCAATTACAATGTGTTAGGTATTAAGCTGAAAATTTATAGGCATTATCTCATTTAATTCATATAACTCAATAAGGTTTAGATAATTAATGCCGCAATTTTACAGATGAGAAAACTGACGATTGGAGAGATAATAAAACTTGCCCAAGGACACACCTGACAAGGAAAGTCAGGATTTATATTTGGAATAATGCAGTTTTGGAGGGTTCTTCCATGTCACTTCTTCCCCATCAAACAAGCCTATATCCATACTATCTGTGCCTGAGATCTGTAAGTGTGCCTCTCCTTTTCCTCACAGAAGGCAGTTTTCCATCTGTGCCATTGAACACACGGCATCCAGGAATATTCTCCTCTAACTGGACTCCTTATCTACAGGTTGAGCCTCTCCCATTCTATCATCTTCCGCCCCATCAGTCTCTAAAATGGCTCAAATCTGCCTCTTACCCCCAACCTCATTCCTTGACCCCTGCATTTTCTCTGAGCATCAACTGCTTTGCACTGGAATAGTTGTCTGTACTCATTTGTCCTATTCCTCTCTTGCCTCCAGACTAGATCTCTGCCACACCATGCCAGGGACTGCCTCTGCTGAAGTTACCAGTATTCCACCAATAGACAAGACAAATGGATACTTTCCAACATTCAACTCACCATGACCTGAGGCTTCTGACTCTAATGCCTGCTCCTTGAAACATGATGCCCTTATCTTCTGAACTATCGACCTACTGGCTCCCCATTCCTTGGCAGGCTTTTTCACCAGTGGTTCTTCCTTTAAATTTCTTAGAAATGGTGGTGGCACTCTGATTCCTTCTTTTCTGCTACTTGTCTAGACACTACCTGGATGCTCACCAGCTCTCACAGACTTGAACAACATTGTATCAACTGAGGATTCCTTTACCTCATTACCATACATATTTCTCATCTGAAAACCAGAACTGTGGATCCCATTGGGTTTTAGACACAATGACTTCACAAATGCATGCTGTAACCTTAAACGAAACGTACTGAAAACCGAGCTCACTGTATTCTTCCCTCACTTCCTCACTCTACTTTTCATCTGTATTCCATTCACAGAAGCCCAAATCCTGGATCTCATATTTAACACTTCAATCTTCATGACAACCTGTTTTTCCTCTTCCAAATAGTTCCTCAACCTACCAAATTTTCTCTCATAAACCACCTCACTTTGTTGTCACTCAGGACCTTGTCACTCCTGCCTAGACCAAAGAGATGGCCTACATCCTTGGACTCCGGTCCCATTCCAGTCTTGCCCCTTTTAACCGGTCCTCCTCCTCAGTGTCCTAGAAATAGTATTTCTAAAACACAGATCAGATAATGCTTTCTAACTGCATAGGTTTATACCTGTGTAGGATTTGGCCGTTGTCTCCCTCTTTAGCCCCATCTCCTATCACATGCACTGCTCTTCCCATATCTCCTGCATAACTGAACATTCTGAGCAGGCTGTAATTTTTCATATCCCTGAATATTTGCACACTCAGTTTTTTCTTTGTCCACCTCGAATGATCTTATTTTTTGCCAGGAAAACAGTATTTTTCTCTCCACTATCTCAAACAGACAAGAATTACTTTCTTCTTGAAACAGTTTTTGATCTTTCCTAGAGGTAAGCACCCTTCCCTTGAGTGCATGCACAAATGGCATGAAGCATCTAGCACTGAGACTTAATACTATGTTGTTAGTTTTATTTTTACCTGAGTCTATCTACCTCAAGGACTTTAAGATCAAAAGCTACCTTTTCAATCATTTTGGTATTTCTAGTACATTGCACAAGGCCTACCACACACTAGTAAATGACCGTCGAACCCAACTTGACATTTGATGGCCCAAAACCTTCAGTTTCAAGCTCAAGCAAATGAACAGGCAACCTCAATTATTTTGAAAATAATGAGTGTGCCTTAGAAGCAATTTATCCATCAAACAAATGCGATTTACTTTGGAGATCAGTAAACTGGAAGTCAGAAATGTATAGTTTCAGAGCTTGTGGTGTTACTGGCCAACCGTAAGTCCTTGGGCAAATCAATTCATCTCCTCTTTGTTTAAGCATTCGCCTATAAAGTGAGGTGAACAGGATACTTTCTAAAATCTCTCTAGCTCTCCAGCACCTATTTTGTTATATGAGGTCATAACCAACTACACAGGGTGAACAGTCAAAGAAAAGGACTGAATTGATCTTAAAAAAAAAAAAGAAAGAAAAAGGAAAAAGAAAAAAACAAACCTGTTTGTTGTAAATAACCCAAGATATTTGTTGAGTAAAAAGACATAACAAATTACTTCTAACCATCTTCTCAAAAGTACATATATAACTGAATCTTTTCATACTTAGCTCCAAAGAATCCGAATAAAACTATCCTGGAAAACAGTCATTTGGCTAGGAAATGCGAGGAAATGTAGGTCTTAATAGATGCATCAAAGACATCTTTCTCTCTTTTTCCTCATATTTTCAAATCAAATACACAATCCTATTATCATTCACAGCTCTAAGTTTCCCCCCAAAATATCAAATTTGTCTTTGATACCACAGATCCTGAATATTTATGTGCCTTTCAAGTTGGTATAGTTTACTGAGAAAAGAACATAGCTCAGTCACGTCTATTAAATATTAAGTATTTTGCCGCAAAAGCAGATACAGGTACACAGACATGTGATCACAGCCTCTAGAGATACAAACAGGATGCTTTTCCCCCCATTTGGTTGCAAATGAGGGGGGAAAAAAGTGTGCTAAAAGAAAACTTGCTTAAGTAACATGGTGAGCAATAATGTGTTAAAATAAAATGTGTTTGACGTTGCACGCTACATCCAAAGGAGCACCACCATAATCCATAGTGATTAATGGTAATGTCAAAAATATTAAAGAAAGTAATGATGATTTGTATCTTCATGTAATGGGCTATCCTTTCTTTGATCTTTTATTCCCTTTGATCAATGAAATTAATGGACAATAAATTTCAAACCAATAAAAAGGAATTCATCTTCACCCTGCACATCGGTCAGCCTGTGGGAATAACTGCCACATGAGGTCAGAGAGACAAATGCTAAGGCTGGTGTTAAAAAAAGATCAGATAATTTTATGACCATTAATAACATTTGTCGTGCTGCAAGCTCACGTGTAGATAAGAGTAATCCAGTCATCCTTTTGGGCTCAGACTAATTACCTCTGGGTCAAAAAGACACCGCTGGACCAGCACACAGCATGGGTCATTTGTGCACTTTCAGAGGGGGCTTTACTTTCATTTCAGTGGAGGACAAGGTCAGCTGAAGACCTTTAAAGGGCCCTCAAAGCTGAAAAGATTATGGTATCTTCTCCTTCATTTGTAATTTAAAAAAACAAAAAACAAAAAACCCTAAGCCATAAAACCCATAATTTCATGCATATGCTGAAATTAAAATGTTTTTTTTCCCTCAGATTCCTTTGGTTGTAAAGTTCAAGTTATATTTTTTGAAACTGGATCGTCTAAAATATTTTGGTGTCCCTCATGTCTTAGGACCCTGAGCATGTTCACAATTTGTCTATTAGGTAATTGAACATTTGGTGGGCAATGTAAAGATGAATTATGCTCACGGTCGAAAACATCAACATATATGTGACTTCTCTTGCTCAATCCGAAATATCAAAATTGATTTCAGGAACTCTGACTCCCTATGCATTTGTGGCAGCTGTTGATTCTGAAGACCTTCAGTTAGGGCTGGTGGTATCAATTACGGCCTGCTGCAGGTATCTTGCCAACCAAACACATCTCATCAGACATCCCCAATGTATTATTTCCACACCTCTAATGAGATCTGTATCTGCACTTGTATTAATCCTCAGTGCAAGATAAATGTTGAATACACCCAGGGAGTGCATGCAGTCAAGGCGGCCTTCTCACAACTTTAATGCCAATTGCTAAGGAAATGCATAATGTTTACATGGCTCAATATCTATCTACACGCACACGATTGTTTGTTTATTGTGTTGTGTTCCGCTTTCACTAAGTCCCTGGTGTGTATTGGAAAAGAAAAGGCATCTTATTGGTATCTAATAACCTAAGGGTTACTGAAAACTGACCACCATGTTGCTAAATCATTCTGCTCACAGCTCTCAACAGCAGGAAATCATGATTCTCCTAATAGACTTAAAATATACAGGCACAATTTACTTTCATAAAACTGCAGGGGTATAGCTCTAGTTGGCTTTGGTGTGAGAAAATTCATGATCGTCAATAATTTACTTCAAAGATTCATTAAAGCTCAATGTATTTATAGCTGCCTAACTACAGTAAAGCAGGATTAGAAACTGTCAGTGGGGGAAATATTATTCATATAATTTTTAACATGTATTAAAATACACTGTATAGAAATCTATTTTTTTCCCCTTCACATTGTAGGTCATTTAGTCCACTACAAGGAAAATGAATTGATAGAGAAGATTTTTTTCAGAACTGGATGCAGACATGAAGATTATAAGGTATAAATAAACATTTATCTCAATACTTCCCTTAGGAACCTGCTGGTGTTTCTCCCCATAGGAACTCTGGCATCTCACCTCTACTCCGACAACTCTTTTATTGGCTTCTGTGTTCTTGACCCTAATTTCACAAGCTGACTGCTGTTTACTCTTTTAGTTTGGTGTTTAGACTTACGAGGCCATGTATCTGAACTGGAAACTTCAACTCCAGCCTTGTACCAGCCCACTCCTAGCTTGCCTAAATTATTAATCTCAACTTGAAGGTTCATGTCAAGGCTTACCCTGCAAGAACCATCACTGATCCCCGACTTTGGCAGAAGAGAGATCTGAGATGGTAATATAAGTTAGGAATGGTTAGCATTTAAAACTATAAGAAAACTTGAGATCACTCCAGCAGTGGGTTCAAGAAGAATGGTATGAGATGAATGATGAGTACAGACAGGTCTCGGACAGGTTCTACTATAAAGCAGATAAATGGGTGTGGGGGGTGGATTTCTATGCTTCCAGAGAGAAGGCTGTGTCTTTATGCTGACAGATGAACTCCTATTATAAACAGCAAATGCAGAAGATTATTAGAGTCTCAATTTGGGGACTAAACCCCCAAAGAGACATGCAAAATGCAGCCATGCTTTCAAACATGACTGCCCTCAGGATGTATGATGGTGAAGCATTAACTGAGGAGGTAAGCACTTGTGCTTTTCTTTTATGGTAATGAAAGATTAATTTCTATATTCAGAAAATTCATTTCAGAACCTTTTGTTATTCTGATTACAGATATGAATATAACTTTGGAAAAATAATTCTTTAAAGTGAAACCAATGGTGACATTGACCTAAGGCTTTACACATCTTACATGCACAGATGGTTTTGGCAGCACCAATCAAAATTTGATATTGCTTCAACCTTCTATTTTTGTAGCTGACATTATATTTATCTTCTGTTTTGTTTCCGCTTGCTACCACAACCAGGAAAACCAGCCACGCAACTGTGGTTCGGGCAGCAGCCATATTGGTCTTAAATGAACACACATCTTACTACCAGTGTTATTTCTGAGCATAGGTGCCTAACCTGCTAATTATAGGAGTAACGGCAGAGCAATGATGGTCTGAGGTTCCCAGCCAGTGCCTCATTGATTCACCCTATCAACACCTAAAATCAACACCTAAATCCCTTGCACTGGCAAGGAAGCCCAGGGTATGAAATCTAAGATTCTTCCCATTGCAAGGGTCCTCTCCAACACCCCCTGTATATAGCTAGTTAGTATCTGCTTGCAAACACCTAGAGAGCTCTCTCTCATAGGAACACCTAGTTCCAGTATTTAAAAACAGCTCTGTACATTTCAAAGTTGTAATTTAGATTAGTATATAATGTCTCTCCCTCAAATGCTCCTAGTTTGATTCTGTGAAGACATACAGAATTAGAGTCCTTCAACTATGACATATAAAGACAGGTACCAAATTCTCTTTACATCTTTCATTTTTACAGCCTAAATACATGCCTTGACCCTATATCTGTTCTTCAGATCACAAGGACCTCAGATCCTTTATGATCCTGTTACTTTCTCTTGATGTTTACATCTCCTACTGAATTTCTCCACAGCCAGATCTGGGCTTCATTTCCACAGAAAAGAGACAAAAAGCAGACACCAAATAAAGTCTGAGAATGCCAACTCCAAGGAGATTCTAAGCTGTTTTGCTGAAAGCAAGTCTCATCACTTAATTTATAGTCTTAGCAATCTCCAAAAGCAAAAAGGTAAATGTCAGGTTGAAAGACTAGAACTACACAAGGTGAAGGTGAAAGAATACTGATCCTGACCACCACCTCCATTCACACCCATTCTTATAGGGATGACTTTTCTCTCTCCTTTAAGGATTATCTACCCCGGCCCCATGGCTTTTCTAATCACTCTCAGATAATGAAAGTCCTTAAATCACTCTTAGTTAACAAAAATTCTATTCTTCCATAATTAAAATGTCTAGTCTAAGCAATAGTTAAAACTACGTCATTTAAAATTCATTTAATCATTACCTCTGTTCTCCCTGGCAGGCTTGCTTCAAGCCCAAACTCCATGTTCATGGGGAAGAGCTATGGTGCCCTGCATTTCTGTTTACTGCTTTGTTTCTCCTCACTCCTAGCTCCTCTGCCTGGATTTCTGATTCTTCCAGGGTTGGAGCAGGGAAGCAGAGAAGGGGCAAAATGTACAGGGTATAAAAGAGCTTACTTGACGAGCACTGATATGACAGGACTTAGAGTCCTTTGGTCACAAGAAATGTCTGATGCCCAACTGCTCATAGACTTCCTCCCACACCTGCTGCCGTTCCGAGGACCTCTCAATCAGACTCCTCAGGGATGTAAATATCTCCGCTGGCTGCTAGTAAGTATCATGCCCCTCCATCTTTATCTTATAGTATATTTTCAGTCTCTCTCTCTCCTGTGTCTGCCTTGTCTTCCAAAAGGCTTCTTTTGGGGAAGTTTCTCCTATAAAGCCCATAGGGAACACTTACACATCTTTTCCTTCAATAGAATCTGGGAGCACAGGCCATTCACAAAGCAGTCCCTCTTCTTGTTCCCTAATCTTAGCCATGTTCTATCATTTCCTCTTCCCAGCAATAGTCCTACCACCATTTAGTGCCTTGGAGACAGCAGGGTCAATCACTCTCTGAAGACCAGCTTGGTAGTCTTCTGGAGAAAGACCTACCCCTCATGCCTTCATAAGACCCTGCGACCCCCTCCATGAATTCTCACCCTCCTTGTCCAACTCCTCCTTCGGCCTCTCCAGTACTTTGATAGAAAGGATGGTAGTCATCTCTGGGTGGCAAAACCGGTTCTTAGGCACCTTTTTTTTTTTTACAAATTTTGTTTGGTTGGGCTAGGACCCTATATTGGAGTGGGAGTAAATGGGGCCTAAGATGGAAAAGGGACAGCCAGAGTCCCAATGTAGTTTCCTGCTACAGTTACAAACTGGAAATAATGGGCAATGAAGCCAGAAAACATTGTTCTTATTTTAAATATATTTTAAAAAGTATCCAAGTGAAGACCTTAAAAACAAAAAACTCCAAATCACAGAATTCAGTAAAAACAATGGTAATAAATATTAGTGATTTATAGAACCTGAGATTAGTCAACATTTTTCTCCTGAAATGATCACTTAAATTCTTCGATTAATCAAATTATTATGAACTTAACTCAAAAGCTTGAAAGTTATAATACTGAGGGGTTCCTTTTTTAATGACAGGAAAATGGCACAGTCTGCAAGATGCTTAGCTAAAATCTTCCTCAAAATGCAATGCAAAATGTCCTTACAAGAAGTGAAGAAACCAGCAAGTTTTTAAATGTATTCCTCTGCACCATTTTTTTTTTTTAATAGAAACTATGGTATCATACAATCTGGTTTCCAAACCAGATTGAGATCATGGGAGAGATATTTTGTTGAAAATGAAATGGAGGATCTCTAAGTAAAACAGAATTTAAATGGCAAGCATATTCAGTGTGGGAAGGTCTGCTAGGTCTCACTTCACATCTTCATTAATGGTCCAAGCCAGAGAAATAAACAGCATGTTAATTAAACCTACAGGTAGTATTAAATCAGTATGAAGGGCAAAGACTGGTGAGAGATAATAAGAAGACTTTAGAGGTTAGGAACAGAGCAGCAAATAAAAAAATAATTTGAGAAAGTGCATATATTTAACAGAAGAAGGCCCCTGGAAAACAGGATGGCTCAAACCATATTCAACTGATTATGCAAACAATTAAATAAATCCTAGATTCAGTGCCTCAGGAAAATAATCACCAACATCATTTGGCCTTCCAAATCAGAGTTACAAAATAATAGGTGGAGGGAGAAGAACTTCATAGAAAGATACCTCAATTCTGAGGTGGGGGGGGAATATATATATATATGTAACATAAGAATTCAAAACAAGGATATTTCATTGATATAATCTGAGAACCCATGATATAACTTAGAGAAGAAATTAATATTTGAAATAATAATTATTTTATTGGTCTCCAGGGTAGAAAAATTAAAAGTTTGAAGAGTATGATTTGTTTATAAGTAAGCTATCTTGGAAATTCTTAACAATTACTCAGAACAAAGCAAACGAGTCACAGTAAGGGCAAAATAAAGCATGATATCCAGACCCCGTTTATCTGTTGAGCTTTATCTCCTTCCAACCTTATTTATGTGATCCTTAAAACAGACCTCCAGGTTTGGCCCTGAAGGATCTTGCACTAGCTCTTCCTCACCCTACAATACTCCTCCACTCAGATCTTCCTCTGGCTGTTGTCAGGTCAGATGCCCCCTCCACAGAGAGCCTTCTCTGACCATCATACTTAAAGTTGATCTTCCTACCGAGTCAGCACGTTGTTGTCACTGATGTCTGTCTCCTCGTCTCCTTCACTACTGTGTCCTCAAAAATAGCTTCTTCCATCTAAGACCACTGAATAAATGAATATATATAACCTGGCTGATAGGTCATAGGTTGTAAAAATACTACCAATACTACTAGAAGAAAGTAAATGTGATAGAGGAAAGGGCGGTAGATGACATCACTATCAATGTGTCCCAGCAAGGAATCCGAATTTAGATTAAAGTTTTAAATAGGCAGATGCATTAAAACAAATTCTTCAGCGTGGTTAAATTGCCAACTCTGTAATTACACATTTGGCCATATTAGGCCCCAAATAATGAAATTTCGAGGATCACTCATCTAATAGCACCCAACCAATGTGTATATTTACTCATGAAAATTCATATGAAGTTAACTACCATGTAGTTACTTCCAGCTTTCTTTTTTTTTCCAATAGAGTGGAATTAATGTGTGCAACCTAATGAAATATGCTGCAATTAAAGAACTACTATGCATAGTAATATCTCTGCGTGTATATGTTTCAAATAAACTAGATTCTGTGGTGACATTTCAGGAATGGAAAGAATGAAAAACAAAATTAAATTCCTATTAGATTTCAAATTACAGCTAGGTACCTGAATGCAAAGTCAGTCTATGAAAAAACCGATTGTTTAATGTCCCCCCACCCATCCTAAACATTATAAAACGGATGAAGGTTTGTTGTATATTCATTAGGAAATCTAACTTGGCCCACACACCAGGAAATGTGAAAGCACTTTCATTTATGACAGAAAATCACCAACACAAAGGTTTTTAACCTACTCTACAAGAATACTTTCCCTTCTGAGGAGGAATTTTGAAGTCTTAGAAGGGAATACTAATTCCTACTGTAGCAAGGGTCCCTTTGACCCTATGATGTGACTAGAGTAGCCAACCTCAAATCAAGCAAAGCAGAGGAAATAGCCAACCCACGGCTTTCAGCCTCAAAGGGATTCAGAAATTATCAACACAGTTAAAGAGTCTCTTCGAACAAATACTGGAGGAAAATAATAACAACAATTCAAACTCATTTTCCTAAACCACTGGTGTTAAATAATTTCATTTTAAAAATAGTATAACACCTGCCTCTCTCTTCACTATCTTTTCTTCCCTACTGTCAGAAGGAATTCCATGTTGGGCTATCATTCCAGGACAATCAACTGCCCCATCTCCTAATTTGAACACATCTAAGTGAAAAAAACCTCTGAAAGGATGAACTAGTTTTTGCTGCTGAACCCTCGAGACTGAGTGAGGCAGCAAGGGTGTTTTGGGGGCATCAGGGCTGGTCTGCGGAGTAGGAAACCACGTGGAAATATACAATTCCATTTTCCTATTTCCTGGTAGAGTCAAAAACTTCTTTAGATTTCTCCATGGAATTCAGAGCTCGTTTCCCTCACTGTCCTGAACCTTCCCCCAAAATGCATAAAGCTTACCTGTAGTAGCCAACTCCAGGATCCCATTTTATGAAGGGGCTAATCTCAGACGTGGGTGAATATCTATTTTCAAGATAATCTTGAGGATTTAGGAGATTTAAGATTCATGTACAGTCAGAGAGACATGCCTATGAACTTAATGAATACACATGAAAAAAAAAGATTCATCTAAGAGATTTGCCTCTTGTTTCCTTCAATTTTTGTTTTATTTAAAGTGGAAAAATCATTAAAGAAAATTGTAAACTCTACAACATGATATAAAAATGTTATGTTGTAGTACACTTATTATATCTAAAAAACCTGAACACCATACCCAACCCCCCAAAATGTATGGAGTTATAAATGTTGAAAGACAGTTAGCTGTTTGCAGTGTATCTACTTATATTTGCTAAAAACAAAAATGTTTCTCCTAATGAGTATCAATGTTACCCAGAATAATATGGTTAAATTACCTATGTTCCTATGCTTACCTTCTTTCCAATGATGCAATTTTAAAAATTTCACTGTCATCTCTTTTTAGTATTAGGGACAAAAAGTCCATAATATATTTTCATATAAAAGACAGGAAGAAAAACTGTAAAATAAACTAAAACTGACTAGCTGGCTTTCACTTTTTAAACATACCTTCAACAAAAATAAATACCAAGTAAAATCACAAGCATCTTTCAAAGGTTACTCATCAGTGTTGAAGACAACAATCAGCTTGTCCTAATCAGCTTTATAAGTAGGAAAACGGAACATCAGAGACAACACCATGTCCAAATCTACAGCTTAAAAGATGAAACTCAAGTGGATAAAAACTGAAGTTGGGCCAAACTGCATTATTCTATTCACCTTGTTCTACAAGTCAAGTATGCAGAACACCTGTACATCAGCAATGTTGTATATCAGTTCCATTTTATCGGACTGAATGCATTACTTCATGAAGTAAACTTTCCCCCCCAAAGTAGCAAGAATAAAGAAATGTGAATTATATATGTGCTTCACTACAATATACTATTGACTTTGAGTTTAATGCTGTTCCTGCAAATATTACTATCCTGCATCCTAGTCCTTTGATCTAACACTTGTCAGTCAGGCATGTGACACTGAGAAAATTATTCCAGCAAGCAAGCCTATATGCTTTCCACTTTTAACTTCTGTCTCTCACTGAAGTTTTCCCACCGCCTTGCCTACACAAACCTACTTGGTATTGCTTCCAATAATTACACCTCAATTTTTGGAGCTGAAAAATATAGGAATTCAGGTGAGAATTTTATCTGTAGGAGCCTTGTATTCACCACAGAGAGACTTTAAAAAATAGATATAAGATGGCAGGAAATAAAGGTGATAAAATCCTTCAGCTGAGTTAGAAATAAAGTATGTAAATAGCTCTGTAATATCCTACAATTTCTACAAATATGAACTGCAAAAGGAAAAACAAAACCAGAGTAACCACAGCTTCGATGTAGATGGAAGCTGCTGGCCTGGGGTGAGGTAGGGAGTGGGGGGAGAGAGAGGAATCCAATTCGACTTTTTATTCCAAGATTCAGGAATGGTTCTCTTGGCCAAGTATTTATTAAAAATCCTTACCCAGTCTGCTTATAAACAATTTGAGAACTCATACACTACAATATTCATAGCCGTGTTCAAGAAGTGACCTTCTGAGCTGACTTTATTATGAGCTAGAAAAAGTGCTAGCTAATAAAACACAAGGGCATTTAGTTGATTTCCAAGACTTTACTTTCTAGGCTTCTCACCCCCTTCACAAAAGCTCTCCCACTAATGATCAGAACTGTTTTGTGATCCACCCTTGACAATACAGAAACCCAAAAGCAAAGGCAGCAAAAACATATCCCACAGAATCCTAAAGACATTATTCAACCTGAATTCTAATGCGAGACTTGCAAATTGCGCCACTAAGCATCTCTGTTGTGGCTTATTTGTTGTTCAATTACATGCATGCAGTTTTTTGGTGGTTTTACCCTTGGGTTTGTATTCTACAAAAGCTCATAAAATTCTTGAAATTAGCTATACCTATAATCTTATAATATTCCCCAGACTGTGAATAAAATTGTACTTATTCACTTAAAATTAATATCCTTTTCTTGATTCTCTGTGGAATTCTGACAAAACATTGAATTTAATGTTCACATTCCTAGGTGTTTTAATCCAGCAATCATGGCTATCTATCTTCTAACCATGGCAAGGCAAGATTAGAAAATGTCCTGCTGCTCACAGCCTGAACCTATGAAATGAACCTGCACGGAGGTCATTTTAGCAGGAAGAGGAACTGAACAATTCACAAAGCTTTTAAAGAATTCAAAATAAGAATCCAACAGAATAAAAAGAGAGAAGGGGAAGAAGAAATCTTCCCAAACTTAACAAGCCATTCATTTTATTCTTAAGTTTAATTATATATACATATCTATGAGGTTGTCCTATTTTGGAATCAACTACTGACTCAAGAGCTCAGATGACTGCATGTTTACTAACTTAAGTAATGTTATGTGGGAATGCAGCACTGCCATTTCTCAAGGAAAGCCAAAATAGCCAGAATTTTTTTTTTTAAATATGAAACTTCTAACATTAAAATTCTCTTTACCTTTGGCTTAAGTGAAAGCTAGCCTAAATTGCATATTAAACTGAAAAACAAACAGTCTCTGCTACTTGCAATGAATGTTTACAGAAGGTAGATATCTTGGATCCCAGACATAAGCATGATTCTGTAGGATGAGCCTCTTAGAAAATTTTGCCCTTTGTCCTGGTCTTAGTTTTCCTACTTTGACAGTGAAGCTTTTATTAGACTGTGGACCAGCCACTTGAAAAACCTGGATCACATGTAAACACTACATGTTCCCAGGTCCCATTCCAGTTCTACTGAATCACAATTCCCAGGAGCAATGCTAAAAAAGCTCCTTAGGCAAGGCGTGGATGTGGTTAGGCATACAAGATGACCCTGGATTAAGGCCCTTCAACTCTAAAGAGCTATAACATTCCAAGGAACCCCTGTAGGAAGTAACGTGCTGGGCAACAGGAATGAGGGGGTGAGGAGTGGTAAATAAAGGATGCCTGGTGGGCATCAACAATGTTTAAACATAGAATAAGGATGACACCTCTTCATACACAGAAGCTCCCTCCCTTCCCTTCTCAGGACTCTCCTACCCCCTGCTGGTACTACCCAGAATTTCTCACTTCCCTGCTAAGTTCCTGTTACTATAGAGACAGAAGCCAGAAAAAGCAGCAGTGATGCAAACATCAGAGCTGGCTCCTGAGAGTGAGGAAGAAGGAGAAAGGTCAGAACAGAGAGGCCAGCAAATGGGAGTTAAGAAGAAAACAACAAATCCTCACAGGGCAGAGTCCACAAACACATATGTCTTATAGGGGCTAGGCAAGTAATAAAAAATGAAGCTGGGTAAATGGAAAAGAGGGTGGGGGGCAGGAGCATGTGATCCATCTAAGAGGGTTGCCAGCCAATTATAGTTATGAGGGAATAATAGCCCGGGGCTGCCATATCCACCTTTTTTTTTTTTCAAGAAAAGACAGAAATCTCAATTTTCTCTGAAACGCTTAACATTGAAGTTTTTATAACTAATTAGGATATATATAATATATATATTATATATTATATATATATTTTTTAATCCACCAACCAAACTCACCCCCAGCTTGCATCACTACCCAAGAAGATATGTGAACTGTGAGAAGGCGACCAGTGAAGAAGAAAAGAGCCCAGGGAGAAAAAACATGACGTACAAGGGCTGAAAAGGAACTCTTGAACAAAGGGCTGGGGAATTTTAAAGATTAGCCAGGATGTGTGGTCAACCCGACAATCATAGATTCAACATGTTTGTTTTTAAGAAATCACTACTTTTGCCCAAATCAGAAGAATATCCATGTGGCTATTAGTAATTCTGCCTTGGTAAGGATTTGGAGCACTAGCTGTAGGGCTGCTCCCAGGAATCATTTACTCAGGTAATTAGCAAGGTCCAACCAAGATCCAAACAGCATAGACTGCACATTCCTTGTAAATGGAAACTATTATATGTTTCATTTTTTTTTCACCTGTGGAAGATGGTTGTGAAAATAATAAAGTAACATTCACTCATGACCAAGTGTTGAGTGTGCAAGGGTTGTGAGCTAACAAACGTCAGCCATTATGAGCATCTCAATCATCCCTGACAAGTCCAGCAGAAGGAATTAATGTAATGTTGATTTTAGAGATGAGGAAACAGATTTAGAGAGTTATACTAAGTGACTTGCCCTGTACCTAGGAAGCAATGGGTCAGGTTTGGGAGCATCTCATCATTAGTCTACACTACTAGTGCTAAGTGTGGGGTGCAGTAGAGGCATCCAGCATACTGGAGATGGTGAGCTACTCCTCTTCCGTCCTTCCAAAATGTTTCAGATAAATCAAAGCATAGATTATATTGTATCTATTGACCCACTGGAGCACAAAAGAGACTGTTTAAAAATTCTAGTTACCCTATGATATTTTATGAAGAAAACGATATGCTTGCTATATTTATGACCATGAGAATTCTCAAGGCCAAGGGTCTGTACTATTAGATGGGGAATCAGGGAAGTACAAAGTACTTCAGTTCAGCATCCTACACTGGAAGTGACAATGCAACAAAGAGATGTATTCATTGGGAAGCTCATCCTATGATCGCAAATATAAGCCATACAATTAAAATGACCTGGCTCGCGTGGATAAAAGACTAAAATGAAACACAACTCTTCTTAACTGATGAGATTAGACTGCTGAGTTACAATTTTTCATGTCCTGCTATTACAAAATTCAAATCATATTTTTCAAAGCTTCACTGATAACATGGAAAACCCCAATACAATGCAAACACAGACTCAAAGAATTTTAAACCTGAAAGAGTCCTTATAAATAATTTTGTATAGTTCTCTCATCTAGTAAGTTAGGAAATTTAGATTCAGAAAGTATGACAATATAAGCCTCAAATCACATTGCCTCATTAGTGGTAGAGTTTAGACAGCTTAGAACAGATACTATTGACCACCTCATAGATAAAACCAACTTAGAGTCTTTTGTTGCTTTAATAAGAGGACCCACTGAATTTTCTAAGGAAAAAATACATGAAAGAAAAAGTTAATAAATATGACAACTTGTTAAATCCATTTGAGATATATATATATATATATATATATATATATATATATATAATTTGACAGATCTAATACATTCAGTTCTTAGTCATAAGAAAAATGAAACATCTGCCTACAAAATTTGGTAAAGGAAAATCAAAGGGATACACCTTTTCACTTAGATTGGCAAAGAGTAAAAATATGATAAAATCATTGGTGAAGATATAGGTCAACTGACACAAAGCATACAGTTGATAATTCTCTGGAGAGAATTTTCACAATGTGTATCAAAATATATAATGTGTATGCATACCTTCAGAGTAACTAATTCTAATACTAGGGATTCATTTTTAAGAAAACAATTTAAGAGTTGATCAAAAGTATATGAATAAGGATTTTAATTTTAATGTGTCTAGTAAGAAATTAGAAACAACTTAAATGTTGTATTAGTAAAATAAGTTATACTGTATTTATCTTAGGACATTTTTACACCAGCATGAAAAAAATTATATTGTTCTGTATTCATGGACATGATGGTAAGTTCTTATAACTGAGAGGGCAAAAAAAAAAATGCTTTAAATATAAATACACGATGCTTTTTATGTAAAATTTTATATGCTATGAATAAAGAGATGTCTGAGACAATATGCACCCAAGTATTATATTGATAATTTTTGGATATAAGATTTTGAATATGTGAATTCTTCTCTATATTTTCCTGAATTATTTAAATAAAATTTAAATGACCATGCATTGTAATCAGGAAAAAAATAATAAATATATTTTGATTTGGGTTTTTTTTTCTAAATTAAAAGTACTTTAAAAACACATGAACACTCACGAAACAAAAAGGGGCACAAGATGATCTATACCAGTAGCATGAGTTTTCTAAGTAACTTCTAATATTTACCATTTTTTATAAAGCAGAATTATCTATGATCCTAACATAATTTTGCATCTGAAGTAAGTGCTAATAGAGATCTAAGAACCTCCAGGACTTTACTGAGAGGATATTTGAATTCAAATAGATTTCATTACTATCTAGCTGAGTAAACTAGACTCAGCCAGTGAACATTCCCTAAAGCATTAAATGAGAAATGTGAGCTTGATGACCCCTGAAGGCATTTACATCTCAAAAAACAAATAAATAAATAATAATTCTCCAAACCTGAAAGCACAAAATAATTCCTTAGTGATTCATATCCCCTCAAAACATCCCTCAATCCCTGTCTGAATGCAACTCTAGATTGTAGAGGATAAAGTCATATTTCAAAGTTCCTAAGTGGAGCTATGGACATTTGAAATTCTTCCAGAAGTCCCTGAAGAGACCCTTAAGAACTAAACAACATATAAACTCCTACTTGGGTGGTCTCATTCCAATGATAAAGATTGAAAAGTGATATCAGTTCTTCTGCTTCCTGAGGGCTTTGTGAGGGTCTTAGATATAATCACGCCATCACAAAAATGTTGACTAATCTAAAAAAACCATCCGTGGGCTCTGCTTCAAGTAGCTCATTCACTATGTTGCTGCCATTCTCCAAAAAATCTCGTTCAGAACATGGCTTGTACTTTAAGCTTGAAGATCACTTAGTGTAGGGTTTTACTGAAAGTGGAAGCTTTTCACCTGCACACATTTGTAGGGCAAAAGACACACATTTCAGGACACCCACATATCTCATTTCAAATACAGCACTCAGGTCCTACCTCCAAAAATTGATAGGAAGAACAGGGAATCAGAAGAAAATGATCTCACGTTTGTGTATATTAATGACCCTACCTACTTTTGGAGGGCCAGGAAGGGTGTGGAGTTAGAGCAGACTTAACAGTGAAAGAGACCAGAAGTCATAAACTCATTGACATACTTTGGCCAGAAAGAGAATGGTGACAGGTATCAAAATCTCAAGTACAAGAGTGATGATGAACAGCAATGGACATTCAGCTTCAGAGTCAGAAACACAAGAAAGCACGGCAGAGACTGTGGATACCTGAAGAATACATGCTCTGGGGAAAGGACTCAGTAGATTATCATCATGTGGAAATGCAGGCCTTCTGCTGTCAACAGTTAGTTTGTTTCTTCATGAGAAGCTGCAAATGTAAATTCTAAACAAATCTAATTGATTCTTAAATGCTAACAACCGATGTTTTGATACTATACAGACCATCATTGCATTGGGCGAAATAAAACAGATTTGGCCTCTGGGCTACTATCAGTGTGTAAGCCCTCAGATAAAGAATACACAACCTGGTGGGAAATTATATTCAAATCAGTGACAAGAGTATCTTCAAATATATATTAATATATGCACATCAACTTGTTTGGTTGGTGGTTTCATGGACAAGCTGACATCGAAGAAAAAGAAGGAAAAACAGGATAGGGATTAAGGAAATTTAGAGGGAAAGATGAACATAACCAAAGGCAATGAAAGTGTTTGTCTTTTACATTATTATTATTTTAATATAAAGATTCAACAGAAATGAAGGATTAAGTGTGAGAAAGGTGCAGTGCTATGAGGGAGAAGGAACACCTAATTGAAAGCCTATCATATAGCAGGCACCACACTCGGTGCCTACATTTTCATATTAATTCTAATGAAAATATGGCAACAATACTATTCTTCCTTTGCAGATGTGATAATGAGGGTTGACAGACATTAACCAATCTATAATCCCACAACACTTAGCTGGGATGGAATCCCATTAATGTCTGACTACAAAACCAAGTTTTTTACCCAGGAATATACCATGCTGGAAAGTAAATTGGATTTATAGTCTAGAGTTTCATTATCCAATAGGCTAGTTACTAGCCACATATGCTGCTGAGCACATAAAATGTAGCTAATGTGACTAAGTAACTTAGCTGTCAATTTAATTTTAATTAGTTTATAATTAAATATTTTAAAATGATACTAAATTCAGTTATTAGAAAACTTTTAAGTATGTGATGAACACCTTGGGCTTGGGAATCTGGTTTTTCATCCATAAATTTTATAAACAGCAAGTATAAGTCAAGTATTTCTGATGAACTTTTGCCATCAGAATTGACAGGAACTCTTGAGTATAAAACACACACAGGATTCCAAAGACTTAATGTGGAAAAAGGAATTTAACCTATTTCTTAATTTTTGTATTGACTACATGTTACAATGGGGATACCTTGGACATACTGGTTAAATGAATATATTATTAAAATTAACTTTATCTGGTTTTCTGTTTTAACTTTTTTATAATGGGCCCCTAGAATATATGTAGCTTCTCTTACAATTTTGTTGGATTGCACAGGCCTAGATCAATGTTTCTCAACCTTAGCTGTATATTAGAATCAACTATAAGCTAGATAAAAATTATCAGTGTCCAGTCTGATTAGATTAGTTTAGAGTGGAACCTACACACTCATATTTTCAAACATGTCTGGTGATTCTAATGTGCAGCCAGGATTGGGGTGCCATGCTAAAGTGATTAGACTTCATTGCACAGACAGTGGGAAGACGCTGAAAGACTTTTGTAAGAGGAAGTGGCAGAATGCTTTCAGATATTATGAAAAGGTGAATCCGGGAGTCCTGGGGTGAAAGGTGTATGCATGGATGTCCCTACGTGGTCTAACCCATTCACCTGTCATCCTCATCTTCACCACTCTCCCCCTGGCTCACTAGCATCCAGGCACAATGATTTCTTTCAGCTCCTGAACCAGCCACACTAGTCCCACCTTACGAGTTTTATGTTTGCTGTTGCCTCTGTCTATAAAACTCATAGCACAGATTCTTACATGGATAGCTCCAGGCTGTAACCCATGTTTTCCTGGCCAAACCTGACTCCATAATAGCCAATAGTTTCTCCAGCCCTGATGCTCGTTCTCACTCCCATCTCTATTTTATTTTCTTCATGACCCCTGACACAGCCTGACAACCTCTTATTTACTGCTTACCTTAGGTCTCTCCTACTAGAATGGGAGCTGCAGAATAGACCTGTGTCTTTGAGCCACTCTTCCCCCCTCACCACCTAGAACAGTGTCCAGCAAATACAGGGACCTCAGTAACTATTCAATGAATAAAAGAATGCACATATGGTATTTAACAACAAATTATAACCATGAAGCTTTAATTTTCATGTTCTACCAAATTTTTAAAATGCTTTTTTCAAAATCTTAGAGCTAATGACTAAACCAAGGAAAAATAATTAGAATATTGATTAATATTCAATTCTGATAAATCTCTGTTCTTAAGGCTAATTTGATTGCTAGTTCATTTATTTGAATAACCTATTACCTCAGTTAGAAATGTGAATATATTAAAGTTTAAATTAAATGTGTTTTCCTTGAGTGAAATGCAGGACTTTTTAAAAATTCCAATATATAAATATATATTTGTTTGCCAATGGCATTTCCCATCAGCAAGCCTCCTTCAGTAATTTGCTTTTAGAATTGTTGACCAGAGGGTAATTCACCAAGGGAATTTGTTTTCTGTCCCAATAGAAGAGCAGAAAAATGCAGCTAAAGCTAGACTTGTGGACTTAAATAATAATATGTGGCTCATTTGCTTCCTGATAATAATTTGGAGATTTTCGTGGTACAATTTCTATTTTGGACTTGAAATGCTTTCTCAGTGAACATGTTGGCTTGGGGTGCATTTCAGCTCACAGAGGGTGGCTTAGAAAAGAAACTCTTTTAATTCACTGACACTCTGATTATATTGTCATTCTGGGCAATGACATAAGTATACACTGCCACTCTTCAGGGATGTGGGGGGGAAGCAACATTTTTATTGGATGCATTTTACCCTTAAAAATGAGCTACACTTTTATAGTCACATAGTGAGTTCATAGCACTAATATCACATCTAATTTCTCTGAATCTCCAAAGATTTTCAAAGAACCCTGTGATGGTTTGTGTCCACAAAAACCAATAATAGGATTACATTCATCCAGGTATATAACTTTCTCATCTGCGACAGGTATAATGTGAGTAATACTCTTCACATATTAAACCAAGCATAATTCAAAATATTACTAATCTAAGTTAATATCCTCCATTTCATTTTAACCACTTTAGAATGCCATGAATTAAAACACAGTAAGCTGGAAATTGCTAATAAAGTTTAGTTGCAAGGCAGTGTTCCTGAATTCCTGTTACTGTCCTTGGATAGAACCCAGTAGTGCAGAATGTTAGACTTATTATTCCTCATCTCTCAGTGGCCAGAGTCTTGGAAGCTAAAATTCTCTGACGGGAGATGGAATGCTTAAGAGGGCCAGTGTGTAAGAAGTCCCACAGGCCATATTAGTACATCTCAATTCTGAGGAAAATGTTTCCATGTGGCTACATAATATCTTAGAAAAGTATCTACAGATCTTGAAGTGAACAGATTGTGCTTTTGTTTTTACTAATTTAATGTACATTTGAATCTTTATTAAAGCCATTTATGCTGAAATGAACAAAATATATTAAAATTCCAAATTCTTATGTAGCCGTTATATTGAGGATCCCAAAGCCCAAGGTCTCCAGGAGAAAAGGACATACGTTAGGGAAGAAGGAACAGAGAAGGACAATGAGAAATGGACAGGACTGAGGCAAGTGACAGGACATGCACCATGTAAGGGAAGAGAAGCTGCATATCCTGGTAGACCTTATTGCCATCAAGGTCCAGTTTTATCAAATCTTCTAATTTTTCAAAAGAATTTTCGCATTTTAGAAGCAACTAATATCCACTTTTATAAAGACACCATGTAAATTGAGTTGCCAGCTTTAGCAAATAAAACTGCAAGATATCCAGTTTATTTTGAACTCCAGATAAAAAGTGAGTCTCTTAGCATCAGAATGTCCTGAGAATCACACGGGGCATACTTATACCAAAAAGGGTAGGCTGTTTACTCTGAAACTCAAATTTACTGTGCATCCTCTATTGTATCTGAGATCACATATGTGAAGCAAATTTGCAGGCTAGATTCATCACTTGGGCTACACCGAAGTTTTAAAATAAATACGGCCTCGTTGGATTGCAAGGGACACTTCATTTGGGTCTTCAATTCGAACCACTTTGTTAGAGTTTGTTATTCAATTACTATGTTTCTGTTTCTTTGAGGGTTTGTTTTAACAAGTTGATATCAAGGTTCCTTGAATGCAAGAACCTCCTCTTCATTTTGAAGGTAGATCCACTGAGGTAAGTTCACTAAGCGGGTGCTATGTATCAGGTCTTGTTCTAAGTGCTCCATATGCATTAAATTACTTAACCCTGTCATTTCCATGCATTGTTGATATTCTTATTATTCTCATTTTCCAGATGAAGTACTGAGGCACAGAGAAGCTAAGTATCATGTCCAGGGTCATGCAGCTAGTACATGGCAGAAGCAGAATTCTAATCGAGGTGTTCTGGCCGTAGAGCCTAAGTATCTACTCCATCATCTTCAAAACAAAAACAAAAACAAAACAAAATAAAAAACAAAAACAAAAACAAAACTAAACTAAACTAAAATCAATGGACAGGAGCCTCTCAAAGACAGACAACTCTAGCCAAAATACCCATCAGGTTTATAGAAAGCTGAGACAGAGAAATTTGATTCAGGTTTAAATTCATGAATAAAGACTTGCCAGCTCCAAAAGAGCAATGTATGGTGTCATTTGTGCTGCCCTTCTGTATGGGAAGACAAAAAAAAAAAGTGTTCTTTCAAGATAATCTCTTAAAAAAAAGTAGAACACTATGAAGGTGAGACTACAGCCTCACAGTCAGAAGAGTAAAGTATGGCACTGGCTTTATGAGTCGTTCCGTGAATTTTATGTTCTGTGCATTCCACAAAGTAACGGGAAATTAAATTAACACAGCTCTTGATAGCATTTTAAATTTTTACCACAATTAATTTCCTGTACTACTGTATTTTAGTTCTGCAGCAATCATTTGAGTAAATTTAACTCAGATATATAATACCTTCCCCCCAAATCAAAGAAATAGTCACTTTTTCCTGACTTCTTCATGAAAATTCACCTGCCTGCCTTATTTTATGTGAAAGGTTATGGGGCACAGGCCACTTTCGCACTTAAAGTAGAAGAAAGCTTAGGTATTCTTTTTAGGTAAGTGCGCCCTATCCCTATATACCCCTTCCAAAAAAGACCACTTTATGCAATGACTAAGACACAGTGCAGACAGGAGATACATATAAACTTTCATCTTTTTCTTGGGTGCTTACTTACGAAATCAGCCATTAGTGAACTCTGGTAAATAGACAGAGAGGTAACCAATCACCTTGCCTCAAATCAGACCAACAAAACCCGCATCTCCAAAGAAGACTCACTCACCCCATAAAGAGGGCTCTTATAACTCACCTGGTCTATACTCCTTATTTTACAGATAAGAAATTGAAGTCCAAAGGAGTGAAATGACTAATCTGCTTCCCCTATTTTGGAAAGGTCCCTTAAGATTTCCTTTGTTTTACTTAGTGGAGCATGCTTTGCTCATAGTCCTAGAACTATGGACTAGGGACTGCTCCAGAAGACCAAGTACAGATACGCCCAGGTGCCGTACACCTGCAAACCTCTTTCCTCAGCTGTAAAGTGAGAGAAGAGGAAAAAGTGACAAGTTTCGTTCCAGCATTCTTAATTCTCTGTTAACTTCCAAAGTGATTTCCAGTGACGCAAGTCATTAGGCATATAGAATATTGACTTCTAAAAAGTGCCCTGGTGCACGGAGCACCGTTTTTCCTGAACTCAATGCTGACTACCTACTCACAGATACATTATGTTCCAGCAGTGTTTGTGAGTAAAATTTTACTTGGAATAATTTCCCCACAGAAGATGTACTGTATGTGGTGACATGACAGGATGGGCCAGAAGATAAAGAACTTTAATACTAAGTAACTATTTCTCATTCAGAGCACAGGGCCGAATTGAGGTAAAGTTTAGAAATAGGGAAAACCTTTTTGATACTCTCCTATATTTTATTTTTCTTCCTCCATTTCTCATCATTGACTTTTCTCCCCCGACCTGTGCTATCCCTCATCCCAAAGCACTAGAATTTGGTAAATTACCTACTTGCTCTTGGTCCTGAATACAATTCTTTTTCCTTTTTTTTTTTTAAGAAGAAAAGAAAGCTTGTTAAATTAGTTTACTCTAATTTTGAGCACTTGAGAGATCCAAAATCATCATGGAAGTAGTCTAAATTTGTATAGAACCTGTGCTGTTTGTTCCTTCTGTGAAAAAGCCCAAATTGCTCAGCAGGGTCATTCACAATCTCCACAACCAACCTCACCAGCCCATTTTGCTACCCACTCAATGATCTAACCGAGGCAAATGGTTTGCCAGTCATGTTCTTTTTTGACCTCGCCTATACCAATTTCCCTTCAAGGCCTTTCCGCATCAGAAAAACACCCATTAAGAACTGCTGAACCACCACTCCTCCCAACCCCTCTAAGGGGCAGAAAATGAATACTGAACCTGTGATTTGTGGAACTTAGGCAAGGTAAATCAAAGTAAAGAGAAGAATGGACAGTGGTGAAAGAAAATCCTAAGTCAGAGCTTGCAATTAATGTGTTCACTAGACTTCAGAAGGAATCTACTTTGGGCAAGAGTTTTAAATCCTTCATTTCCATATAACCACATTAAATTACAAAACATTTTCAGATGTGTCATCTCATTTGATTTTAACAAGCCTCTGAGGCAGCCAGGAAAGGTATTATTTGTCTCATTTTTACAAAAGTGAGAATTGAAGCTGCAAGAGTGGATTAGCTTTTTTCAAGATCAACTAAGTTGTGGATAGTCTCCCAGATCTCTACTCTATCCCATGGTTACCCTCTTTAAAAGTTCACATCATCCTTACATTTTCTTTCACTTTTGTTTGCCTTAGACACTCTCTATATTTTCCCCAAAATATTTCCATAACAATGAAGGTGAATGGAGATAGAGACTAGATGGAGTCAGAAATCTCATGTTCTCACATGTTATTTCTAATTTTATACATGTGGACACTAGCATGCATTCCTACAATTAAAGTCTTTATTTTACATGAATTATTGTTCTTTGTAGAAGCAAAAGGAATACCTTATGATTATAATGAACTTTCATTAATTTCTTCATTCGATGACTCAAAGATGATGTCTGGTTTGTGTTATATATTATTATATCTCTATTTTAAGATTTTATATTAAGTATATCTTTTAAGTGGAATTAAAAAACAAACAAACAAGCAAACAGGTGAGATGGCTTTCCAGGTATCAAGTTCTCTGATAATTAGCTTCGTTATTGTCTGAAGTGCTAGGCTGAGCACCTGCCTCTTCCTTTGGGGTATAACACTGACCCACTAAAAGGAAACACTAAAACCAATTTATCTTACTCTTGAAGTAACAAGAATTGTGATATATTATTTCAGTGGAAATTGACTGAACAAGTCTTCTTATATGCAGGGTAGCTCATTTAATGTTAATGAAGGTGATTGAGTGGCTTTTATACCTTTAATCTACTTGCACATTTTTAAATTAAGAATGTATTATGAAGAATGTTAAGAAACTTAAAAGACTATATGATGTTATTTTCCATGAGCAATTTTGTTTTTTGTAAAAGATAAACACCTGATAATCATATGCTGATTAACTGTTAAGGGTCTTTCCCACATTTTGACTTTTCCTAGGTCTTTCATCATACCTTCATTGACACTGACTTGTCATCTCCAACAGGTGAGCATACCAGTAAAAACACGAATGTTACTTTCACAAGTGTCAACATGATCCAGGGGAAAAGGTTTCTAGAATGCTGGAGCAATCCAAAATGAGACATATTTCCTGTATGTATTCATATTACAGCAAATAAATTTGAAAAATTTATACTAGGAGATACAGGAATTAGCAATTATGAATTTTAATATCTCATATCTGTGATAAATTAAACAGAAATTCAGCTAATATAAAAGTTTCTGATTGAAAATGTATATTAAAATTGCTACTAATGGATAAAATCAGAAGCCTACAATTTTAGAGTAGGGCAGGACACTAGAGATCACCCAGTTCAGGGACTGGCAAAACACAAACCACAGGCCACCACCTGTTACTACAAGGAAAGTTTTACCTGAACATGCCCATTCGTTTATATGTCGTCCATAGCTTCTTTCATGCTGTATTGGGAGAGTTGAGTAGTTAACTGTGATAAAGACTTCATGCTCCACAAAGCCTAAAATATTTCAGTTTACTCTTTTTGTGTGTATAGGGAAGCTGAGGCCAAGAGGGAATGACTTGCCTAAGGCTGCACAGATATGTTTTGAAGTTTTATTAGAAATACATTCTCAAAAAATAAGTCCTGATACTCATCACAAAAGATAATATAGAAGCCTGGGCTTCTGAAATGAAACAGACCCGAATTTAAGTTTAGGGACCACCAGTAAGTAGTGATAAGGCCTTTGAGATTACCTCGTCCCTCTGTAGTAAATAGTCATCTTTACCCAGAATCCATTCATGCTTTCCTTCTTCTTCATGGAATCTCACCTGTGTTCACTTATCATCTCCCCATTGTAATCAAAGAAAGGGGAGGGGAAAGCTGACCGCACCTCCACCTTCAGGCATGAGCTCTGATTTGTATAAATTCATCATAGTAATCCTTTCCCTCTTATTCCTGATTGGTTCAGGAATGGACAGGAGATTGGGAATGGCCAATATGATTTAAATGAAGGCTTGCTAAAGAGGTTTCATGAAGAACTCTTCCTTTCTCCAGAGACTCATAAGGAGCCAGTTTCTCTTTCTCTAAATGGACGTAAACAAGAAGGTATTTTGCTCCAGTCGATCTTGGCTGCTCTTTTCTAATCATTAAGGAAAATAGTCTAAGGATAATGCTGATGCAGACATTAGGACAGATTGAGTAGAATGACAAAAAGAGTAAACCAGAACTCTAACCAGAGCCTGCCTGAGTCTGTTATACCTCTTGATTCCCAGTTACATAAGACAAAATTCCCTTAATGCTTCACCAGTTTCAATCACACTATTCCTGACAGCCAAAAGCATCACTCCTCTAAATCTTAGGATAAGAATATATCTATCTCACAGTGCTGTTCTGAGGATTACATAAAATAACATATTAAGTAGCTGGCACCCAGTAAGTATTCAATGAATGTTAGTTACTTTCATTGATATCCATGAATATTAATTTCCACTGGATGAAATGTCTAGAAAATGAACGTATTTACAAATATTTTATAAAACATGATGGGCTATGCATTCAACATAATATAAATTACATAACTTCTCTATTGCAATATAAATAATTATACTGCAGTGTTTCCAGATAAATAATTCAGATTTCCCCTGGTGTTCTTTAGTTCTATGGCCAAAGGAGCACAAGAATACTGCATTGGAAATTGGTTTGTTTCCTTTGTCAAAATTAACCTACTTGAAATATATTTGTTCATTTCAGTAGACATGAAAAACTCCACAAGCATAATATTCAAGATGAAGAATTTTTGTTTTTAATGAGACCGGAAGGGAAAAACACCTACAACCTAATCTCTGAAGGAAATAATCATAATGTATGTATCTGGTACCTCACAGGGTCAAGATGAGGGGCAGGGGTCAAAAAGCTGAGACTTCAGTTTGGGGCATAAGTATGTATCTGAATTGAGGCATCCCTGCTAAGCAGCTGACAGATATTCCGAATAAATATCCATGACAAATAATCTCCTGCAATCTTGGTTATCACTGAACGCCATTTTCTCATTAGGTAGTAATGGGGTAGGCTTTGAAGTCAATAGAAGTGTCTTGTTCTCATAGGGGTAGTCTACTGTGACCTCACTAGGATAAGTGATGATATTAGTAAGATTTGAAACATTTTCCTTTTCCTGCCTTCCCAGAACAGCTGCAATAACCAGGGGAGAGTTGATAGCCATAGTAAGTGAATTTACCCTAGTTTCAGGGCTTAAGTTTTATCAGACAAGAACTGGCTCAAGTTTATCAGTCTTTCATTTAACCCAACAATTAGAAGAAAACCTGTTCTTGCCAATGTAAACTCAATATATATGATTTTTATTTTAACTACATCAAGAACACTTTTTTTTTTTTGGTCCTATCTCCTTTCTAATACACTCAAAACAGAAATTAAACAGACTATCTTGAGAGATGGCATTAGTCAATGTGATTAACAGAGTATACTAATGATTCTTCAAGAAAAGAAAGTAGACAAGAGGCCTCCATCTCTGTTCCAACACTGGAATTCTCACTTTGTAGGCCTCTAAGGATTATTCAGGGCAGAAGAGGGAAAGGTAAATTGATACAAGACACAGAAAAAGAAATGCCTCTAGTATGTTTGGAGTAAGTACCACTCAATATCACAGACTAGTAAATCAACAACAATCTATTCAAATCCAAGGGGGGGGGGGGGACTTCCATTTTGTCCTTGCAGCATAATGACCTAATTTATCCACTTGGAACAACAGTATCCTTACCATGAAAAACACAGTTAATGTGAAATGGAAAGATGTCAAACAAACAAACAATTTGTAAATACTTCACAGAGTCATGTATTATCTTATGTAATAACAATTGTCTAAGTAATGGGTAAGAATGTTTTCAAGTTTATTTTATAAATAATTCAAAACCAACCAGCAATCCTGGGAAGTATATGAGTAGACAGTAAAATGTACCACAAAATATATTCTTATGCTCTGATAATGAAGTTCCATATGCTCTTTGGACAAATGCCTATGTTTTAAAAGTGATTTCCAGGTTGGAACCTCAGCCAAACACCTGCATGCTAAAATATCATTGTGCAAATAATTTTTACTACCCCTACTTAAATCTAAAAATGATCGTAAATGCTCCCTTCTGCAAAGAAAGAACTAAAAAGAATTACTACATTCCCCATACATTCATCACATTTTAGAAGAGAATGGCATTTTGAAGGAAAAAAAATCATTTTTATTTTAGCCACTGAAATAACCAAAAATATTTAGATTTTTAAAAATATTATAGGACACTAGTAAAATAAACGAGTCCATTCATTCTTAAATTCATAAATTAAAGACATTTATTGAAAGCCTAGTATGTGCTAGAAAAACATTTAAACCACCTACACGCTTTATATATAAACAGTAAACTGTACCCAAGAAAGCCTTGCATTAAAGCTAGAGAAGAGGTTTGTATACGGATGGTTTATATAAATTTTTAAACCCTTTCAGTAGACAGCTAAATCATAAAGCAAAACTACAACAGTTTTTATGTACCCTTTTAAAAAGAGATTAATTTAGGTAGACCCAACAGAAACTTCCTACACTTACAAATGCATTTACTTAGGGGAAAAGGTGAAATGTCACATCTGGGATTGATAATGTTTGGTTTCACCCTGGTCTTTGAGGATAACTCTTAGACTCCAAGCAGCATTGTATCTGGAAAGAAGAGTGGGTGTAAGGATACTCAGCGTAATGAAACAGGCCAGGTTTAATTCCCTTAATCGCTTGGTCAGGGCAAGTGAATTAACTAGCCACATCTGTTCACTTTGGAGTACCCAGTCTGGGTTCTTTCTCTTTATGCAACAGAGTTCTGCAGGATTATTGCACTCTTTCATGGATTTGGCCTATTTGTACCTTACCTCTCCTCACCAAGTGGGGTATGACAGAAGGGGATACAATATGTTAAAATTCAGGACACAGGCCTGCCCATATTATCATCTTCCTTTAGACAGTGTGAACAGGGAAGTGATCCTTAAACAGACGCTTACTGGGCTGGATCTACTAAGGAGAAAGGAGGAGGGAAAGAGTTCAGACCCACTGACTTGAACTGTTTCTTCCATTTCCTTCCTCCAGGGCTAAGAACAGATCACTAAGTGCTTCTGTCTTGCTAAACCTAAAATACTCCATGTCTTATTTTATGTTTCTCCAAAAAACAACCTCAAATTCAAGTTCTGTGACACTCAGAAATGATGGATCCCAAAATATCTATCAGGGTCTTCCTCTTATAAAGCTCATGACCATTTTGGGGAAAAATCTTAGATGACATCAAACACCAGTAAATATTCCCTAATTCCTATAATGTAATACTCGCTTTTCACAAAATAAACTTACATAATGCATTTCAATCCTGACTCCTTTAGGTGATGACAATGTTCGCTCCTCAAATTTCACTCCCGATTTCACGGTATCAGTGTTTCACAGTCCCAGGTACACCAGTTTATCAACCTGCTATATTTTCAGGAGAAACTTTTCAACATTCCCTTATGAGTATAATCCTATTGGAAAACTTTATCATACACAAGTTACAATGACACCTCTTATTAATAATCCTATAATCTGATACTACCCAGAGTTGAAAATAAAAGCACTAAGGTTATAGTCAAATCTACCTTCTTCCCATAGACATGCTTGGACTTTTTAATGTGAGTTGGCTTTCCTGAAAACATGTCATCTATTTATTTCCTTCATTTCCATCAATTTGGAATACCACTGTCAAAAAAAGGAGCTGTATACACAGGGAAAGATGGAAAATGCATGCTTTTTGAAGATAGAGTCCGTATATTTTTATTCTTTGCCATGGGCCACTACAAGATTGTACTCTTGGCCTATTTTGATTATTAAAAGAAGGCCATTAAAAAGCAGCATCAGAAATCTTTCAGGTCAGAACAGAAGGAGAGTAGATGAGGATAGAATATTGCTCAAGTAAGTTTTTTGTCCTGGTAAAGTTCTCTCTTTGACTGTACAAGCCAGAGTAATATTTTTAAAGCAAAGCTACAATTTTCCCACTTTGTACTTATAATACAAGTCCCTCCACTGGCCTCTTTGTACTTAGAATATAATCCAGACTCCTTACAAAACCCTACATGTTCTGGTTCCTATTTACATCTCTAACTTCACCTTGTACCACTTTATTCTTATTACTTCCCACACTATACTCCGCTCTACCCACTATCAGGCCAACCTTACACACCTAATTAACTCAAGGCCACTACCAGCCTATAAAGTTGTCTTCACTAAAAACAACAACAACAAAAAACAAAACTCATACACATATATCCCCTGGTGGACATAGTCCCCTCAGGTACTTTGCTTGGCAAAAAGAACAGCATTTGTGGTTTAAACAAACAAACAAAAAAAAATCCCACTACTCTGTGGGAAGAAGCAGCCCCATCCCTGATAGCATGTTATGTAAGAAAAGCATGAAATTTCAGCCACTCCTTCTCCCCTTGGTCAGGTGCTTTGTGCAGTGCACATACCACATAACACTCCATGACAGCCCTGGAATCTCTTTGCTTGGAAGTTCTTCCTCTAAATTTCTCACACCTGGTTCCCTCTCATCATTCAGATATCAAATATCACCTCCTTTGAGAGTTCTCCCCTGACAACAAAAACCCTTTTCCCAGCCCCACCACTCTCTATGCATACTATGCTTTATTACCTGTGTAGCATTATTACTATTTGAAATTATCTTGCTCCTGGATGTCTATATGTTCTAATCTGTCTTTCCCTCACCAGAATATGAACTCCAAGAGCGAGGGGATATTGTCAGTCCTAGTCACTACTGTGTCTCCAAAACCAATGGCATGCCTGACAGTTGTAAGCATTTGATAAATATGTGCTGAAATGATGGCTAGATACAGGGTTTAGAGAGGAAGGAAAATGAAATCAACGGGCAGACATACTTGGAAGTTTAGTGATAATCTTCGTGAAAGCTTTTCATTCTGAGTGTGTTTGATCTGGGACGCTGCAAGACTTCTATAAAGTAAGGAATGGTAAAAGGCCAATAAAATCTGTTAAGAAACTAAGCCAAATCGTTTTTGTCTTATGCATCCTGATTTTTATGGTTACTGAGAAGCCACAACTCCATGAGGAGGAGAATCCTGAAAGCAATGGAGCTATCAGTCAGAAGAGACAAAGCTGAAAGATTTCATGGCCATCAACCTCCATGAAAATAACCTTGGCTGATTCACAACCAACAGAACATTGCATTTTTACAAGTCAATAACCTTGATCTCCACAACAAAGACATACGTAATTTAATAACAAATCACATCGTGTGACATAAATCTATACTACTAATAATACTTTCTTGGATAGGAAGTGAAATCATAATCTATGTCACCTGCCAAGTGAGTTCGCCAAAGAAATCAACATAACTCTCAATTCTGAATAGAGGGGACAAACATCTAACTCCCTGTCGGCCTCAAATTCTCATGTTAATAAGAAGAAGAGGGACTCCCAAACCTTGGCTGCCAAGGCAAGTACATATAACAAATAAGAATGACTCCCCCTCACCTGTGCCTATCCTGGTGTAGGTCCTCCAGCTCAGGCAAGTTTCTCATCCTCTCCCATTAAGTGACCAAGGAACTCAGAGACTTACTAGTATTGATATGTAACAGTCCATTTTTAAACTCTCCATAAATGCTGAAATTGCTCTTGTCCATATTCAGAATAAAATCCAAACATTTAAGCAGTCACAGTGGGAATTGTAGACATTATGACCCATAGCTAGGCTTAAGTTCACCTTCCCATGATGAAGACAGGGTTTATTAAAAGGAAATAATAGTGCAAATTACTCCAAACTGTATAATTCTTTACTTAGAAGTTAATGGATTCCCCCCCTTTTTTTTCAGTTACAATGGCTCTTGCTCAAGGTGAATATTGTTAACCATTCCCCTGCCCGAGAAAAGGTGAGAATGCAGTAATGAGCAGTTAGTTTGAGTTACTTCAAGAACCAAAAAGCATTAACTTTGCTTTCCAAACAATTTATATTTCAGAATGTCCTAAACTTCTGAACACACTATTTAACCTGTTTTTTTGTTTCTTCATATCTATAAAATGGATAATTATTCTACCTGGCGCACACAGGTGTTATGAGGAACAAATGGCATAATGTTTTCTAATTGCTGAGCAAAACACCAGGCACACATGCATATCTCTTATTTGTTCATTGTTTGCTGTTGTATCACTTTAATATCATTCATCCAAAAAGCTATGGCCTTCGATGTCATCATATTCAAACAATAGCTCTAGTTTCATAAAAGTTGTACCGCACAAAAACAAAAAAAGGTCACAAAAAATAGAATCAAAATGTTTGTTCCCATTTAAAACAAATAGAGTGCTTCTTTTGGGAGGGACATAAAATACCATAATGAAAATTTTAAAGTAAAAACTATTAGCTATCATGAAATAGTGGGTTTGCCCAAATAGCCATAAAGTGGCAGAATAGTCAACTCTATCAGGTACCCAAGTAGGAAATTTTTTATTCACCTTATGAAAAATGATTTGCCAAAATGTATCACTCCATATATTCTCACCTAGTATGGCCATCTTTGTTCACATGTCCAAGAAGCTGTCCATTAAAGTGCCAAATGGACAGTATCTCCAGGCAAATGGTTTGACTACCTAAAAGATCTAGTTTCTTTGTAAAATTTTACTGCTGTTCTGACACCAACTTGCACCACATTTTTTACTTCCTATGGTTCACATCCGAACTGAACTAAGAACTGTATCCTAAAACCAATAAAAAATTCAATTACGTTTTGGGATAAATTCCAGTGATATCTTTAATACTAACTTGCCCATTTAAGAAGTACAGTAGAAGTCTCTATGAAAAATGCCCTTAATTCAGATAGTTTTCTGGCTGACATTACCAGCAACCTAAAAACCAGTGTGATGGATGGAAAAAGTTAAAAACATTTCACTCTGTGGTGAACATTTCAGAAGTGCAATTGCTGGGAACTAGATTTAAGCTTTAATTAGGAAATGTATATATCACAGGGTTGCTCCTTTCCTGTGATCCGGGGAGAAAACGTTTTTATGTGCATGAGTTGAAATGCAGAGATCAATAAAAATCAAGTTTGACAACACCAAGACCAAAGAAGCTTTGAGGAATTTGGAGATTTAAAAGATTACCTCCATAAACCTGGGACCATACCACTTAATTATTCTATCATTGGGGCTACAAACTAGAAACAGAAATCCTTTTCTTAAATATTATTAATTAGACATTTTAACACTTTATTCCAAAGACAAAGTGTACTTCACAAAAAGTCTGTTAATTATGTAGCTATTTATTTGTTTTGAACAGCAAATAACTTTATATTTCTAACTATTAAAAAGAAAAAGAAAGGCATACTCATATGGAAAGATTAATGAATGGGTTAGAAAGGAAAGAAAAGGTGAAAAGTGCAAAGGACCAAGTAGTGCAGGAAAGAATGTTTCTATTTCTTTGCTCAGATTAACCATGGGAGAGAAGAAATGGAGTAGGATGCAGGTGCGTGTGTGTGTGCACCTGATCATTTAATCAATATAAACTATCACAACAGATAATTCAGGCCTAAAATTTAATTTTGGAGCTCACGTCTCTTTTGAAGGGTGTAAATGAGTTGATCTCAATGGCACAATGAAGTTGATCCTCTCACGTTTTCTGGTGGAAGCTCATTTTCTTACAAGTGCTTGATAACCACACACTTGAACAGCCAGGCCTCTGATCCGCTTCCTCCTCTCATGTCTCGATGTGAAGCACAAAGCTGTAAGTGGGACAGCCTGCAGGACCGATGCTAAAAGCTTTGTTGTGGGAATTCCTAAAGCGTATTCCTATAAATAGGATGGTCTGCATTTACTCAAGTTGTGCACACTGACCCAAATAGGAATGATGCATTTGATTCACAAATGTGTGCATCAATTCGCTGGGAATCAAATGGGCAGGCACGGTTCCCAAACGTGGATGTTTCCTTAGAAACATCCTCAGTATTTTTATCTGTCTCCCCTTCTAAGTGATTTTTGAAACAAAGTCTACACAAATAACTGAAAGAAAATAGTTTTTAACATATATGTAGACAAAGAGTTGAATTTTAATAGACATGTAGACAAAGAGTTGATATCCCAATACAAACATAACCTACAAATTGTTAAGAAAAAGGCAGCACACCCGATATGAAATAGACTGCCAGTTCAAAAGATAATGCAAATGGACAAAGCACCACAAATGAAACCCACCTAGGAAAGAAAGACCAACTTCTCTAGTAAGCAGGTAAATGGAAATTACAACAAAAACCATTTATGACTCATTAGATTGAGGACAATGTAAAAAAATTGTTAATACCTAGTGTGATTAAGGGTACAGGAAAACAGGCAGGCACACTCATCAATTGCTGGAAGGAGTATTAATTACTGCCAAGTTTTTTGGATTTTCTTCTGGCTCTATTAAAATTTAAAAACTACAACAGCTCAATGTTAGGAAACTTCTGTCCTACAAAAACAAAAACAAAAAAAACAAAACAAAAAAAAACCCAAAAACCAAAACCAAACAAACAAAAAACAGGCACATGTCAGGATGTATGTACAAGTTTGAGTATCAAAGAAAAGGTTGTAAAAGCCAAAAGTATAAACTACCTACATGTCCATTAACAGGATAAGAAAAACATGACATGCACTATAAGTCTTAGATTGAATTCCCTAGAAAATGACCCTGAGATTAAAAAAAAAAAAAAAAAAAAAGGAAAAGGAAAACCCCAATCTCCAAAGAGACCCAACGGGAAGACAGAGAAAGGGTAGGTGGTGGGCCTTCTTAGCAAGAGAAAAGAGCTCGAAGCCGTTGCAGAAACCACTAAGTCGCTTTATCAGACAGGGAAACTGAGGCTGCCATCAAAGGGCACAGTGGACCAACCAGGCTCCAACAGGCACCGCAGAGGAACTTCAGAGGTCAGCTCCACCGTGCGGAGGGGGCCAGTCGAGCTTTCCCAAGCGCCCAGCGCTGCCAGCTGGAGTTTCTGGGCCGGTGCGTGCTTCCCAGCTGGGTCACAGGTGGCCTGCGGTGTCCACCCCGCTCACAGGAGCCCCCGTGTGTGCTCCCCAGTCTTCTCTGGGGGGTCCCTGAAAAAAAAAAAAAAAAAAAAAAAAAAGGAAAAGGAAAAGGAGGGAAGGAAGGGGGACAGGAATGGAAGCGAGGCCAGTGTGCAATCTCAAGCAGCGACCCATAGCGGGTAACTGGCTCAGTAGTACAGAGAGATTTTGGAGACTACCAGGGTCACGTTCAGCCTTGTCCTAGACTGACGGCTGCACCTGTCGGTCATGGGTTCCGGGCTCCGCCCAGGGGATATAAAACAGACTCTGGCAGCTGGAGTCAAGACCTTTAGGGAGAAGCAGATGCTGGCTGGTGGGAGTGAAAGTGCACCAGGAGCCAGTGGGCACAAAATGGAAAGACCGAACCTCACCTGCTACTCAATGGGGTATTATGTGCTATAAAAAAGAATAAATTAGAGACATACATTTAACTATAGAGTTGACTGTGCTATATGATTAGACACCAGATTTTCTTTTTTAGGAGTGGGAAGCCTTATTTATTTATTTATAGAAGGCTGAAGTATGAAATGAGAAACATTACGATGTTAACATAAAAGCTACCATGGGATGGTGGGGGAGAAGCAGATTGAAGGAATGGGGAACAGAGAGAACTGGCAACTTTTTACGTGTATATACTTTTATACTTGTGTTTGGCCTATGCATACATTGCATCCATAAATGAACAAATAAGGCAAAAGATCAAATATGCTGCATCAAAATTAACTTCTATAAGCTCTTTTCCTTTAATTGAAAATGCTCAGATTAAAATATTTTCTCAGAGTTAATAGCCTTGCCCTTTTAACTGCAAGCTGAGAAATGCCTTTGGGACTTAAGTCTACATATGTGATCCTGAAATTAACAGACAAGCACACAGTCATTCTGGGCAATGGGGGAATAAGGCAGAAAGAAATGGAAATATGTATGTTAAAGCACTGCAATAATGATATTCAAAATGCAAGCATCTCCATTAATTATAAAACCTCAAGGAATCAATAGCAGGAGAATGAGTAAATGAATTAAAATGCATTAAACAGAATCATGACTACATAGGCATTAAATTATGTTTCTGTAAAATTTTGACTGGCTTAAAAAAAGTAGGATATAATGTGAGGTTTAAAAAAGGAACGTGTTATACTGTATAAGTAAATGATTCTTGGGGCGCCTGGGTGGCTCAGTCAGTTAAGGATCTGCCTTCAGCTCAGGTCATGATACTGGGATGGAGCCCAGAGTTGGGCTCCCTGCAGGGAGCCTGCTTCTCCCTCTCTTCCTTGCCTATGCTCTCTCTGGCTATCTCTCTCACTATCTCTGTCTCTCTCCCTCTCAAATAAACAGATAAATAAATGGTTCTTATTGCATAATTAAATATATCAGGTACCTATATTTCTGTATGTATACATATACATACATGTAAATAAGAACGTATTTCTCTGGAAGAACACATGTCACCTACATTGTAATAGTGGTTATACCTAGGTTATTGGAATACGACTGATTTTAAAAGTCTCTTTTTTTTCTTTTACTTTTCTGCATTGTTTTTCTTTTAGCCAATGTCATGCTTCAGTATTTTCCTTTTTTTAAGGTTTATTTATTTATTTGAGAGAGAGAGAAAGAGCACATGAGTGAGGGGGAGGGGCATAGGGAAAGAATCTTCAAGCAGACCTCCTGCTGAGCATGGAGCCCACCCTGGGGCTAGATCTCAGGACCCATGATATCTTGACCTGAGCCAAAACCAAAAGTTAACACTCAACCAACTAAGCCACCCAGGCACCTCTAGCATTTTCCAGTAAAACCAAATCAAATGATAAAACAATTTGCTTCTTAAAAAAAAAAAAAAAGGCACTCGTAAAGAAATAAGCTCCCATCTGCCTAGCAATTTTGACAAATAAAAAGGGTATTTACATTGTCTTCTACTGTTGAACTGACCAAAAACTCCCTAAAAAGTATCTAGTCTCTGGTCATTCTTAGAGTTGTAGAAAAATCACGGTAAATGTATTAACCTGGTTAGCTAGCCTCAGAGTATCTGGGATCTGAGTGTACAATTTCAGGACTTCTAGGCTGGCTCCAAGGATAATAAATTTGGAGGGAACCCCAAAACTGTAGGTCCTTTAGGATGAGGAAAGTCAGTCTAGGCTTAAAGGGCTGTATTTGTAGCCTATTATGTCCTACTACAATTAAAGACTTCAGCAGTTAGAACAAAAAATGATAATTTGCTATCAATAAGTACATCTACATAGATCAAAAGAAGTGAAGATTCATTTAAAAAATTAAACACATTGGACACATGCATGAAGTTAAAAGTTTGGTATAGTCCACATTATTCATGGCAAGAGATTATCTTCTCTTCCACACTCTCAGAAGTCAAGGAAGCCATATTGTAAAAGTTTAAAATGGTGGAAACAGAGCAACTTTTTATCATTATTATTAAATATCAACAGTCCTCCTAAATAATGTTTTGCAGGTTTCATTCAGAAACTGGCTCTCTCTTGACTGACAAACTAATGGGATGCATCTACTTGATACTCAAGGAGAGGTGGCAAATCTTTCCATCTTTTAAATGTTACCTACCCTCAACAGACTATTCTCAACATTCAAGAAATCTTTCTGTAAGCTTATACATACTACATGCAGAAATAGTCAATGACACTACGGAAGAAAGCCCCTGAATCCATCCATACCGCATTGCCTCGACAGTGAGGCAGCAAAGAGACTCACAGAATTCCAATAAAAAGAGAAACCAAACCAAAACAAATTCCTTTCTAGACTTTGTGGGTTTTTTCTTTATTTTTTTTTTGAAAAAAATTCCCTGATAAAATTTTTCTTAATGACTTCCATTGTAGAAGTTTTCTTGACCTTTTAAATCTTGTAAATGAATGACCGAATTAATTTATTTTTCCTAACTCAGTATTCCAATCATCTTAGGAAAACAGCTGGAAAGAAAGGTCAGTTCAAAAGTGAGGTCTAGGTAAATAATATGATTTGACTAAATTCTTTTTACTTAATTTTAAAGTACATCTGCTGGGCTTCCTTCCCACATACCCTTCACACAAGCAGGCTTCAGAGTAGAAGAAAAGTTGTTTTTGACATTCAACAACTCGAGGCCCGTTCACCCAGTGGAGCACAGTGCCTAAAATGAACACACACTGCAAGCTGGAAAACTATTTAAAATCTTTTTACATATCAAGTTTTATTTCCCTACTAACGTCCCGACTCATAACAAACCAGTAAGCCATGACTTACTGTTCATGTTCATGACTTATTCAAAGAGTAATAATATTTCCCCTCTTTGGTTTTAAACACAAAGATCTCTAAAAAGCAAAGCCCACGGATCTAGTGAATACAACAGTTAGAGAACATGCCTTTTACTCTCTTCTCAGCTGTTCCTTTTCCTGCTTGAAATAAAAAAAAAAAAAGGACCAGATTACATAATACTGCCACAAATAACTAACTTCGATAAGTGATGGCTTCTCTATCTACTGTAAAGTGAAACTTTATTGAAGGGTAACAGCTAGCTAGCTTAAGGTAAACGTGGTATAGTTTATATGAAGCATGATTTTTGTAACAGATCAAAAAAAAAACCTGAACTTTTCTTTTGCCAAGATACAAAACAACTTGATATTTTTCAAATGAAACACAAAACTAAGTATGTTCCTCATCAGTAAAAAGCTAGAATTAAATGTTTTCTTGAAATATATTTCAGTGACTAAGTTTCAAATCATCTTTCAATACATCAAACTCAATCTGTCCTAATGGAGAAGTACAGCGTTGTGAATTACCCATTATGTTGGAGAATCCAGAAGTCGTTTTAATTGGTTTTGAATGAAAGCATTATTCTGCATTTCTAATCATGTTTCTACCCCTAAGGCTAATATTAAAAATGAAGTACAATTCCTGAGCAAAGGAATTGACTCGGAATCATGGCTGGGATTAACATTTTGTTACAGATAATCCACAAACTAGAGAGTCCAAAAGCCTATAACTGAGAGTTGAGTGTATTCTCTAAGTAAGAAGCTAAAATGCTCATTAGACATACTCCATGTTAAAAATGAACCATCTGAAAAAGTATACACGTTATGTAAAGTGTTGTACATTCTCTTGTATAATGTGGGTCTCTCTTCCAAGATTACCAGTCTACGTATTTATTCACTGAATTTTCTATTCCTAGAAATGAGACACTTGCAGGGTTAACTGTCTTACCCTGAAATTATATTTATCTTCAAAACGGCCTTATAATTTTAAGATATAAAACAAGTTCTACCTTACCAACCACAACAAATGGTGACTGTCAATCACAAATACACATTATAGAGAGTTTAAAGTAAACCTGACATGGTGGTCACAATGAATTAGATTATGCTACAAGACAGAAGCTTGCCATTTGTGCCTTGAAGTGGTTTCAACTAAAACCTCAAATATTAATGAGGAATAATAAACTGACCTATTCGCTGACAATTAAGCAACTCTGATTTGAGCACCTGAAATCATCTGCATAATGAAAATACCCTTCCCCCAATTATCCAAATTACAGCTTAAAAGGAAAAGAACACTCTAGAGGAGGTTTTTATTTGTCGGGACATTTTAATGAGGTGATAGGTATCTTAATAAGTGTTCTTGGGTGAAGACACCTGGATTATTAAACAGCAGTTCTTCTGTATCCTATATTAATTCATTGGAAGATTTTATCACATGTTTAATTTATTAGAGACTTGAAGTACTTAGTATCACTTGCATGGTTTAAAGTAAACCAATTTAAACAAAAGAGGAAATAAATGGTAAGTTTGGATGATTTGGCTTTTTCTGATATTTTTTCTTTTAGTTTAACAATAATTCACTACAAGTACAAATCAGGAAGATCTGCATGAAATTAACTTCAAAGCAGCTTTGCAAATGAGTCCTAGAGGGTTTTATGAAAAAATGTCACCAAGTAGAAAGAATTTTAGATACATTAATTGTATTTAATTATTTTTTTATGTGGGGAATTTTAAATTAAGGGGAAAATAAATCCATATCATTGCAAAATGACCTCGAGTATCTATTACTTTTTAAGAAGAAACTCTTACCTGTAATAATTAAAAGACAATTATAATTATTCATTGATTATTAACAAAATCTGAATGCTTATAATTTATTTTACTCTACACTGCTTTTTACTGATAGCTCAAATTATTTTCTCAAAAGGAGATTTTAACTATAGTGTTAAGTTTCTATTTTAAAGATTAAGAGTTAACGTGTGATTTACTATCTTATGATTAGTTTCATTTAGGCAATACAAGTTTTACGGATGTTTTTCAAGTTGTTTCACTGCTTTTTGGCCCAAATTTACCCATTTAAGAGCTTAAACTAAATGCTCTCCCAAGTGATTTACAGAGCCAAAATGGCTCTGCTACTCGGATGATATTTTTCTGAAAAAGATCGTTCTTTCATAGTTCTTTTTCATGTGAACTACAGAGTCTGTCCAAAAATATCCCTCGTCATTTTACTGTTACAAGAAGGGTAAAATATTATTGTGAATAATAGAATCAATTTGATATAAGTGCAAAAAGAATTTTTATGATATGAATTAAAACAACGCAAGCAAGTAACTCTTTCCATAAGTAACTCACTGAATAGTAAAAGGCAAGAGCAGGAGAAAGCAAAATAAAATAAGCATTTGCAGACTCCAACGAGATTTGTCTATTAAAAAGAGAGACAGAAAGAGGGAGAACTAAAAGGGTAGTCAAATTCCAGCTATCAACAAGCTTGTACTCTGTGCTTTGCTGTATAAAACAATCACTGCCACTGATACAATATGATTTCTTTTGATCCAATGGGCTGTTCTCACAGATACTGCGGGAAGCAACATTTGAAATAAAATGTGACAGGCAGGTCTTTGCAGCCAGCTTTGGAAAAGCCTGAAATTTGATTGAATCTCATAGTCAAGGACTATACAAAAGTAAAGGATATTTAACTTGTTTTTCTCATTATTGTTACTGTTCAGATTTTTCTTTTATTCCGCTTCCGGTAGGTGTTGGACAGTGCTCTTTTCATGCAATGAAGTATAATGTCAGATGCTTCCCCATAACTTCCCCAACCCCATAAATCAGGTCAGTACTGGTCTGGAGAGAAAGAAATCAGGATTCAAGATCCAAGATTACTGCCTACACTCTGGAGAATAAGAAACGTGAAATATGAATGCCCTGAGAATGATTTTTCTATAAGCTCCAAGGAAATGAGAGTAACTTGTGATGCTGTTAGTGTTAGGAGGTGATCTCCTCTCCAAGTATCAAACTTCAGTACATTTAACCAGGGCTTATGCATGACGACTACAAAGCCAAACTTCTTCCTTGAAAACGTATACCCATAAAGTGAAAACGTGAGAGTTTCTCATCAAATCAAAACAATGTCTTCATTTAGAAATGTGGAACTTCTGGATTTCAGAACAACTTGAGGTAGCTTTCACACCAGCCTGCATTTCCATCTCGAAACCTCCACTTGACAAGCCAATTAACTAACTGCCTAGTGGACTAAACTGTCATTTTGTACCAAGCAAAGTAGAAATCCAGGAAATAACAGCAATAGCACAAATAAAATTTTAATGAACACCATAATCAACTTTTCCTCAAGAAGGTCTGCAGATTAGAGAACCTTTATGTGAGTAAATGGTAAAATCTTTTAAAACCACCTTATTAAATTTTGGAAAGAATAAATTTCTATGAAGAAAGCCAAGAGTTTCAATAAGCTTACCTATATACATAATCATTTATTTATACATTAGCATTTATAATTTAACCATTTATTCCTTCCAAAAACCAGCTCTGTATAAGGTATTGGGGTATCTCTGTGTATAAAAATACCCTGTTTAAAATTTTCCAATCTGTTTTCCCCATTGTATTAAACAAGTGGCTTCTAAGCAGATCAAATACATAATGATAAACTCAAAAAGTCTATAACATGGCCCAAACATCTATTATTTTTGGCAAAGAGAATCTTTTACCCTCTACATTTTTTGGTGGGCTTTTCTTTAAGCAACAAATACACAAATGAATTTAGTAGTTAGAGATTAACTTTTGTATTATAAAGGTCTGGCTGCAGATTGCTCTCAAATATGTTTCCAATTATCAACTTGTAAATGTGATTTACAACATAAAATCTTCATATGAACAGTCCAATACCATAGAATTTTAGTAAATTTCCTGATTATTAATGATAGGAAACTTCTAACAATTCAAATAGGTTTGGGCATCTACCACTTGATATTTGATAGAAACGTTTCCTTTCTTTCTGATTTTCCTGATCTCTATTTGGTTTCGCTTAATTTTTGGCTGTATTAGGTATCACTGTTCCCATTTTCTGAAGTCCCATTAACTGACTGACTCAATGTAGCCTTGCCTTCCACTGACTATGATTTTGCTAAAATTTAACAACTGCTTCTTCATGACTAAATCCAATGATACTTCCCAATCCAAATCTTACACACACACACCCCAGAATGCATGACCCTGATTGCAGTGTCCTGTTTCTTGAAACTATTCCTGCCTCAGTGTACATTATTTTCACTGGGTCCTGCTCTCTGATCACTCTTCAATCTTTCCCCACACTCCATCTTCCTCAGCCTATGCTGGAAATACTGGCGCTTCCCAAACACTCCCTCCCCAACCCTTTTCTCTCTTCCTCTTTTAAGTACTTGGGAAATTTTGCTTGCGCTGACATGACCAAAGGGTTCTTGTCCACATTTCTCCCTTGAGCTTCAGACTTATACATCTAACCATTAAGGACATCACTATTAAAGGCATCTCAAAATCAGGTGGCTAAAATTGGGCTTCTAACTTTTTCCTACAAAACTTGTTTTGCCCTAATTAAAACTGCTCACCATCTACCTACCATATGCTCACCATCAACCTGAACTCACTATAGGGTCCTTTCCCCTTCCTTCCTCCCTACGTCCAATTAAGTCATGTGGATTCCTCTTCCTAAATATGCTATAGATCTCTTGCCTCTCTCCATTCTGACTTCTACCACTTGAATCGATGCGCTCAGCATTGCTCACCAGAATCACCACATGGGCTTCCACCTCAGACCCCCTGACCCCAAGCTTCGATCCGCTAATTTATTCTTAATTCTGCCACCAATCTGCCTTTGGTGGATCCCCATTACTTTTAGGTGTGGTTTTAGTAGTTGCCCCTCAAAAGATGTTATTTTTCAGGAAATGGTGCCACCACGTACTCTAATGTTCTAATCAGAACCCTACAGGTCATCTCATCCTTGGTTCTTATCATTTCTTTGCTTTTTGCACCCAACACAACAGCAAAAGCTGTCAACTCTACCTCAGAAACACACCCCATATCTACTTGCATCTTACTATCAACACCACTTTGACCTGAGTTCATCATTGCCTGTCTGGAAAACGGAGTTTCAGGACATAGTTAGAATTGTGCTGATTATATCTCTGTAGTGTCCATTTAAACATATTCCTCTTTCCTTCTCTTTCCTATAAACTAATCATTAGAGCTACAAGTCTGATAGCTATTCTCTTCAAGTCAGATGCATTGAGGCATAATTTAGATACAGTAACTCTCAGGAAGGGTGATCTTTTAAAAAATATATTAATATTATCACATCACTCTGTTTAAAATCATCCATAAATTCTTATTTCACTGAGAATAAAATTCAGTCTGAAGAGTCTTCACTGTGGCTACAGAATCCTTCACAGTCTAGTCACTGACCATCTTCCTGATCTCACCATGGATCACACTCTTCCTCCTTAACCTCCCTGAAACCACATCTGGTCTTTTCTCCATCCTGCCAACACTCCCCTTTCATTCCTATCTTGGGGCCTTGGCATTTACTATGCCTTTAGTCTGAAAGAGTCCCACACCTCTCCCAGTGCGTGATTCTTTCATGCGAGGGTGGTCTCAGCTCAAATACCACACCTTCAGAGAAGCCTGCTCTCTGCATGTGTGCATATAGACATACATTTATGTACATAAATCACACTCCCTCTTGTCTTCCAAGTCCTTATCATTTCCTGAAATTATTTTGACTTTTGTTTACTTATTTTTTGTCTCTCTTATAGCAATAGATCATAAACAGCATGTCCGTTTACCACCTTGGTGCTGAAATAAGTGCCTGGTACTCAGCATAATCTCAGTAAGTGTTTGCTAGATAAATCAATGACTCATGACTCATCTGACTCCTACAGTTTCTAGCACTTTCCTTCACTAATGCTCTGCTTCAGATCAAGTGAATGAAGACATCTGTTTCTCCCTAATCCATGACTCTCCCTCTGGGCTCTACAACTCAGTATGTGATATCTGGTGTGCCTTCGTTTTGCCTCCATTTTCCTGCCTTACTCATTCTGACTCATTCATTATATTTTATATAAAACAAAAAGGCATCCATGTATGGCATGTCCATAGTATACTGTGCATATAAAACATGCCGTTTGTACCTCAGGGAGAGCCCTGTAGAATAGTGAGTCCCGAGTAACATACCCTGGACTCCAATTTCTGCTCCATCACTGAAGTATTCAGGTGGAACTATAAAATCTCTTTGCCTCAGTTTCCTTCTTTTACAAAGAATGGAACTCTTTTGAAGATTTCATGATATGATATATGTAAAGTGCTTAGAACATCTGATCAATAAATAGCATCTATTTTTATTCTTAATAGTAATTATGTAATTTATTTAACATCTCACACCAAAATGATTTTTGTGTCTGCTTATTACTATTGCCAGGTCTTTGATGGCATGGTGAGAAAGATTTTTTCTTTCTTCCATTTTTCTAATTTCCAGGGCTAGGCACAATTCCTGACATATCATAGTACTATTCTATTCATACTTCTTAAGTGATAAGAAGTGAATCTGGTTTCCCTGGACCAGAGATACCCTTGGGGTGTAGGAGTAGGGTCCAAATGTGTGTGAATAAAAACGAGTAACACATGCCCCCAATAATTTTAGGGATAAAAAACAAATCTGTCAGGAATAACAGCTGTAGGTATGTAAAAAGAGCTATCAGGTAGCTAATTAAACTGGCTTGAAAAGGATGGTAAAAACAAAGAACAGAAAGTTCAAATTCCAATGTAAAGAACCATCCCTTGAACACCTCTCTTGCTCATTCCAGTGTAAAGTACCATTCCCTGAACACCTCTCTTGCTCATCTCATAGGGAAATATTCAGTCTATTCTGCTGTAAAACCAGGAGCTAACATTAGAAATGGCACCATTTTATTCAGGCACAACAGCTTACCCTGGCTCACAGATTCAATAACCCATAAACTCAAAAATCCCAAAGCAGGTCAAACCCAATAATATATAAGAACCCATAAAAAAGAGCATCAGTTTTGTTGCATTGCCTTTGAACCACTACAAAACAACATTAGATAAGGGCGAGCAAACTTTTTTCTGTGAAGGGACAAATAGTACATATTTAGGCTTGTGGGCCATACTAAACAACACCACTGTTGTAGGACAAAAGCAGTCACCAAAAACATGCAATGGAATGGGCATGGTTGTGTTGTAACAAAACTTTATTTATGGACATAGATATTTTAATTTTATATAATTTTAAATGCCCTTAAATAATATTCTACTTTCATTTTTTTCAACCATTTGATAATATAAAAACAATTCTTGGCTTATGGGTATATAAAAGTAGGTACTTGGTCAAAAGTGACCCACAGTTCATAGTTTGCTGACCCCTACTTTATACCAATTTTGTCACCTCTTTCCTAACTCCAAGCAAAATGTGATATAACTGGCTTCCCTGCATAAACTGAAAGTGGTAATGATGCATTTTCTCATACAAAAAGATTACTACTTTTATAAGTACTACACAGTAACTATTGTAGCATCTTTTAATTAATATGAAGGATAAAGAGTAAAAATAATTATTTAAAGTATCTTCACATTAATAACTTGATGGACAGCTAATCCAGGACTCTATTAATCTTAATTCTGCCACAAACTTATTGTTCAATACCTCAATGTGTGCTTTATTCTTTTTTGTGACAATTGCCTTATTTATAAAAGAAAATGTAATGATAAAATATTAATATATATCCATGAGACCAAGATAACTCATTCAGCTGGTCATGACTTAAAAAAAAAAAAGTCACATAGGACATTCTTCCCACATTCTCCAAGGAAAAGAAGTCCACGTTGCTTTTACTCAACAGATATTTATCAAGCACATACTATGTACAACACAATATGAAATACAGCGACCTCTCCTGCATAAGTACAAAAATAATTCATCTTTTTGTGCATTCACAAATAAAGTGTCTGAAACAGTTAAATGAAAAATGTCATCATTATTTTGATAAACCTCAGAAGAAATGCAACCACCTTCACTCAAGGATCAATATGACCCAGGGCTTTTGAGACCCCAAGTTCTCCAGAGAGCGCTACAGATTGACAGGTCCGTCTCTTAGTGCTTGATTTGACATCAGATACAGTGAAAGACACGTAAACCTCGGATGAAGAGCCTCATCTCAGACAGTTCCATATTGGCCAGACAAGCACCGTGGCTCAAGAAGGCAGGCTCCCTCTTCCACAAGTCAATTGTGAATTACTCTCGCTAAATTGGCTCCACAGCTGCGATTTTCAGTTCCTAGAGTACCCTCCAAATAGCTGGTTGTGGGGGAAAAAATAAAAGCCTGCTTTTTACTCAAACACACACCTTTTGGCGATCTGCCATCCCAACTCTTGAAGGACCTGCAGATCTGAAAAGGGACCCTTCTGGGACTCTATCAAAAAAAATGGTAGATCAAAAGTGTGGCAGAGGGGCTGCTGTCAGGCACTCAAACACATAACTTATTCCAGTTTTGGAGACCTACAGAGTAGATCTATGAAATAAACTTGGCTCAAAGGGAGCCTAAAGTACTCGGCCCCAAACAAGTGAGGTTGGGGGAAACTGTACCAAACCCTTGTTTCTTTTCAAAGGAAACAAAGAAAGCGTAAAAAGGGAAAACAGAGGAAAGCGAAGACTATTACCTACAATATTAACCCCTTTCTGGGAACCTGGAGGAAACTCGCAAACAGGCTACAGACGTGAATTACAAAAACTGAGTTCCCTGTCTTTCAGACAACAGATAGTCTGCTTTTATCTCATCAACTGCTTGTGATGGAGAGTTAGGAGATCTGGAGGTGAATGCTAAATTTACACAAAAGCTGGCATTTCAGGGTACAGCAATAACCTGCCTTCGTGTACCACATCTGCATAGGCATGACATTTGTACACACACACACACACACACACACACACACACATACCACATACGTATTCAGAGAGGTAGAAAAGGGAAGAGAGGAACAGTGAAGACAAGATTATCTCTCACATACACACCTTTGATACATAAATACACACACAGACATGGAAAGAGTGAACAGAGAACAAACTTATCTGTCATAGAAAAATGATTCAAGTCCTTTCAATCCTTCACAAGCATGCTCTCTTTGAGCCTGGATTATTAGATAATTCCCGCATTACTATTTTCTACAGGTATCCTTCTGAAACGGTGTCAGTTATCTAATCTGTAGGTTCAATTAGACGCCTTTATCACCTGGCATAACTTTAAAACCCTGCAACTGTCTTTACAACCCTTCTGGTTTCATGGAAAGTTCACCAGGTTGACATTTAGTTACATGACTGAATTCTAAATAGGGATTAATAAAATGATTAATTTACTCTTCTTTTCTCCTCTCTCTCTCTCCGGTTTCCCCCATGAGTCATGGTTGGCCATCTACAAGAACACAATATCTAACTGAGGAAAACTGTCTTCCAACCACAGCATCTGTCTCCCTGGCAAGCTCTGCTGACAGTTGGGTCCTGGCTCTGGAACTGTTCAAGAATCTTTTTTCGGGCTGAGCGATTAGTGGGCTCTCATCCTCCTAGGTGCGGCTTCCTACTGATTCCACTCAATTTGAAAGATGGATTTGTATATATTTACCCTTCGGTGAATCTGCTATTGTGCAAATATCTCAAATTGAGACCTCCCCATGGGAGGACATGCATGACACAGGAACACCTGCATTCCTTTTCCTGCAAAACATCCATTAAATAGTTCGGTGGTTCCCAAGGGTCTGCTTCTGGGTATTACATAAGCAGCTTCTCCCTCAGCAAAGGGAAAGGGATGCTTCAAGACACAGAAATAAAAATGCCCACAGTTTTCTAAGGGAATTTCAAAATAGCAAGTTGCTTAAATACCAAGGAAAGCACCTGGTTTCTCTCCAAGCCTAAAGATAGCCTGTGATAGTTTAAGACATGTAACCAGAGGTGGGAGAAAGGAGAGGTGGGTGAGGAGGTCACGGACAGCACTGGAGAGACTCTAGAACACACAGATCATGTGGCAGCACGCGTCCGAGTAAGTTCTGTTATTTGTGAAATTCTATCAAAAGTACTTAGTCAAGAAGGTTCACGTTTTGTTTTTTGAAAAGTGGTTAAGGTGGAGGCATAATTTGTAGGCACGATATTCCAGTAAGGGCACATCTGTCTTGTTCTAATTTGGAGCCTAAAATACTGCTGTCGGGCTCTCCCTTTCTTTCTTAAAAATTTCTTCCCAAATCTACTTTATCTACTTTTTTTTTTCAAACAATTACTCAGCCCCTAGACCCCCTGGAGGCTTCTGATTCTTAAAAGAATTAGAAAAGATCTCCAGTTATTATTAGATTCCATTTTAGATGGAGAAGAAAGCAGAAAGTGAGCAAGATAGGCACGCCTTTATGTTGCCTGAGTTACTTTTGAAATTTGCTTCATTCAAAGGCCAGAATAGCATGGAGCACCTTCAAACTATAAAATAAGAATTCCACTGCACCAATTATTTGTAACCTCTCACTGGAAGTAAAAATGATTTAACACCCCTCCCTTCCCCCGTCAAAGACCTAAAGGCCTTTAAGAGAATCCAAGAAGCCCCATGCATTTAATATTTTCTAAGAATAAGTATCGGGGAAAAGATTAAGCCCTCAAATATCCAACTTATGTAAGTCTGACAACAAGAAAAAACACAGCGGAAAGGATTAATCTCAAATAAAACTCGGAAAAGAGGTTTTTGCAGAAAACTATTCCTCTGGCTAGATCTCTTTTGTTTACAATATGAAGTAGAATTTGGACCCATTATATATTCTTTCTTATGGTCCCCCTTGTGAATTGAGGTTGTTAAAGTAACATTGTAATTATCTTTTATCTATAGCATGATTTATTTATAATATGAAATTCCCTTTTACATCTTTAGATTCTTAATAAGTGAATGCTCTCCTTAACAGTCAGAAAAAAATAACATCGAAATACGAAACAAATATTTATTTCACCATCCTTTTTCCAGAAAACTATGAATGTGACTCCAATAAAAACAGAGCTACACATTTTGTTTTAAACATTTAAAAATGTTCTTGGGTTTCAAAGGTCATATTTAGAACTGAACCAACCATGAATATGAATACATTGTAAGCCATGTCTAAAGCGGGTGTCTTTTCAAGTAAAAGACAAGACTTACTAATAGTCCCATTTGTTTTCCATTAAAAATCTACTCATTGTATTCACAGCAATCCGCTTGCCACCATGCGAGCCTGCTTGGACAAAGCTTTCGCTTTGTGTGTATCAGATGCAAAATTTACTTAAATTCCAGATAATTGCAAGTGCATCTGCTAGGCTTTGTCACTGGTCTATATGAACATTTTCACAGTGTATACAAAGAGCAATTATCTAACAACTAAAGAAAAAGAAACAGTCATTTCGGCAAATTACAGCCAGCTCCTTTATCAAGGAGTAAGTTTGCTAGAAGAATGCTACCCCAAAACACTTTCTTGAATAAAATGTATTCGCTCACACCACATACATTAGCTACACAGAACAAAAAAGGGAGCTTTTTCAACTGTTAAATTACTAGGTCTGAAACAAGGATAACTGCAATTTCAAATAAAATCATCTCACAAAACATGAATGTTCCCCTCTGGAGAAAAGAGAAAAAAAAAAAAAAAAAGCACCCGATTTAAACCAATCTGATGCACTAGTATAAGTTCTTATTCTGTACTCATGACAAAATATTTCAACAATAGTCACTTACCCTGTTTATCATCCAGTTTTAGTTCCCTAATTTGAGATATAAGTGCACAGAATCAATATCAACGAAGGAAAGTCAAAACAGGGAATACTTAAAAAAACAAAAACAAAAAAAACAAACCACCAAAACAACAACAAAATCAAAACAAAAACTTGAGACAACAAAAATCTTAATTGAAAGTTTTTGTTCCATTCATGAGTCGACTGTAAACAGGCCTGTCTCTCTAGTGGGGCTATTTGGTCAATGTTTTTCTTTCTCCCCTTCATTCTACCACCCCCACACACACAAACCGTCCCTTTTTCCCCTCTTTCTCTTTCTTTCCTTCTTTCTTTCTTTCTTTCTTTCTTTCTTTCTTTCTTTCTTCTCTTTCTTTAACTTCATGAACAATCCAATTGCAAACTGTCACACTCAACACGGCCAGCCCTCCTTCAAAGCCCAATCCAATTTTCAGACTTTTACACCTCATGCCAACCAAACATCAACAGCACTCCTTTCCTAAGGCCTAATAGGGTAAATCTGGTCTTCTAACAAATTCTCAAAGCTATCCACAGTGATCACAGTGGTATCATTAGAATAGAGAGAAAACTATTTAATACAAAGACTAAAAAAAATTTGTGACCTTTGACCTGTTTGAAATCTATCAATTCAGTGGCCATTTATTTCCTGCTTCACTTTCATTTAAATATCTTCATTATCATTTTTGTAAAATGTATTATGTTACCAGCCAAAGCTATTAGAAAGAAAAAAAATATCTCCCTATTCCCCAAACTGGAGAACGATCATTATCATTAATATTTCACGGAACTGCATTAAATGAGACAATATTCAATATTTAACTATCTAATCCTATAGTAATTTATATTAGAAAATACCAACCATGTGAGAATTCAGCCAGTCGGATTATTTTATTGGATGAACCTTTGTCATTATTAATAACATTTCAGTATCTCATATTGTTTTCAGCACAGAATGTAACATCCAAGGACTGAAAGTGATTTTGTTTCTAATTAATTCTCAAAATCCTTGGGAGACAGTGATGAGAGGATAAATATATTAATTTGGAATTAAAGAATAAAAGACTAGCCTTTAGATGCAAAAGTTTTACTAGAGATGTGAATTACTTGCATGGGTCGTACACCTCACCAGGTTTACTCATAATTACGTTAGGAAGACCTGTTTAAACCTCAGAGAGTCTAAATTATTGGGTGGGGTGTGGTTTTATTTCTTTCAAGCCACAATTATTTGCCAATTATAAGGAAAAAGTTGGTCTGACCTATTATTCAGAATTCCTGTTAATTTGCTTACAGGCAATTACGTAGACATCCAGATGTTCTCCACATGTACTTTAAACAAATCCCATTTACCTTTTTCTCAGACCATCTATCAACTTTACATATTTATACATCGGCAAACTTCAGCTCATTTTAGTAAATTATCTTTAACTTCAGCATGAATGGAACTCAAACGGATGACTTTTAAACGTGACACTTGGAGATAACAAAATAAACTCTACGTAACAAACATTTGAAATTAGTGTGTGCTAAAATCTAAAGTGTTGTGCTTACTACCTTTATAGCCAAAAATGTCCTCCATTTGATTTCAAGCAAGAAAAAAGTCCTCACTGCTACTAGCCTTTCAAGTTTATACACTGAGGCCATCATTATCCCTCCCTTAAGACACTAAGGTCACTCATGGAATAATGGTAAATATTTGCTGGAGGCTTTTCATTTATCTGTTTTGTTGACAGCTCCCCCTCCTGTTTTTGTTTTTGTTTTTTTTCTTTTTTTTGAGGGAATTCCACCATTTATGTATTACTGGAAGTTGAAATCTTCTTGTCCCATGAGAGACCAGACTATGGATCTCCCAGACTTCCAGTTACATGGATATAGACACTTTATCAGGAGGCAGCCAGTCAAATGGAATCACCAGCCCAGAACTTGGAAATGTGAGCCAGGGACCCCCAGAAGCCAGGATGGGGGTTCCTTCCAGACCTGGGACAAACAGTCCCCTGTCCAGGGCAGCAGTGCTGGTTGAGAGTAATGGCAGAGGCAGAGGCCAGTGCGGGGGTGTGGAGGGCTCCAGCTGGGCACCCAATATGCAGTGGCAGAAGCAGAAGTGCCAGGTTCCACATCATTCCTGGTGATTCCATAATCCCCTATGTCCTCCTAACACAGTCCTTTACTGTTTACATTAGCCAGAATTAGTCTGTGTAGATTATAAGCAAGAACATAACCGGATCCCACAATCAAAAATAAAAATTCAGATTGTGCTTTTATTCTGTGTTGGGTTAATTTTATAAACAGTTGGAAAATAAGTTAAGAATGCTTGCAATATTGTGAGTTGTAAAGAACATTCCATTTTCACAAAGACTAGGAAACTTCCCATCCAGGAGGACCCCGGAGGACCATGGTAAGTGGATCTCATAAATCCTTGGAAATTTAGGTACCCAACAGGAAAAGAGCCAAGAATCAAAGTTTAAATGAGGAACACATCAATGAAGACCCTTCCTATTTTTCTCAACCATTGCTTTTCTGATTCAGATGAACAAGGAACAGAAGATGGAAAGGAAATTTTGATGGTTTATCTATGATTTGCTAGAGATGAGTCACGCACATCTTGAAAACCCTCAGTAAAAATGAGCATTAATCAAGAGCCTGACCGATGATATCAAAAGTCAGAGCTGACTGCCTCAAGTCCAGGAAGCTATTACCTGGGGCTGGGGAAAGGGTCAGTGCCTCTGTGCACTCCTCCTATGACATCTACTCTCAGAGCTATTCACCTGGTACTTTTCAAGAATATTACCCTTCCCACAAATGATTGACAAAAGACGAATTTAAGAGAGTGAATAAGTTTTGAAAATTAACTCTCTGAACCTACATATTCACTGTATGCTTTCAAGTTCAACAGCTCAAATATTCGTTTAGAGAACATTTTTCATCCGTGGCATTTTGGGAACACTGGAAAATTTTCTTTCCTTCCCAATTCCTATCATTTTTCAAAAATCCCTCATAAAAGAAAGGTAAATCATAAATTGATTCATTGGTCATGAAAAATATAAATTGACAGCTGTGGGGCGTGGAGTCATTCATCCATCCACTGATTGAATTGACACAGGTAACAGGCACACCCTAAAAACAACCAGCATCAGAATTTGCCCTCACTCTCCATCCTCCATGTTAACCATGATCTGATTGCTCATGGCAAAGATCCACAATTTAATACTCACCCTCTGGCTTTACTCTTTATTTAAACACGTCTGTTATTAGACATCTGAATGAGAAAATAAAAAAGAAAGAAAAGAAAGCTGGAAAGTTCTATCCCTGACCTCGCCTGCAGCTATGCTTCCCTCAGAGTAAATACATTTGGAGTTCCAGGGCAAAGCAATTCAAAACAAAACAAAATCAAATCAAACAAACAAAAGAAAAACCAAGAAAACCACTAACTTCTGCAATTAAAATATTATTTTATACATACACACAAACACACACGCATGCACACATCACGGTGCTTTAGCCTATAGACCGTAAGCTTCTAGACCAGAGATCAATCATACACACACACAACACCCAAACTGTGTACAACTCTGTGTACACCCCATGGGGGATTAATAAACACTTATGAATTGACTGACAAGAGAAAAACCAAGAAATGACAACCTTCAGGGTAGGCGTAACACAATTTGAACTTGAAAATTGCCCAGGAACAGACTTCACAATCTATGGGAACATACACAAATCATATAAAAAGAAGTGCTGCCCCTCATCTACCTAGAGTGGCCTTAGGGAACAGCTTAGTGAAAAATCACTGTTGTAGGAAGTGGAGTTCAGGCTCTCGATCTAGCTACTGTTTGGCTTCTGCAGCGAATCCAGCTGAGAGCAACTTTTATTCTGTAATAAATCTATTACACAATAACTTTTAAAACATAGATTAGAATAAATGCAAAATTTAGTGCATCTTTAATATTTTCTGGCTAAGTCAACAGGTATGAAACCACCTCTCCCTCCCGATTCTCAAGATTCATGTTGCCATTTTAATTTCTCTGCAGCCAAACGTAACAAAAGCATAATCTACAATGCTTACATAGCTTCAACAGAAGCATTCCCAAATAAACGGTAATTAGCAATAAATCATAATTTATCCACTGACTTTTTTAAATGACGCATTAATGGCGTGATGCAATTCTTAAAACACATTTCATTCAGTGTCTCCTTGCACAGAATCTCCAAATGCCTCAAGTTCAAAAGTGGTTTTTCCTCCCTGAAGTTCATATACACGTTCTATGTTGAGGGTGTGGATAGAACAGATTTATAAAAATTTAGTGATCCCTGGAACTACAGAATTACAGAATTAAGAATTACAGAAATAAAATGATGCTTCTGTTAACAATTTAGCCTTGTCACATTTACCTGAAATGATTCCTATTTCACTTGTTACCTGTTTTGAAAAGCTACTTTCACAATGATAAATTTCCAAAAATGTATGATGAGAACAGGTGGGGAAAAAGAAATAAACTGTGAAGATCAGTCCCCTTAAACTTAGAGGGGGGCTTAAAAAAAGAGAAGAAAACCATTTTGGCTTGAGGGAAGGAAATTTTTTAAACAAAAACACACGAGATCAAAATAAAAGTCTGTGTGTGTCTTTACCATCAAAGGCCAAAGACAAAATCTATTTTAATTCGCTGCTGTCTTAGCATGTGCTCACTAGTTACATGTACTGGTCAATAACCTTGCCAACACCACCTGGCCTGTCACCTTACCTGATCCCACCTCACCATACTTCCCCAGATTCCCACTGTCCTTGACACAGCCAAGGGGTGGGCTTGTAGAACCATTCAAGCCAGTTTTCCAACACACACCTTTGAACAGCTAAATCATTATTTGTTTCAAAGTGTTACAGAACTTCCTACTTTTCTTCCTGACATTATTATCAAGTTGTTGAGAAAATGTCTGATAGTGATAACTACCAACGGTTTCCAGAGTTTTGCTATGTCAAACACATTTTTGGGGTGATGCTTACTTTCCAGTTTCTAGTTCCCCACATTGATAGCAATGAGAAAGGATAGGTTTTTATGTTCTCGTTGTTTGTTTTTTTCTTGTTTTCCTGGCAGCCTCCTGTGGACTGTGAGAAGTGATGATTGATCATTTTTCCACACTCATCCACAGCCCTCTCTGTGGCCACATGTAAATTCGCCAATGGATAATTAAGCAACAGACACATCCAATAAATATAATAAATAAATTTGATTTTTCCCCCTTAGTAATTGGTTTCATCTGACTGAGTCTGATTATGTGTGGGGATATATAAACAGGATTAGAGAGGAGAAAAATTAGATGCTGGGTCACACAAATTGCAGAGTCCTAACCACTGTGAAATGTTTTTGTAATAATTACATTATTATTCCTAGGGTTAAAATATAGAGAAGCAGTTTGTGTCTTCTCAAGAAGTTAGGTGAGGCTAAAAATAAAACCGGTGGCATAATTATTACCAGAAGAACATAGTAGCCACCTATAGAATACATTTCCGTCTGGTCTGCATTCTCTTCCCACCATTTACACTGCCCTTCCCGTGCTTCCATTAATCCACGCAGATAATGCCAAACTTCAACTTGGGTCTCCAATTCCAGGTGTCCTATCACACCAGACTACATGAGTAAAAATGAGCTGGCCAAACTAGAAGGTGGAGAAGGAGCAGATATTTGTATACAATTATTGCCTGAAGAAATCCTAAGGCAAAATTAAATTAAATCACCTTTCAAATATATTCTTGAGTGACACAACGAGCAAAGTTTTACCTTGCCATTTAAAACAAGCAGCCTCCCCTATTTCCATTTACTTTCTTAGACATCCTGTTGGCATCAAATTACTCTTACCATAAGATTTAGCTCTTAGCAGAGCACAGTACCTGACCTGGCTTGGGAATCCAAAAATGGCTTACTTTAAGGGGAAAAAAAAAAGACTAAAAGATGAAAATATACATTCCTGCAGCTTTAATTTGCCTATGTTCTTGCTAAGTAATATCTACTGAAATGTGTAGTACATAACCATATACTCTTACATCTGAAATGGCTTAGAAACATTATCACAGCTAAGATCACAAAGTCTGTTGCTATGAGTTCTCTAATAATAACTATGATTTTAGCTATGTAGATATTTACTGTTTGAACTAGCCACATGCATGGACATAGCCATTTTCTCTAATAGTTTAGTTTCATTTCTTAGAAATAATCGAGGAATATAACTTGACTCTTTCTAACATTCAAAATTTTGAAGTGGCAGTTTTTTAAAAACATGTTACAAATATAGCAAGAGGCTTATACAATTTTGTGAAATGGTTATTTTACGTTATGAGATTTTTTGAACCTTTCCCAAAATCATTTCTATTTGATGATCTATTTCTTTCCTACACATATACCCTTATTCCTGTAATTAAAGTAGGAGAAATGTCAAAACATTGAGTATCAGTTAAATCCTAAGCAATAATAAAAATGACATTTAAACATAAGCTTTTCCAAAAGAATCCTCTGTAGAATTGTCCTCTCTAAAGATTTTAAATCAGTATGTTATTGTTAGTATCAGTTTGAGCTTCATCATATGAATTAAAGTCTCCAACATTAGCCCTTGCCTCCTAAATTGAAGACTGGGGAACCTAAATAAACAAAATAAATGACTTATTCTTTTAACCAAATTCATAAAGTCCTTTATTTCACAGGGTCCATAACTGCCTTTTATATAACTTAAAAATAAGTAGTTCACCAAGGCCATATTAACAGAAATGGATCATACAAAATTTCTAATATTTTTAAAACAGGCTTGAGCCTATATAGCTAAATAATTTAGTCATCAGCACAATTAAACAGACTGTCTTCTGGAAAGCTGAGTTCCAAACTTTGATAGAGCTGCATCGCATTTCAGAAATCACCAACACAATAATAAGAACACCAAACTGAGACATCCGGCGTCATATTTGTATTTAGAATAACCTATGGCAGAACCACATTAGCAAAAGGAGTAGCACTGGAAGTTTTCATAGGCGATCTAAATAAACAACAAGGAGAGCAAAGCCTCCTCCAAAAGAATTGCAGCGAAGACCTGAGAAGTTGAAACTTTTAAAGAAATTGTGTCTGTCCTCCCAAACCAAACACTCATGCTTTTCCCTAGACAGATACGGTATCGATAACACCCATCACCAATATTCTGCTGGGAACCACATAGTAGTGATGAGATGAGGGAAGCAGGCATTGTTCCATCAGCATCAAAGATCAATTCATATTGTCTGGGGCAGGGAGGGATTGGGGGAGATCTTTACTGGGGAAAACAAAAAAAAATTTTTTAACATATCAACTGTATTATTTAGTCTCTATTTCTATTCACTTACATGAAAAGAGTTGAAACATCTGCTCTCTTTTTACTCACACGGCAGCCGAAAAGCACACAACTGTACTTTTTCTCTGATAATTCCTTTTGTCTAAAAGGCTCATAATCCTACACTTAGGAGAGGTGGGCCAATTAAAGTCTTTCAGCAAAAATGAAGGAACTTTATTTGCAAACTATTTCCCAAGGTGCTTCATTTTTTGTCATTAAGAATTCATAAAAAAAGGCTGCAATATTTCAAGTTCAAAATCACATTGTATTATACAATATATTAAGTCAACTGGGGCAGTAAGTAACATGAATTTTAGAGAAAAAATTTTATACTTCGACTTTATGAAATCTTTCATAAATAAAAGCAGGATACTCTTAACACAGCCAAAATTATCATGCTAAGTAGTGCTTTATCTTTGTTAGGTAGAGAAAACAACCCAAATTAACAACAACAACAAAATGTTACCAGTAGAACAAAGTCTTGAACAAAGTAAATGTTCCTTTTATAAAGCAAAATAGAAACCAGTAGTGCAAAGAAATACTTTGACAAAGCTACTATTTGCCCTCATCACATAAGACTTATAAAATTTCTGTGGGTTTCACAATTTCAAAAGAGTTATCTAACTAGACACTATATCACATTTTATGAAATGCTGCTATGTCCTTTTCCATTTAGAACATATCAAAAGACACCCACCTACCCCCTAGCTCCCTGAAAAAAAAAATGTTCTTGTCATCTCCCCTGAAGGTTGTGAATCTGTTGTATTGCACTGTGACAGCAGAATGGATGGTTTCTGACTGTGAGTGTATCAGCTCTACTGAGATCCAGTAATTCAAGAAACAAAACTTTTGCTTTACACAAAGTAATAAGAGACAAAACATACACTCTTCACATAGCTCCTTTGAGATAGTAGCTTCAAGTGAGTTCTGTCTCTTTAAATCTGACTTTTCAATTGAAGTTTGAGTTCTGAAGTGGGGAGGGATAAAAAGGCCCTTGCCAATGACCTTGACCATATTTCACCAGAAATCACTTCTCACAATTAGTCTACACAGAATAGGAAACAAAGGAAAAGCTTTCCAATACAGGTTTTCCTTAAAAACACACAAGTAGTTCAAAGTTCCTTTCAATTACACAATGAAAAAACAGCAATTACTTTTAAGAAACATTCAGTAGCTGTAGTATAATAAACACCTCATACACGCAGAGAAACCTCCACTCTCATCAAAATGAAAATAGGAATCCTAATAATACAGGCAAATGTGACTATCAAGTTCCATGAGCCAAAGGTCTCTTTCTATATAGCCTTCTCCCCCAAAATAAGTTATCTTCTCCCCATGATGTTGGATACCATGCTTTTGGAAATGCTGAAATTCAACAGAAACACCAACTGAAAGTAAACTAACTCATTTATCAACAAACATAGCAAAAATATAGAATTACTTTGCTACATAACCTGAGATCAGCATCAGGCACAGAAAATTAAAATGAGTTAAGATTCAATGGAAAACTTAATAATAACAATAATAATAAAACTACCAACAGGCCACAAACACTATGCCACACGGAACTATATAAGAGTAATCACAAATCCCACTGATTGAATAGTCATCTAACCAGGCATTACACCCAAAACGTAGGTAGATACGTATAATATTTTAACATAAATTCTCGGAGCTTTTTAGAAGTTGCCAGGAAACTAGAAGTAGAAAGAGGGGTGGGTGGGTAAAAACCAACNAGCAGGAAAGAGTATGTTCTTTAAATCAATGTACTCTTCATCTTCACATCTAGTGAAGATGCTGAAAGTGAAGCTAATTGTGATGTTTCATAAGTAAATTCACACTCTGAATATATTACATAACAATTAGAATTCTTGCTCCATAGGCCACATAAAATGAGTCCTTAGCCTGGTCAGTTAGCTGTTTGTGCCCATGTGTGTAGAATATGCCAGAGAAACAATGCAGCTGCTCAGCATGGGGTATATTGCTTTCTGGTTTTGGTCCTAGAATGAGAAAATCATGATGCTTTAGAAGACTTGGGTTCTCAGGATCGTAGCTTACTGTACATAATCATTTTTCTTTAGTACCCAAAACAGATGCTTCACTCAAAGATAGCTGTGATCCTAATTAATGGAAGTTGAGTTTTTCCCCAAAAAAACTTGATCAAAATGGTAAATGCAAGCACAGGTCCATGAAAATATTTTAAAATAGCAATTTTGCCATCTCAAGGGACCTATGAGTAAGCTGAGCTTTCATTCTAAATAAAATGCCTTATTACCATCTGCAAACTACAAAAGAAGAAATAAGCTTTAGATCTCAGGAATTCTGTTCACAATTTCAAGAAAAGCTTTTGTCAACACAGGCGACCCAGAACAGGTGAATTGCATGGAGTCTTGGAGTAGGCTTTCCTCTATAAAAAAGAGGGTCTGACTAGTTGAGTTAATTTACAGTTTGTTTTGTTCTTCAGTCCTGTACAGGCTGCATGCACTGTTTTATGCTGTTCCTCCAACATCAATTAAATTTACATGAAGACAAAGTTTAACAGTATCATTGCAAACATACTCTTTGTGCATAGGTAACTTGCTGTTCCATGCTGTGGCAACCACAAAGCAGAAACAGGCTTCCTTAAATAACAATACTTTCCCTCTATAAAATCTATGTACCTCAGAGTATCCCTGAGCTGGACAGCCTCATCTGAGTCTAGAGTTCAGAACTCAAGATAATAATACACAAATTGAAAAGACAACCTGCTCTATCCCAGACTTTCCTTCCTACATTTATGCTGCCATTATTGGAGCTCATTTTCCCATAGCTTAGCAGAAATTTTACAACTATAAACTGATTTCTTTTTAAACTGCTGATTTGCCTTTACTTACTGACCCTTCAGTTTTTCTACTGAACTGGAACTGAAAACTTAGGGGGGGGGGGAAAGAGCAAAACAAATGAAACATGGTAACTGCTAAGAGCCCTTCAAAGAACTTAAATGATATAAATACATTAAAGAACTGTTGTGTATTAATTTTTAAATAATATTTAAAACAGATCCTGGAAGCAAGAGTTACAGAGTCAGTTCTATTTTTAAGAAAAGAGTTAAGAGTTCAATTTGCATGCATTATGCTGGCTATTTTAAATAATTTTATTCCATGTGAATGGCAGAAACTGCCCTTCCCCCTCCCCAATTGACAAGATGCCACTTGAAGTAAGATCTAAGAGAAGGCTGGCTTGGCGTTAGAAATTGCTGTACACATCTCACAATTTTGAATAAAACAATACCAGCAATCTCTCTTCTTCTCCATAGCCCTAAATTTATTATTAAGTAAATTTAGCAATAGCTCAATCACTGGAGAATAGGACAGAATGTGATGCACTAAACCACTTATATGTTTATTATCTTTGCAAGCAACATTAAGTAGTGGTGTCAATTACATTGCCTCCTGCAAATCTGCACCAATGTGATGCAAAACAGCATTTTTAAGAAATTCTCTTTTGGAATGCAAATGATTATGCCCCCAATTTTGAATATTTTAGCCAGCATGTACCATACAGTAGTTCTGGAATCACTGGCATCTGTCATGCTGTCAAAACTGAGTCAAAATGCATTGTAATCCTGGAGAAGGATAACCTTAAACATCAATACAACGTTAAAATGCATCCTAAAAAAAAAAAAAAATCCCTATAATTGCGATGAACATCAGAGAGAAACCGGCAGTCCTTCTGCAGAGAAATAACAGTCTGCTCTACCAATCTTTCCCCTCCCCCTTGAAACTCATGCAACTAATGATGACCTCCCGAAGTGCCGATTTTAAATGTTCCAGCATTCATCTGAGGATGAAGGAGAAAAAAAAAAAAAAAGAAAAAGAAATACATAGAAAACCACGAAACAAGTTGCAAACTGCACAAACGCAAGGAGAGAGAGAAAGAGAACTGCAGCTGATTCAGGAGCGATTGCGGAATGAGGAGCAACAGAAAGGAAACAAGAAAGAAAGAAAAGGGGGAAAAAAGCCTTTAGCATTAAAGAGTAAGAAGTGAAAAACATTTACCAGCGGCTCGGTCAGTAGCTTCGCTCCCTGACACCATCTACATAGAGAGATAACTTAGCCTAGAGTCTTCGGTCCCAGCTCGCTTTGGAGCGAAATTCCTTCACTTCGAGGGGGCAACACACACCCTCAAGAAAGAGGGAAAGAAGGGGAAAAATAATCCCAAAGACCAAGACAGGCTTTCCCCCTCCTCCCTCTTACCCGCCCCCCGGACTCCCCAAACGGTGCTCGCTTCTGCACAGTTCTGCTCGCTGTGCAGCTGAGCTGCTGCTGCCGCTGCCGCCGCCGCC
>NW_024423897.1:8780219-8884427 GCF_017311325.1 Ursus maritimus
GCTGCTGCTGCTACTTCGGAAACGATTAGGAGGAGGACGCCCAAGCACGACCTGAGCCTGCGAGCCACCCAGGACCAATGTGCAACCTGCTCTGGAATCAAACCCATAACACACGCACGCACACCCAGTGGCTCCTGCACGCGAGTCCTCGCGCGCACACACGCGCCCGCCCGCGCGCCGCACAGACACACACGCACACACACACATATGCACACACGCACGCGCGCGCGCACCGGCCCCCCGCCCCAACACACACAAACACACACACACACGGAGCGCCGCTCACCGCCCGCCAGCCAGCCAGCGCAGCCCCGAATGGGGAGTGCGAGCCAATCCCTGGGCCCCGAGTGCGCGCACAGGCCGCGGTCGCCGGGGCTGGGTGGTGGCGCTGGGACTGTAGCTGCTGGGGCTGCGGAGCATAGGACTGGGGAGGGGTTCACGCCTGCGAGATAGGGGCGTTAGGGGCACGTGCACCCCTTTGTCTGCAGAGAGAACCCCAACCGGGCGTTTCCAAGACCAGACACTGAGTGCGCAAACCCCCGGCGGTGCAGAGTTCAGTTCCGCTCTGGGGTTGGCCAGCAGTGGCTCGGTTCCCTGCCTGCACGCACCGAGGATTCGGCTCTGCGAAACCTGACGCACCGCAGCTGCACCCGGGTCCCTGCACACGGGAAAATCGCAAGCCGGCGCGTCCTGCGGACGACCCAAGCCTGCCTTGACTTGCGAGCATGCCCAGTGCTCAGCTGGAACCCAGAACACGCCTTCCAGGGTTAGGAACGCTGAGAGGGATAGAGCCGAGTTTAGTGGCTTCAAGAGAGAAAAGCAGAGGTTCCGCAGCCTTTAGTCCCTGCTAACCTGTCTCACCTGGACTACTCAGTGGCCCTGAACCTGCCCAAGAGGGCGTGGCGCTGGGAAGCTAGGCATCCAGACCTCAGAAAGGAGTTGCTTTTCTTCCTTTCATAAAGGGAATTCCAAAAGGAAGTAATTTCCGGCCCAGGAAAGGCTCATTCAGTTACAGGGTAGTTGAGAGAAAATCCAGAGGGCCTGGCAGTGGTTATGGTAACAGCCAACACATACTGGTTACCTATCTTGTGCAGGCTCTGTGCTACGTGATGCGCATGAAATACCGGATTTTATCCTTTCCGAACACCATATGAGCAACCCAAGAAGGAAACCGAGGTCCCAGTATATTTTACCAACTGTCATTCAATTATTGCCAGTGGATTGGGGAATCCAAACCTGGCACTCTGACTCAGACCCTGGAGATAGAAAGCAGTGCATTTGTAGCAAGAGAAAGGTCTGCTGGATGTTTGGGTGATAACACCCTCTGATCTTCCAGCTGTACCTGGTCTGTCTTCAGCAACCTACCAATCTTTGAAAAACTGCATACCCACAATTTGCCATTGTCCCACACGAATAACATGAACAATATTCATCTCTTCACTATGCACCCTGGGTCACCCTTTCATTAGGTGTTGCATACTTACCAGTAGAATCTTGAAAATCACCCTGCTTATTCTCATTTTACACATGAGGAGACAGAAACAGAGATGTCCTGTTACTTCCCCAAGGTGACAGGGTCTGAATGAGAGGGCGTAGTTTGTTTGACTCCAAGGTGCATGTTGTTTTTACTAAATTATGTGTCTTCCTTAACTGCAATCCAAATAAAAGCCATGAGATGAGGGTGCAGCAGTTACTTTTTATTTCACTCAACAAACACGTATTGATTTCCTACTAACATTCACTCATTCAACAAATATTTATATTTACTAAGCATTTACTTCCTTCAAGTCATTGTCTTGGAGGTGACAGAAGATGACAAAGACATGTGCCAGTACTCGGAGTTTAAGGTCTAGCAAGAAGATGATGATTATATGCTAATGATGCTGAGTGACAGCTCAGTAGGAAGAAATCTTCTTCCCATATTCATCTAGCAAACTCCTCCTCGTCCTTCAGCTATCTAGTCCAGTGTCACTTCTTCAGGGAAGCCCTCTGTGATCTCTCTGGTTGAGTCAAATCCCCCTGACTATAGGTGTTCACAGCTTCATGTAACTCTTCTTTTTAAAAGATGTTGTAGGTAACAGTTTGCCATTTGTGCTAGGATTTCAGTGGTGTATGTCTCCTCAATGCACACAGCCCTCTAGACTGTAAACTCCAAGAGGACAGGAATTTGTCCATTTTAATTTTCCATTAAGCTCATAGTGCCTAATAGATGATGCTCTTGATCCATCTCGTTTCATACACACATGCACACATGTACATGCACGTGCACACACACACACACACACACACCCCTCTTGGAATAGGTATGATTCTTAGGGTAGGAAAACTGTTTTTCTTTCCGGTTAACAGATGAGTAAAATGAGACAGACAGAAGTTAAGTAGCTTGCCCAAGATCACACATCTGGAGAAGTGGCAGAGAAGGACTCCAACACTGGTCTGTCGGGCACTAAAGTCCACATGACTAGCCTTCAGGCTCTACTGCTTGTCCAGTGGTATCCAGCAGCCAACTAGACTACAAGAAAGCAGCTCATGGGAAATAGAGTAGACAGCTTGCTGGGGATGGCATGAGGGAAGATAGAGACAATTCAATATTGTAAAAAACAGAAAAAGCATGCAAAAGGATTTAGCAATCTCCAATTAGCACCCACCATATGTCAGGCACCTTGCTCAGAGCTTTTCCCATTTTAACTTTAACAACAATTATTCTGGCCAAGTGTTGTTATTCCCATTTTACAGATAAGGAAACTGAAGCTCCCAAACAAAAACAAATCCACTGGACTGTAAACTCCAGGGGGAAAGTGATATGTCTATTTTTATTTTATATTTTATTCAATAGTACCAGGATGACAGCAAACTCCCTCTCTCTTCTACACACATACGTACAAGCAACTTGCCCAATATCTCATAGCTAGGAAGTCACGGAGCTGGGATTTTAGCCTAGGTCTGACACTTTAGAATTTCAGGGGAAATTAGGGTCTGGATGCTCACTGTGGTATTCACAGCTTAACCAGGCTACTACAGTGCCTGAAGATTTAGCTGGGTCTATAAAGAGAGAGAGACACTGCTGTGCTTTTTCCCTCTCATTAAATCTTACAGGGAATCTGAAATTCAGAGACTGAAAGTTACTTAATCAAGGTCACAGCCAGTGTCATAATGTAGAGCTCGATTCTGAACCCAGGCCTTCCTCACTGCAAACTTGTGGTATAGAATGTCCTGAGTGGCAGAAAAGAATATCCAAGATTTTCAGAGGTTTCTGACGGGGGATGGGAGGGATGCAGGGAGCAGGGGGGTCCTCACTCAGAGAGGAACTGCTGCAGTGAAGCAAGCAAATCTCAATGCAACACCCTTCCTACCTATTACCAGTCCTCCAGGTTGGGCTCCACCTTTGTTCAGGCCCCTCCCTGTTTCTGTGCCTTTTCAGGCCTCATCTTGAACCCAACATCTCACTGCCTCCCTGCTACTTTCAGCAGCAGCAGTGCCTACGAACTACAAGAAAGTAAAAACTGCATTTTGTATAGTTCTGCTTGCAGACTACTGGGCATGCTCAGTGACAAGGGGAGACTTTGATTATATACAGGAAGCCTCTGTTAACTACCTTTTTGGAGCATTTCCTCAAAATGGCATATCAGTGGGTAGCCCTTTGCAGAGATTCCCAGCCTTTAAGAATTCTCAGTAGTCTAGAAGAATGAGATGCTTAGATAGGAAAAAAAAATCTCAATTCCCTGCATTTTGTACCCTGTCTCTAGTATTTATCTCCCTGTTCTGTACTCTCTGTAGACACACAAAAAAACATCCACAAATTGTACCCATCTATTTACATACCTGGCAGCTATGGACATATGTACCAGCTCTAACTACACACCAGCCCTTGACTATGGATTTGTCTCCTGTATTTGTTTGGCTATTAACTTGCCCTACACTGAAATCTGATGAATAAAATGGGTGAGGGGTTGCTAAGAGGTTGTTAAATATTTACCCCTCTTTCCTTCACCCTAAGAATAAATTCATTCCCTAGCGAATGTTTCAGAAGGCAGAAAGCTCTCTGGGATTCTCGATAACCCTTTCCTACATAGACATTAGGTTGATTTTTCTCATGAGAGCAGCAGAATCTTTAACTCGTGATGAGAATAACCCATTAAGAAAGTCTTGAAGGGCAAGCTTCAAGGAAAACGGTGCTGAAAACTTGGAATACTGGTGGATGTTCTGCTATGGCCCCCAGGACATGGACTTTAAAGCTTTTTAGAAGTCTCCTAATAATTCAAATATTGAATACTTCCTAGAGATTGCTACTGTCCATGCGCATGGCAACTGTCTGAGAAAGGGACAGTCATGGTTCGCATTTTATAAGTGAAAAAACAGAAGGTCTGAAAGAGCCAACCACTTATGGCGAAGTCATACAAGCAGGGACTAATGCAGCTGGAGTGCAGGTCCAAGTCTGTGTGATGCCCAAACCTGTGTGGTGAACTCCACGTTCAGTTGCCTTGAACTTCTGACATTCCTTTGCACGTGGTGCTGGATGTGGGAAGGGGTGAGGGGAGGGTGGTGGCTGATTTGCACTTGGTGTGTGCAACACGTCATGTATAATAATACTGCTACCCTCCTAGAAAACTTAACTCATTTAAGATAGCCTTTTTAAAGGTACATTATTTAGTTTATTCTGCAAATTGGAAAAGTGATGCATGTGGAGCGGAGTGGGAGGGACCAATCCAAATGAATGTCTTTGGAGCTGAGGCTTCAGAGTCTCCTTTGATACGACTTATTCCCTTCGCTTTGAATTAGCCCTGTAGGGGCGCCTGGGTGGCACAGCGGGTAAGCGTCTGCCTTCGGCTCAGGGCGTGATCCCGACGTTCTGGGATCGAGCCCCACATCAGGCTCCTCTGCTATGAGCCTGCTTCTTCCTCTCCCATTCCCCCTGCTTGTGTTCCCTCTCTCGCTGGCTGTCTCTATCTCTGTCAAATAAATAAATAAAAAAATACAAATCTTGAATTAGCCCTGCAACGTAGTTGTCAGTCATTTCCCAGATCGTTCTCTCTCTATAGATATTCTCTTCGATTTCCTAGAATCCTTTACAGGGTATATACTGGGAGAGTTTACTTTCCTAAAGACGGGAAATATAGAAGTAGAGACAAACTGAGCTTTTAAAAATCACTGTAGTTTGCCATGTTTGTTTCCACCATCTGTCAACATTCTTTTGGAGATTCAGTAGAAGCTATGATTTTCTGCTTTTAAGAGAGGGCAGGAAAGATACTTCAGAATTTGATCTCAACCCGCTGGATTAATCTGGTGCCTAGTAGTTCACACGTGTGCCAGCATGTGCATTTCTGCATAAGATCTTGTATAGAAAAGGGTAAGGAATGACCATCTTGGTTCTATAACTGAAGGGTAGAGATTGTATCTTGTATGGTAATCATGCATCTTTCCAGAAATCAGTCAGATAAGAAGAAATGATCTCTGAGCAGCTCAGAGATGGAAGAGCATCTGAATTTCAATTCTGAAAACCCTTCATACAATTGCTCAGAGTCTATGCACTTTAGTATTATGTCATATTCTAACAGGTCTGAATTTACAAGCCCATACGGAATTAGCAAACAAGAGGCAAACTGTTCTTATTAGAAAATAGCCAGAGAATAAAAAAGGAGATGAAATGTAAATTTTACATAAAGTATTTGAAAGGCTTAATTTAATGTACAGGTAAGTCTCCAAATACCCACACTCTAACAGACTTTCCGAGCATCTTTGGATTCCAATACTGTAGACCAGCAAATATTATTAATGATACTGACTCTGAATCCATGCTTGACTACTACCTGATGCCAGAAAAATAAAGCCTAGAGTTTTCAGGCTTTCCGTGTTGTGGTTCAGAAGTGGAACGTGTTTTTCCTCTCATAAATGAACGCACTTTGACGCATTTGATTAGTAGTGACTGCCTGGAGAGGGGTCTCAAGAGGGATCTGGAGGCCACATCCACAGGATCTCCATGATTCTAAGTGCTGAGATTGATCCGTAATAGCCTTACTGATGGGGACAAAACAGAGCGTTGCATATGCCATGCATTTTTCCAAACACGGCCAATCCTCATAGCCTAGATTATGCCCTCTAACTTTCTCCCCAACCTCGGCTCTGGTCAAAAATCAGTAATTTCCAATTATATTTTCCTTCACCCATGTTTCCCTCCTTTTTTTCTGTCTGGGACAATACCTCCTCCTTCATCATTTCCACAAGCCAATTCCTCTTTCAGTAACCCAATCAGGTGTTACCTCCTCCCCGAATTCCTCCCTGGATGCCCCAGGCAGACATCCCCTCCCCTCTCTCTAAAGGAACCTCATTGTAGGTGTACATCATGTCCCCCTTATATTAAAATTATTTATGTGTTTGCCTTCTTTTTCTTGCAGGACAACAAACTCCTTGAATGCAATAACCCCGTCTAGATCATCTTTGAATCCATCACCATGATTCACACAAAGACTTGTACCGAAAAAGTGTATGCTATAGGAATATATAAACAAATGAATGTCGGATGCTCAATATTTGTTGAATTAATGAGCATAAGATTTTTATTACTACTCTCCTGCTATGTCACAAAGAGATTAAGTTACATTTTGTGGGCTAGAGAATAGGGCTGATGTTGGGGAGGCTCTAAGAGTAGATAGGCTCTGAGGAGATGGCAATAAAGTTGCAGCTGTTAGCTGGGCTCCCAGGACAGAAAAAGAGATAGGAGAGTAGATGGATATAACAGGTGACATTGATACTAGACACTCAACAGGAATTGTAGTCTTGACTTTGCCGACAGGTCAATAAAAAGCTGGTAAGCACAGTAGATTTAAGAATCTTACATAACATTTTAATGTGTTTAATGTCAAGGGGCATCACCCTAAAAGAACATTTTGTGTCTGTGTGTGTATGTTCACATGCTCATGCTTTCTGGGATGCAGACAGAGGTGTGCAGAGATTCCACAAAATCTCCTGAAATGTCTCTAAAAAAAGAGAAACTAATGATTCTTTTAAGACTGAAGAGAAAACATCATTGAATAAATAATACCTTTCAAGAGGCTTAAAACATTGTAAGGAGCATTTTCGCTGATTGGTAGAAATTCTTTTTGATTAATTAATTAGTTAATGTTTTCAAAGCACTTTCGAGATGAAAAGCATTTGGTGAGGGCTACATAATTGTTATTTTTCCAAGGTACCCCAGTCTTCCATGTTACCAGGCTTGTTTCTCCCCCAGGTTGCTCACAAGCCCACATGGCCTCACACAGACATGGTGCCGAATACTCTCAGAAGGAAAGAGATGGGATGCCAGTGAGCATGGACTAAGAAAGCCCCTGAAAACAAATTTTAAAATTATATGTGAAATATAATCATACAGGAGAAGGGCATCATGATGAAAATTAGTGATTATCTTCTACCAGGAAGATTCCATTTACTTCCTAGCAAAGAACCCCAAGTGCCTCACACCAGGTCTAGACTGACACCTATTTGTTTCAGGAACAACACTGACTAACTTTTACTAAGGGCTTACTTTATTCTAGGTATTGTTAAAGTACTTCATATATGTTAACTCATTTTCTCCTCAAACAACTGTTTAAGGGATTATCGTTATAAACATTTGATAAAGAGACCAAGGTCTAGGAAGGTTAAGTTACCAGCCAAGGTCATCAGACAGCTTGTAAGTGACACCCCGAACATTTGGCCGTGATGCTGGGAGCAAGGAAAGGGGGAAAAGAGCAAGAAAAGGAAAATGAGAGGAAGGAGGAGAGAGAAATTCCAGCTAAATCTTACACTTATATGCCTGATGACCCGGTAATAGATAAATACATAGAAAGTAAATGAGCCAACATGTCCTATTGGTTAAACCAATTCACATAGCAAGGGTGATTTAGCTTCATTTCCAAAGTGAAGATCTATATTTAATACTCACAGGATCACCACAGACCCAGGCCCCTAAAATCCTCATTACCATCAAATGGCATGGCACCATTGTGAGAATGAAGTCCTGGGTCATGAACCTCCAATTTCCCTTTGGCTAAAAGCAACTGTCATATTATTTCTTTAAAAGCTTCTTGATAGAATGAAAGAGCAAGGGCTTCTGATGATAGCTTTAGATCGTCTCAGCCCCTGACTAGCTGTGTGACCTTGGTCCTTATTATTTAACATCTCTGGACCTCCATCGTTTCATTTATAAAGTGGGGGCAATAATTCTCTCCTAGATCTGCTGTGAGCATTATTTGTGACCATACGTGGAAAGCAAATAACAATGCCCAGAATATAGTAGGTGATGGATTAAAAAAAAAAAAAAGTATTCTCTCCTTCTCCTTTTCCTCTTCTTCCTCTCTCTCAAAGTTATATATCTGGGCCTGTTGAAAGCCATGCCAAAAAATTACCAAGTAATGGGTTCCAGATTGCCAACATTGGTAGAAGGAGCAAGGTAATGCCATTGAAACTCACCATATGATTCAGCTGTATCCTCCACAGTAATTAAAATGTCAATGAGCTAAACAAGATTGTATTATCTGAAATGGGCAGGCTTATTCTGAGAACAGGTATCTGGTACAGACACTAGAATCCAGTAAGGCAGGTATGCACAATTTATTGTCATCCTGGCTGCAGGGATCTCATTAATGCTGGTATAATTAAAACACAAAAGAAACCCAAAACAAACAAACAAATAAAAAACTTTGCAGATAGGAGATACAAGGATGCCAAAGTCACAGTGACAAGGGAGGAATGTAGAAGACAACATGTGAGCCTCTCCATCCACGGGCTCAGTGACTTCAGGCAAGTCATGGGACCTCCTTAAACCTCAGTTTTTCCTCAAAGAAATGGTGACTAACACTTAATCAGGGTTGTTGTGAGCAACAAAGGAAGTAACCCATGGCAAGGACATGGATCAGTACCTAAGTGTTAGTAGTGGTTTGGAGGTGGTTTCAGAGTCAGCCCTCTCCAGCAGAAAAGATGGTGCTTCAAATAAGCTGTTCCGTGGTGGGGTCGGGAGGAGGGAGGAAGGAGTACAGGGATGGCAGCAATATCAAGAAAGATCTTTCTTACAGTGTGCAATTCTGTCAAGGAGCAGCAAAAAGGTTCAGAAGCTGCTCTCATTTGTACGTGCTTTCAAGAGGCCTCGGGAACCTTCGCTGCTGTGGTCCCCACACACACTCCACGTTCTGAGAGGCACAGTACACAGTGCACTAGCTCAAATATAAGATAGTGAATGGGTTGGAATTCAGCCTTCTATTTTTCTTTCTTTTCCTTCCCCAAAGCCTTTCAACAGTTCACAGCCATCAACAAACATGCTCAGAGAAGTAACAGGTTAAGGGCAGTTTAGTGCTTTGCCCAGAAACCTGTGAGGAGGGGAGCTATCACAAGAATGCAGTACCCACTACATTTTCCAGACTGTATTTCTCTGGTAAGGAGACAGCCTCCACTGCCAGCTTCCAAAAGCTCTTGGAAGTTCCACGTGATAACGTTACAGTGACTTAGAGGGGCAGAATGCCTTCCAAAGTGCAACGAAGTTTAAGAAATAAGGGAGCTAGAAGAGTATTTCTGAGATTAAAAGGCCCATGTCCTTTCCTGCCAGCCCAAATTCCACCCCCTACTCGCAACCAGGAACACTTCAAAGATATTCTAATAGGAAAGGTTGCCAACTAATTGTCAGAGAGGATTAGTATTATCAGTGAGCCTTTGGTCTTCTGGCAAGCCAAGTGGAGAGAGGGGCCAGTTCCAAAAAGCAGTTTCTGTGGAAAACAGAGAAGTAGCCTTTGTCCCAGGATACCCAGACTTAGGCAGCATTTAACACCCCATATGAGCAGACCACCTATTCTTAGAGCAGACCAGACAGAGGGCACACTGCCCTTACTTCCATTTAATGAAAAAGACCAAGCAGTCAAGGTAAGGACAAGTAATAAACAAAGTAGCCATTAAAGGATTTAGATTAGGAAATGTAATTATCCCATTCCTACCCCAACCTCCTATCAAATGGGTTGCAAACCTTTATAGAGAGCTCTAACAGCCCGGGCACAGCCATTGGTCATTGGAAAGAAAAAAGAGAAGAGGGGAGGAAAGCCAATAATATTTTCTAATCCACATTTCAGCTAGAGAGAAGGTAGTGAGGAAGAAATGTGACAGTGGCTCTAACAAGGAATCTTGCGTCACTCCATTCCCTGAATGTTAAGGCAAATGCTAAGACTGCAGCACCAACTGATTTGATAACTTAGCAGGGGAAAAAAACCAAAGCAAAAAAAAACAGGAGAAGTAGGAGACTGCTGGAAAATTCTTGTGGGGAAGATTTCCTCACAAGGATATCCTTAAGAGATGTGTTTCTCTCTGATAAGACAAAATTGTATCCATGAATATACTTCTTAAAATCTCTTTATCCTATACATCTTATGCCATCTCTTTCTTAAAAACCTTCAATTGCTCCCTATTGCATGAAAAATGAGGTTTAAACCAGTTAGGGCATACCTTGCCCTTGACCAGTTATTTTTAATCTACTATCAAGTACTAGCTTCCTCCACTTCCCAACCATGCACCTCCGAAGTTTGATCACAAAGACTATCTTTTTAAAAAATATATCATGCCCTATACCTTGTCATGTCTTGTTTCATGCCCTTTCAATATTCTCTTTCTTCTCCACATGGGGTGAACTATTTACCCTTCAAGGCTTTGTGTAATAGAAAACCATTATTCTAAATTATTCCTACACTCCGCCAGGAAGAATTCAGCATGGTCTCCTAGTGCTTCTTTACCACCTCTTAAACTTAACAATTCCATGTAATTCTATGAAATTACTATGAGATTTATGCTATCATACTATCTTACTTCTGTAATACCTCACTAGAAATGTTATTTCAGGGTTTATTTAGGTGTAGGTTATATTCTTATTTATACTGGAAATGCGTGCCAGCAATAAAGTAATCCATTAGTTAGTCTGTTTTCCACAAATGAAAAGAGACTTGGGTATTCACGGTTTGAGTATCAGTTCCAGTCATCTTTTTTAAGAGAAGAGCGGCTGAGATCATGTGATCCTGACTAGAGCAAAGCCCACCATCTAGTGGCAGTGTACACAAATTGCAGTGTCAAGTGTTAAGACATGGATACATTTTGGAAATTTCTACCTGTGAGCTTGAATTGAAAAATATGACTACACAAAGAGTTACCACCATATGATCATTGCAGTAATATATGCTTCTATTTATTATTAACAGATAACTTCAAAGACACTTGTAATGCATTTGATTATTCAGTTTCTCCAGTTACTTTCAATTTAAAAATTCTATAGCCTTTAAAAGTATGCAGTTTATTTTACATAAATTATATCTTTATAAAGTTGATTTTTAAAAAGTCTATTCATAATACAGTACCTTTTCATGTCAAGTCTGCATTTGTTCCTTTAACAAATGAACCTACTCCACGCAAAGCAACGTATTAGATACTACAGTTTTCTCTTAAATGAGCATCTTGTCAATGCATGTGCCCAGCACTTGGGAAAACACAAATTTCTATAAATTAGCTCATTTATATGTAAAAAATGATCACTAACCATTTCAGTGGTGATCCTTAAGCACTGTACTTGCTACTGATCCTAAAGAATCTCATAATCATCAAATAAAAAAATTATATTCAATAGGGATTCAGGATTAAGTACTTTCAACTGGTATTAATATCTGAATACACGTTAGTAACCCTTCTCAGTGAGAATAGTTCATCAACCATAAATAAATAAATAAATAAATAAATAAATAAAGACTGTTTAATGATTACAGAGAAAATTGATGGTCCAACAGTTATCCTTTTGCTGCTGGACAAACATCCAAGTCTTTCTTGTGCCATTATAATTCTGTTCTTTTGCCTCTATAGTCTTCTAATATGGGGGGAGAGGGAAGTGTATTACGCAAGAAATAACAAAGATGTTCTACACACTGGTTGCCACTCAGAGTAAGATGTAGCCTATATATCTATCCAAATACATAACACAGCTCCAAAGTCAGGCTGCTGGAGGAGATAAGAATTCCTCAAAGTAAAACAATGTGCTTTGAAGATAAGAACTTGCCTACTAAATTGCACCCTGGTCTGAGTTTCACTCTTTGTGTACTTATGAATTGAGAAATCATATGGAGCCCTCTCTGAGTACCTCCACATTTCTGGCTTCTCCCTCTTCCTAACTTGCCCTGCAAATCATCACCAGATTAATTATCCTAAACTGTTTTCGACTTCTGACCATCTACAGAACAAATGGTAACTGCTTATTGTAACAATCAAAGCACCTGGTAATTTGGCTTCTAGTTCGTTCACACCTTCCCAACGAATGCACTATACTCTCTATTCCACCCACTGACCCCTGGTACCATTTGCCAATCACCAACTATGCTCTATGGTTCCCTCCCTCCTTTTTTTACTATGCCAGTCCTTCTCAAATGATAATGTGCATCCAAATCACCTGGGGATGCATATTCTGAATCATGGAGTCTGGGAAAACCTAAGATTCCACATTTCTAACAAACTTCAAGGTGGTGCCAGTGCTGCTGGTCCCAGGACCACATTTTGCATAACAAGGATATATTCCATATCAAACATATTCATCCACTCCCGTTTGTACCCCTGACATTTCTGACTTTTACAATAGTTACTTATGGGGCTCCTGGGTTGCTCACTTGGTTAAGTGACTGCCTTCAGCTCAGGTCATGATCCTGAAGTCCCAGGACAGAGTTCTACACCGGGTTCCCTGCTCAGTGGGAGTCTGCCTCTCCCTCTGACCCTCCCCATCTAGTGCTCTCTCTCTCTCTCTCTCTCATTCTCTCTCTCTCAAATAAATAAATAAAATCTTAAAAAAAAAGTTACTTATGCTTAACAAATGAACTCTGAACTTCTCCCCTTCCTAATATTTCCCCTAGACTCTGTAGCCCAGGGTCTGTCCATTAGAATCGCCTAGGGAACTTTTAAAAATTCAGCTGCACGAGCATATGCCAGGTCGATTAAGTGAGGATCTCTGGGGTTGGGGCCAAGGCATCAGTATTTACATAAAAAAAAAAAAAAATCTTCAGGTGATTATAACCTGCAGCCAAAGGTGAAAACCACTGCTTTTGGGAGGAAGGGACTTTCTTCTTTTAATATCCATGACTCTTGGTACTGTTTCTGTATTTGAATTAACTGTGAACTATTCTGTATAAATGTCCTATTTCCCTTACTAGCATGCAAACTTCTTGGGGACAGAAGTTTGTTTGCCATCTTTTGGCAGCCTGAATATCTTACCACCTAAGCAAGGGCTGTTGAAATAGTCCTTGAGTTCAATTTCCAGATCTATTACATACCATCTTGGGCTTATTTTTTAAGCTCTCTCTGTCTCACTTTTCTTCTCCATAATAATAAGAGCAGCTGTATTGTCAGGTTTTTTAATAACTGAGATAAAACACAGGAAGCACTAAGTGAGTGCTGGCTCACAGTATCTACTCAACAAAAGCTAGCCATTATTATTAATTAGCCTTCTTTGCCTCACATTGTATAACATAGCAGTAAGCAGTCAATAATCATTTGCTGGATGAATAAGTCAATAAATGATGGAGAATAAATCATATGTAATTGCTCTAAAATAAACCCACAGCACCAGCCTTCTACAAAAAAGTTCAAGTTAATGAATGTTAACTTTTTATTGCTTGCAAGTATCTATGCTGCCATTGGCCTCATTAATTCAGATCTAAGAAAAGGTAGATGGTCTCTTCACAATAGATGAGATTGGACAACAGATAGGACAAAAAAAACACGTTTTGAAACACTGTCAGTAGCATGCACCCACTAAAATTCACTAGACTTATTAACATAAATTAAAAGGTTCAATTTAAAATATTCTTTTTTGGAGAACACCTTTAAAACCCAACCCAAACCTCACCAAGCACCAAATCTCAAAATCTTTAACACATGTGAATTATCTGTCCTGTTGTACTGAACAGTGTTTCACCCTCAATTGGAAGGACAGTGTCTTGGCCACCAGAAGTGTAAACAGCCCAGCTTTATAAACATTCTTCTGCCAACAGAGCATTTCATCATCATTGAGCAGTAAAGTAGGTAGGTGACTGAAGACACTAGACATAATACATAATGTGATGGAACAAGTAAAGTCTGTCTATTACCAGTGTGAATAGAGCTCTTTTGTTGGAATCCATCCTGGTGGAATGAATAGCCTCTGTTATGTTTATTGATTACACCCTAACTATTGAGGCAGAGGTGGCTAGAGCTGCCCAGAAAAATAGTCAGATGCCATTGTGTGCCTTTCATTTTGGCAAGGCCAGATAATCAGTCAGAAATTCACTTTTAAACTCAACAAAATGTTCAATATTCTCACATCTCACAAGAAGAAAATCAAGCAGAAAAAGAAATGTCTTAAGTAACTCGTATCTGAGCAATTTTCACTATCTCTGTGGCTGCCACCCTAACCCACCACACCATCGACCTTTGCCCCAAGAGCCGCTACCCGGTCACCTGCCTCCACTTTCTTCCTACACAGTCAATATAATTTTAAAAACTCTGTCTGCTCCTGGCACTGTCCTACCCTCCAATGTCAAACCCTCTAATGACTGGCAATTGTACTTTGAATAAGCTCCAGACTCTTCGGTGGTCATACTAGACCTGGGAGAGTCTAGCCTTGCCCATTCCTCTGACCTTCTCCCATTCTGTGGGAATCACCACAGGGCAGCTGCACAAACTCCCTTCTGCTCCCAGTGACATCGAACTCACTCCTCTTTATCTGCTCACCTTTTGTTTTTACATGTGCCTGAAGCTCTCTTCCCTTGGATTTTATAGACTTTTTCCCTCATTTAGTCCTCGCTCAGATGCTTGCCATCCCATTATCCTCCTTGATTTTCTTCATAGCAGTTATCACCGTCTGCAAACATTTATTAATTTACTTGTTTAGCATCTGTTTTCACAGAAGCTTGCTCACTATTAAAGACCCTTGGCCTCAAGTAGCACTTGACACATTGTAGGGGTTCAATACATAGTTGTGCTTAAATAAATGAATGAACTTAGTAACATTTTTACCTTCATACAAATTATTTTTCATGTAACATCCAATACTGGTGTTTTGCCCCAAATCAGTGACCTCTTCCCTTCAATGAAAAAAAAAATAAACAACCTTTTTTCAGAGGAAATTTCTCTGAAAACTTAGAGAAATTTCTTAAATTGGAGTGACTTTTTTTCCCCTTTGGTAACACTATTAAATATTATTGATAGTATCATATGAGTATTGAAAAACTAACTTGTTATTAACAAAACTGAAGAAAACACAGAGGCTTTATATCTAATAATCCTTCATTATTACATGTCTGGTAAATCTATATGAAATCATATGATATATGGTCTTTTGTGACTGCCTTTTTTTTTTTCATTTACCATAATATTTTCCAGGTTCATCTGTGTGGTGGCATGTATCAATATTTCACTTTTCATTGCTGAATAATATTCCACTGAATGGATATACCAAGTGTATTTGTACATCCCTCAGTTGATGGGCATCTGGGTCGTTTACACTTTTTTGCCTATTATAAGCAATGCTGCAATGAACGTGCGTGTACCAGCTCGGTACGTTTACATACAAGTTTTGTGTAGAGGTAAGTTTTCATTTGTTTTGTTTGGCTACAGGATACCTTGGGTCATACAATAACTCCAATGTTTAGCTTTTTGAGAAACTGGCAAACTGTTTTTTAAAGTGACTGTCAAAGTTTGCATTCCCACCAGCAATGTACCAGAGTTCCAACTTCTTAACATCCTCATCAACATTTGTTATTGTCTTTTTTATCCATGCTAGAAGGTATGAAGTGGTAATTCACAATGGTTTCGATTTGCATTTCCCTAGTGACTGCTGAGATTATCTTTAATGTACTTATTGGCCATTTGTCCATATTCTTTACAGAAATGTCTATTGTGATCATTTGCCCATTCTTTAATGGAATTGTTTTTATTTTTATTCAATTTTTAAAATCCTTTATTAATTCTGGGTACAAGTTTCTAGATGTTTGATTTGCAAATATGTCCCCTAATCTATAGAATTTGTTTTTTCACTTCCTCAGTGGTGTCTTCTGAGGCAAAAAAAAGTTTGAAATTTTGATGTCTAATTTATCTGCCTGCTGTTGTCAAACCTAAAAAAATTGCCAAACCCAAGGTCATAAAGATTTACTTCTACCTTTTCTCCTAGAATGTTTATAGTTTGCTCTTACTTTTAGGTTTATGATTCACTTTGAGTTAATTTTTGTATATGCTGTGTGGTAGGAGCTCAACTTGATCCTTCTGCATGTGGCTATCCAGTTGTCCCAGCACCATTTCTCAAAAAGACCATTCTTCCCCCATAAAATCAGCCTGCTACCCTTATAGAAAATCAAGTAACTATAAATGTAAAGGTTATTTCTGGAACCTCAATTCTATTCCATTGATCTATACGTCTATCCTCAGGCCAGTATCACATTGTTTTGAATATCAGAGTTTTGTAGTAAGTTTTGAAATCAGAAAGTATGAGTTCTTCACTTCTGTTCTTCTTTTATGAAATCATTTTGTATATTCTGGGTCTCTTGCAATTCCACATGAATTTTTGGATCAGTTTGTCAATTTCTGCAAAAAAAGCTAGCTGGGATTTTGTCAGGATTTGTGCCAAATCTATAGATAAATGTGGGGATTATTGCCATCTTAACAATATTAGATCTTCTGATCCATGATCATTGAATGTCTCTGTTTATTTAGATCTTCTTTAGTTTCTTTCAACAGTTTTGTAGTTTTTAGTGTACACATTTTACACTTCATTTGATACATTTATTCCTAATTATTTTACTTTTCTTGATGCTATTATAAGTGGAACTGTTTTCTTAATTTCATTTTCATAGATATATTCAAAATGTAATGCATTAAACATAAATGATTTAGGCAATTGTCTTGCAAGGGAATATGGCACATGGCTGAATTTATGCAAATTTGTATAATGCCAAGGATAGTTTTCATTTTTAACTTCTACCACTGTACTCCTGTTGTAGTATAAGAAAATTAGGCAACAACAACTGAAGAAGTTAAATTAGGAATATTTCTCTCTTAGGCAGTAAAATATCAAAAGTTTAAAGATGATGCTAAAAACGATCAGGGTTAAACTCTCTTCTCCCTCTTTTCTAGGGGCCTCAAGCTCTCAAAGCATGCTCTTATATTGGGTCCTGACATGCATAATTTTCCTTATAGGTTTTCTGAGTTAGAAAAGGAAAGACATATTTAAAATGGGTGCAAATCCTATAAAAAATGTAAAAATAAATTTAACCTTGGAGTATAAATCAAGATAGATCTATTGACAGGATACTTTGAAGCACACATTCTTATTCATACTATGTTCAGTGATGCTATTCATTATGATAGTTGTTTTAACAATCTTATTGCCCAGAGATGTATTTTATATGTTTTATTGACTGAAGTATTAAACCCCTATAGCTTTAAGAGATTAGAACAACCGACTCTAGATTTTTATTTTTCATTTTAATTGATAATTTAGCCTTAAGACTTTCTGGGGGTAGGGTGGGGTGGATTCATTTTATTTATTTGTGGTTGATGGTAGCCTTGATACTTTCTTAACATTCAAATGAAAATGTATCTGCAAATAAGGATTCTAGCAGTGGTCTGCCCTTTCTGGTCACTGCTTCATACCTTTTTTCCTTACATTATGAAAGGAGAGCCAGGTGTGTTGGGGATATACAGCTGTGTTATTTCTTGAAACAGCTGGTGCCAACTTGTCAAAAGAAAAGCTTTCCTTTCCAAATATGGGCAAACCTGGTGTAGGTAGATATAATGTAAGCTATATCCCCACCATTATTGATTCTGCTCATTGACAGCTGAGGCATTTAATATATCCATCCTCTTTGTAAGACCATTTTAAGACTCTTTGAGGATTAGTAAGGTTGTTTGTCTCAAAGGTATTCCTTAGAGAGCAAAGGCCAACTAGCCTTGTAGTCATGAGGGCTCTGACAGAAACCTAAGTGAGGAAAATGGAGCAGAGAAGCCAGCAGATACGTTCTAACCTGCCACAAATAATGATTTTTAAAAAGCCCCAGAAGAATGCGCTTTGCTACTTTACATAATGCTATAATGCATTAACTCACGTAATATGACTAGCGAAAGTTTATTTATTCATTTATTTCTGCCTCAGGCAAATACTGGATAAATGCTTACAATAGCAGTTTAGCAGGTGTTTCAGCTACAGCCATTAGTACCTCCTTGATGTACAGTAACTGTTCGACTGCTTGCTTAGTTCTAGCCCACGTGGAAATTGTCAAAGCCTTTAGTGATTTGCAGGAAAGAAAACAAGACCTTTATACTGTAGTATTTAGATCAACAGATGATTTGGTACATTCATGCTTGGATAATTAATTTACAATAGGTTATACCATATATGTAGTATATGTAATCTATACATCAAGCACTTCTTAATCATTTTCACTACCCACTCATCTTCTCATTTATTTATTTGCTTGGAGAAATAATCTGAGACGATATTCAACTGCCTCACCAAATGCACCCTATGCTAATAAATTTTAGGTACTTCTTCAGCAGTTCGTTTTTATTATTTTGTGTAATATACCTCCAGGCTACTGAGTGCATCTATAGGTTTCCTTCTCTCCATGATATGTCATCCGGTGTGCTTAGCAGCTCACTGAACTGAACTGATGTAAATGAGGCTTGAAATGTTAAACACAACTTGTAATATCAAAGGTTTTCATATCAAATAATTTTGTTCCTAGAGAATCCTAGGGAGATTAAGGATGCACATGGTGTCTAAAATGTCCACCAGTTACATGAACTATCCCAGCAGTAGATGGATAATTACCAGCTCACACTAGGAATACAAAGAAAACACAGCCAGTTTATCCTGCCCATGTAAACAGACTGGGGAGTTTTTCTGGGAATTAGGTCCATATAAAACGTATCGAATCCAGAACCAAAAATAACTGCAGACATCTGTCTGATAGAAGCTTTTATGATCGAGCCTTGAGGTAGTATTTTCCTTACAACTATAGTCGCAACAATTTTCTAAGCCCAGCTGAGAAGCAAAATGTGTAAGGCTGAGCTTTCAAACTAGCCTCTGTCAACTTATCTCAAAACCCTGTGAAATAAGTTTTTCATAACCTGTAATGCTAAACTGATTTTCAGGGTATGTTTATACTGCTGTTTTGCACTCTGTGTGGAAGAATTCCTGACTTGAAGTTATTGGGGATGGTAGTGAGGCCATACGTCATCCAAACAGACTTGAAAAGAGGGTTTCCTAAACCAGACACTGGGGTTTCCTAGTTAGTGGGAATCAAACTGAAATAATGCCCCTGAAATTCACTGCCATAGGAGGCGCTGGAGAGAAATAGATAGTGTTAAGATACAGAATGAGGACGGCTCGTCATCAGCAAAGCATAGAACAATGGTTCTGAACTGGGGGCATTTTTGCTCTCCAGAAAAGATTTGGCAACGTCTGGAGATATTTTTGGTTTTCACAACTAGGGGTGTGGTGGGTGGGCCGCCGGCATCTGCCTGACTGAGGCCAACGATGCTGCTAAATATCATCAAATACACAAGATCTCTCCAGCAACAAAGAATTTTCCAGCCCTAAATGTCCATACTGCCGAGTTTGAGAAATCTTGATATAGAAAATTGAGGCAACTACCTCAATGACTCAGAATAAGTGGAGATCTGGGACTGAACTGTCCAAATAATTAAACTCTCCACTGGCTATGTCCACGGAGGGCTGGTCTGTGACCAAAAACAAAGATGCCATTGCTTGAGTTAATCAGTGTAAAGATCCAAAGGCAATGCAGCTTCCTTCAGCGTGCAGGCCAAGATCAGCCAATCAAGTGTATCTGGTTTTAATCCATCACGAGAGGCAATCATTCCCACAGGAGCAGAGAGTGAGGTGACATTTCTGAGGACTACAGTTTCACCAAGGGCCATGATAATTCATTGGTGTTGTAACCTCATTTCGGCAAGTACCATTATTTAGTTAAGGTGTATAAAGTGTTGTGAAGACAGAAAATGCTATATAAATGCTAAGTATCATTATTATTGTTACCATCTTTCTGAGGAACTGCTTCGTGAGTGATGTTACAGTAGAAAAATACACACAGACGTCACTCCATACCCATTTGTAGTTTTGCGGAGAGGTTACTATAATGAGTAATTCACATTGTGTCATCTCCTTTGCACTCTGAGTTAAAACAAATTAAATAAAGCTCAATTAGAGAGTGTTTTATGCACTACAAAAATGCAGCTGATTTATATACTGAGTAAATACAGGTTAGTTACTGGAGAAAGAATACTGAAAAGGCTCCAGAATTATAAAATCAAGACTGGATTTCTGTTAACATTAAACACATGGATGTAACAGATACAAAATCCCTCTATATGTTTTAATTTTTTCAATTGTCTCTTGTTGGTATTACATTTAGATCATAATAAATTTTAACATTTCTCCATTTTAGTGAATGTTTGTCACCCTAATATTTTCACATTACTAGAATTTCTTTTTAATTTTAATTGTGTGAAGAAGGGTCTCTTAACACACTGTGGGGGGGGGGGGAAGAGAACAACTAATAACCAAAGAAAAACCTTTTTCGAAAGGCCTAATAAAATGCTAATAGTAAAGTGATTGCTTAATATGTAACTGCTGATGTATTTGTAAATTGTTTTTGGGTTTAATTTTGCCATGGTACTTACTTTCTAAAATGGCAAGCTTGTCTTAGGATTTTGATTCAAGTGGAAACTGTCAAACTGTCAATGGATAGTGTAGTAACGTTTCGACGGTCATGCCCAAGGCAGTGTGGAAGATACCTATCCAATATGGCACCGCTAATGATTCAGTCATTGTGAGAACACAGACAGACATGGCTTATACTTGCTTATGTACACTAACTGCATTTTTCTATTAGCTTCTTCCATTTTTATGGAAATATAAAGGAAGAACAGGTTGATCATTTTAATAAATTCCTGCCACTTTTTGCCCACATCAAGTCAAACTCTTTGACCTACTCTCTCATGATTACTTCAGATATCTATTCCAGGGAGATTTAAGTCAGGGATTTATAGCAGAAGCAAATTAATTTCTAAAAAGAAAGAAAATGCCTTCTATGTAAATGCTAACAACACAGCATAGTTACACTCTTGTATTTCTATACATGCTAATTTTTCTACTCAGAGCCAAAGTAAGATACGTCCTGGTGCTCAGCATCTGCCTTTTCCTACTTTCCATGCTAGGTCACCCAACAGGCAGACGGAATATTACTTAGGGTACTGGCATCATCGCAGAGTATGCCATCTGAGCAGGAAAAAAAAAAAAAAAAAAGAGAGAGAGAGATGGGAGGAGAAGAGGAGAGAGAAGGCAGTTCTGATAAACTTATATAGAGTTTTGCAATCAAAAAAGCTGGAAAGCTATTTTAATTCCCACCTACATGTAAGTTCTGGGTTTAGGTTTTGTTTTCTTTTATTTTGAATTATGTATAGCTGTTGGCAACATAGTCATTCCCTGATTAGAACCACTAAGGTCTGAATCTGTTCCTGCTTCCATCTTCCAACACTCGAACATGACCAAGGAAAAAGTAGAGTCTTATGGGACTGGCTTATTTCACCCAGCATGATGTTTCAAAGTTCGTCTATGCTGATTAGTACTTCTTTCCTTTTTATGGCTTAATTACATTCCATTTTATGGATATGCCACTTTTGATTATCCATTAGTCCTTTGATGGACATTTGAATTGTTTCCTTATTTTAAACATTCATGTACAGTTTTCATTTGGACACATACCTAAAATTAGATATTTTATAAAGTATTAACTTAGGAATTTTTCCATATGTTCACATTTCCTAAAACACCTTTACTCAACCCTTTGCAAGCATCTTTGACAGCAATAAAGTTACCTTTTGACTTAACAATTTTCCAGAGCCCCTTGTTTTTACTTTACTCTAATTTCTTGGAAATAAAAAGCTTTTACAATCCATATATAGTGATCTCAATGGAAATTTTATTTTAGTCCACAAGGGCTCTTTCACATAACATTTGAACACTTGGTTTCTTTGCTTGTTTTCCCATTCAGATGGAAAGGTCATAGATATGACCTCCAAGATATAACCACTTACTCTATTGCTGTTGAAAGGTATTTTCAAAGATTTATTTACAGTAGAAAGCAACACTTATAGGTGTGAGGTCAGACCACAATAATACTTACTAATTTTGTGTGAATTTATTTTTTTTCCTGGTTTCATCACTGGTTTCTGTAAGAATATGAAAGTTGCTTTGATTGAGATCATACCTAGATAGTGTCTGACCATTACGTTTTGCACTTACTGTTCCTCTGACTGGGGTGCTTTGTTCCCAGATATCCACACGGCTGGATCCCTCACTCAATGAATTGTCATTTTATTTCACAGAGGTCATGATATCCTTAGCATCTGTGATAATCTAACATATATTTTCTTAATCGGTTTGGTTTTATTATTTATCTTGCCCACTAGATTGTAAACTCCCTGACAAGCAAGGATTTTTGGATTGTGCTCATGGCCTAAACATGGCATCCACAAACCATGCCTTGCACTTAATAGGCCGTCCGTATTAGCGGAATGAATAAAACAGTTGTTGAATAAATTAGCCTACTGCTCAAAAAAATAATAATACAGAAATCTCCCCATGATGTGAGAGTCTTTATAACAAATCAGACACATTGATTCCCTCTTTGATAATAATTTCAGGGGATAACATTCCCTTTTTAATCTGGCATATTATAGTAGCTGTTAAAGTCTTATCAACTTATTTAACCTTTTGCTGTTGTAAAAATATTCACCCAGAGAGAACAGAACAAAAATGTAAAGCTCAATGATTTATCAAAGTGAATAGTGATAGAACCGCCTCCTTGGTGAAGCAATACTACATTTCCCCAAAGCCCCCCTCGTGCTTTCTTTCAATCATAAGTCCTCCCTCCCTGTTCAGATATAATCAATCTCCAGGCATTTTTAGTACTCATTTCCCTGCTTGTATTTTTGGTTTTCCCACCAAGCATGCTCTAAACACTAAGATTTTGCCTGTTTTAATTTTTTTTATTAGTGAAATAATAAAGAATGCATTCTTTTATATCCATCTTATTGTGTTTAACTGTAGTACACTTACTTCCATTAGTATATTGTATCACATTGGGTGAATTTAACACTATTTATCCACATTACTGCTGTTTGACATTTTTGACACTTTCAGTTTGGAACTATTATAAATAATACTGCTATGAACCTTCTTGTACATCTTTTCTATGTATATCTGTATACATTTCAGCTGGGTATGTCAAGTTGGATATTTCAGATTGGATCATGTAAAATTGCCATTTGTAATGCACTACTGGCAATTTTATATGGTTTAAGCTGATATCTAAGAGTGAAATTTCAAGCAGTGCATATGTCCAACTCTAGTTTCTCAAAGGTGTGCTACCCTATGTGTAGGTGTGCCATATATGGCAGTGTTTGAGAGTTCCAGGTGTTCCACATCTTCACCAGCACTTGGTAACCTCAGTTGTGGGTTGTTTTTTGGTTTTTTGTTTGTTTGTTTGTTTTTTAATTTTTAGGCATTTTGCTGAGTGTGTAGTCATACCACATTGTGGTTTTAATTTGTATAACCCTGATAACTAATGACGTTAATGCAGTGTACATACGAGTATTAGGCATTTGATCATCTTCTTTTGTGAAGTGGCTATTCAAGTATTTATCTTTTTTTTTCTATTGTATTAAGTCTCTTTTCCTAATTGATTTGTAGGAGTTGTTTGCATATTTTTGCTATATGCCACTGTGTGGCTTAAATTTTGATATGATTAATCCTGTGCTTTACCATACCAATATTCCTAATATACATGCCATCTAATTATCAATGCTTGTTTTCATATTTATGCCTAGTGTTTCTCTTAAAAATTTTTTCCTTACACCAAATTTTATGTTCTAGAAACATTACTGCTTTTTTAAAATTTTTTGTTGTTTTATCTTTCATAATTTAAGCTACAATGCACCTGGGATTAATTTTTGTGTATGACATGTGGGGGGGTTATTTTTTTTCTTCTGTGAAATTCCAACTGAATCAGCAACATTTCTTGAAAGACTGTACTTATCTCATTCTGCAGTACCAACTTTCTCATAAATCAAGAATTATGGTTGAGACTGTAGAATTTTTTTCATTTCTCAGTTTGTCTATGTTTATAGAAACACTGTTCTGTCTTAATTTTTATAGCTTTATAATAAAATCTTGATATTGGGTAGAGTAAATATCCAGATTTTTTTTTTTTTCCCCAAACTATGCTGGTTATTCTTGGTCTTTGGTAAGTCCACATGCATTTACCGTCAACTTGTCAAGTTACACCAAGCAAAAGAAAATTTTCAAAACCTCCACTCAATGTATTTAGGTTATCTTTATCTTCTCCCAATAATGTGTTACAGTTTTATTTGTAGAGTTATGCACAGCTTTCATTAGTTTTATTCTTAGGTGGTTTGTTTTCTGATGTATTCACAAATGGGGTGATTCTGCAAAATGCATTGTCCAATTGCTTAATACAATTGACAGTTAATTTTATATTGATCTTATTAATTCCAGCATTTTTAATGCATCCCTTTGGACTTTTCATATGGATAATCATGATGTCTGCAAATAGTTTTATTTCATGGCTCTCAATCATTAGTCTTTTTTTATATGGATCTATTATATTAGTGAAATATTGAATAGAAGTTATTTTATTAGGCCTACTTTAGGTTATTTTATTAAGCCTCAATCCCAGAGGGAAATCTTGTAATATTTTACATTAAAAATGATGTTGGATGTGATTTTTAAAATTTTTAATTTATTTTTAATTTTAATTTCTTTTTTTTTTTTGTAACTTTTAGAAAATTAGGGAAGTCCTTTCCTAGTTTGCTTAACTTTTTACCAGTAGAGAATATTATATTTTATTAAAAATTTTCTGTACACTTTAGGAAAATTATATCATAGTTTCCCATTTTTTTGCTAGTATGTTGTATTACACTGATTTTCAAATATTAAACAAGCCTTGCATTCATGGCATAAACCTATTTATGATGCATTATTCTTTTTTAAATTGCTGGATTTGGTTTGTTAATAATTTATGTAAGATATTTTCATCTAAGCTCATAAGTTATACTGTCCATTAATTTTTTCTTATAATGACATTTTCATGTTTTTAGTATCAAGATTATTTATGCTGGACACATACATAAAATTTGCTCCTTTTTTAGGGCTTGAAAGAGTTTGTGTTAGATAAGCATCATTTCTCTCTGAAATGTTTGATAGAATTTCCTGGGCCTGGTATTTTGTTTTCTGAGAAGGTATTTGTTTGTTTATTTATTTATTTATTTATTTATTTATTTAACTATTTACAAGTATGCTTACATTTTTAATTGATTCTTATGTAATTCTTTTGTGAATTTGTCTAATCTAAATGTTTATGTTTATTGCCATAAAGTTGTAATAATCTCTAATTATCTTTTCAATATCTGTAGCTTTGTAGTATTGATTCTTTTTTTATTCCTGAAATTGGTCACTTGTGTCTTTCTTTTTGCTTTAGTCCAAATATAAGTTTATCAATTTTATGACTCTTTTCAAATATAGAACTTTCAGCATTGTTTATTTTCTATTTAATTTGGTTTTGTTCTTTTTTTTATTGTTCTACTTAATAGTCGATTTATGGTTATTTTTTAAATTCTGGAAAAGCTATTTTCAGCATGCTTCCTTTTCTTTTTCTTTTTTTTTTTTTTTAAGAGAGGGAAGGAAAGACAGAGGTAGGGGAGGGGCAGAGGAAAGAAGAATCCCAACCAGGCTCCACGCCCATACCCTGGGCTTGATCTCACAGTCCTGAGATGATGATCTGAGCTGAAACCAGGAGTCAGACGCTTAACCGACGAAGCCGCCCAGGCACACCATTTCTAATAACTACATTTAATGGCATAAATTATCATCCAAGAATGGTCTTTGCTGCAGCTTACACATTTTTTTAATATAGAATTTTCATTATCAATCAATTCAAAATATTTTAATTCTACTACTGGTTTCTTCTTAACCCAAATGGATTGTCTGTAACAGTATATTTAAAATTTCCATCTTATGTGAACATTTTTCTAGTTGTATATTTGCATTCTTTTATATCTAATTTTTTCATGATCAAAGAATTTATTCTGCATGATTCAGTCTTTTGTTGAGACTTGCTTGATGTCCCAGCAAACGGTTGGTTTGTAAATGTTTAACATGCATTGAAAAGAACAAGCATTTTATGGTTTAACTGGGAGTGATATACTACATATGCTCATTAGATCGTCTGTTTATCATGTTATTCAAATTTCTTATATTACTATTGTTTTTTAAGATTTAGATTTAAATATAAAATCACGCTAAGTATTCTGTGCTACTATTTTATTTTCATGCGTCTCTTTTTTCCTGGCTCTTTTCAATTTATTAAAAATTTTGGGTTATTTCATTTTACTCCATTATTTGTGAAGTTACATACTCTTTTACAATTCTTTTACTGGTAATCCTAGAAACTTAACTTACATGCTTGGCTTACCAAAGTTTAACATTAATTAGTTGTTGCCATATTCTTTAACTCCACTTCCTATTAAACACCATTTTATTTTGTGTATGCATGTATATAAACTCAATGAGACATGACATATTAATATTGCTTTATTATTTTTAGCATATAGTATTTTAAGTAGTATTAGCATATTATTATATAGTTAGTATGAATTTACATTTACCCTCATATTTATTATTCTACTACTCTTATTCTTTCCTACATCTCTGATTTTCTATTTGGGATAATTTAACTCGACCTGAAGAATACCCTTTAAGATTTCCTTTAGCATGGGAATATTGATGACAAATTTCATACGTTTTCATTTGTCTGGAAATATCTATTTCTGTTCTAAAATCTTGAGAGTTATTTTTTCTTTCTATAGAACTCTCATTTGATAATTATTTACTCTTGACACTTTATAGAGTTTATCTTCTAGCTGTGTCATAATGTTGAGAAGTCAGCTGTGAGTCTTTTATTTGCTTCTTTGAAGGGAATCTATCCTTTTTATGTGGTTGCTTTAATTTTTTTTCTTTGTCTTTAGATTGCAACAGTTTTATATAATGTCCCTAGGCCTGGATTACTTTACATATTTTGCTTGAAATTCATAGGCGTTCCTAAACCTGAGGCTTGATGTCTTTCATCAGTTTGGGGAAGTTCTCAGTCATTATCTCTTTACAGACTGCTTCTCTGCTAAATCCTTTTTTTCTTTTCTTGTTGGGACTCGAATTGTATGCACTTTAGGCCTTCTTGTCATATCCTCTGTCTTTGATACTTTCTTGTGATTTTTCATACCTTAGTCTCTCTATGGTATATTCTAGACATTTTCTTACCTATTTTTTAGTTCACTAAGTCTCTTTTTGTCTGTGTCTAATCTGCTAATATAGTTACTCAATGAGTACTTGACTATGGTTATTGTATTTTTCAAGTATTTTTCTTCTTTTAATTCTATAACTTTAATATTTTATTTTCTTTACCAAAGAAAATGTTTAATTTAAATCTATATCACATAACTTCAGTATCTGCAGTCTCAATGAATATGTTTTTATTATCTTTCTGTTGAATTTTATTCATATTGTAAGTTACTTGTGCTAGGTTTGTTATCTGATAACTTTGTGTGCTTTTTTTAAAAAATGTATACTGAACAATAATTTTGTTTTAAAGTAGAAATAACTTTAAGTTATCTAGGATGATGATATTCTTCTCTTGGTACAAAAATTAATGTTTGTTTCCATAAGATGCCCGGGGGTGCAGTTAATCTATGATTCCTCGATTCAGTTTCGGGTCTGGGTTACTTGGAAGCTGATTTGCAGTCCCTGTGAGAATTTACCAACTTTCTGCTATTCTGAGAATTAGGTCCTTCAGAATCACAAACCAAAGTGCATCCAGTTTGACAACAGCCCCCACCCTTCCCCCTGGGGCTCTGGACTTCCAATACCTTAGATCCATGAGCTACTTAACAGTGTCTCAGGTCATCTGCTCAGTTATCAGAAAATACCACAGGGAAAAACAGCTCTATGAACAGAATTCTTCTCAGGGCCCCCACCACCTAATAGAACTTACTAGAAACTGAAATCCAAATAATCTTTGCAATAATATAAAATAATACATTTTTTCATAAAAGTAGTTTTATATCATTTATATAAGAAAGGGGTGAAGGAAAATTTAATACAGTATGAATAATACTAAAACTGATAAAAGAGCTAACCTTAGTAGTTAACACAGAAAAGCAGTATTTATTAACACATACGGTCTGCTGATTTAGAAAATACATACTATATATATATATATACTTGGAATCAAATAATAGGATTTTAATCTTGTAATATGTAATACCATATATATTTTTTCTCATTAGATCCTATTATTTGGTTCTGAGTTTACAAGCAGATGCTGAAAGCCAAATGAACCCACCATGCACAGTATTGATTGCATTTTCAGTGATTTTGCTCTCTTCTGTTGTATTAAAACAGCAAGCAATTTATTACTTCTATCCACAAAAAATGTAACTACCTTTGAGGCAAATGGCAAAAAAGCCATATACCCATTCTTTGAAAGATATAATTGTAGCAGATTGTTTTACATTTTTCCCCCTTCCTTCCCATGACCCAAACAAAGCCTCCCAAATATTACAAAAACTTGCACTATTTTCTAACCTTTGGTTCAAAAACTCATAAAACAATGGAAAATGGAATTGAGGCAAGGGTGGAATGATGTAGAGTAAAACTCAGGTATCTTAAGTGTTGCTTTCTAGTCACATCCATAGATAATCGGGTTGAAAGATTTTACACATATAGAACTTCTCTGGATTAAAATAAACCAATAGGAGGTCTTCAAGAGAGATTTATGAGGCTGAGAGAAATCAGCTCAACTTTAAGGCTTTGACAGGGACCTAGTTTTCTCTTTATTACCTTTCAGCTGTGCAACCTATTAGAAATTACTCATTTGTCTGTCTGTAAAGTAGTGATAATAACAATCCTATTTCTTGCTGTTATCTGAGGATTGACTCACAACATACAAAAGCTTAGAACAGTGATGAGACCACAGTACACACTCAGTGTTACATACCATATCATCATCATCATCATCACTAAAAGTGAGACAACATGAAGATTTTATCATGGCTTCAGAAAGTCTGAGAAGTTCAGAAGCATCAGAGGACTCTATCTTGTAAGAATATCATACAACATATACAACCCCAGAAAAAAAAAAATGGATATCAAAAGTCTCCTTTCTGCTCTTCATTGTGAAGAAATAATTTTTGTGATCTCCACAGAACTCCTTTGAAACAAGCTAGACATGTTACACTGCTCAATCCCAGTGAATCTGCTGGCCTCATGGGGATAAAGTACTCTGAATAGGGATTTTGATCTTCTCTAAGTAACTTCAGGACCCACAGAAGTTCTTGAAAGATAAAGGGAGACAACGCTTTAAATATTCATAGTCTGGTCTATAAACACAATTTGTACTATATTGTAAGTTAGTAAGTCATATTTTGAGCTAATGAATATGACTAAGTGAGGAGTAAATAACTTACACATGAATTTTAGATCACACCTTGCTCAGAAATTAGGTACTCCCTATATAAATACAAATTCACTTTTTTTTTTTTCACATTTACTAGCCTCCTTCTAACTTAATGAGTGTAGTCTGACTTTTGTCTCAGGGACTCAACATGTCACCTTTTAATAGAGAAATAACTGACAAATGTTTTCTATAGAGTATGCCAACTTTTGTGGGCCACCAGATCCCTGTTGAAACTACTCAAGTCTAATGTTGAAGCACAATAGTGGATATAGGTAATGTGTAAACAAACAGGCATTCCAGTGTTAAAACAAACTTCACTTAAGAAAACGGGTGGGTGGTTGGATTTGACCCAAGGGGTATAGTTTGCCAACCCCTGAAAAGAAACATAAGGTCAAACTTTTCTAGCATAGCCTAGAGACTTCTTTAACATTGCTCTGATTTACAACTGCGACTTGGGAAAATGAACATTTCTTTAGTTTATATAATGTGAACCCTGTATCTCAGTCACTCCTACAAAGGGAATGCCTTCCTTTCGATTAAGCATAGTTTGAAAGCTTCATGTGGCTTTCTTTTATGGCCAGCACTGTGAGATATTTATTATTTATTTAAAGAATGCAATCTTGTGACTAAAGAATGTATGCATTATTCAAACTGTAATAATTTTTTTTAAGTCTCCGGTATATAAAGATACCTTGAGTGTAAGTGTATTTGAAAAGAATTCTTTCTCTCACATTGTTATGCAGACATCCTTGAGCTGTAACATAGTTTGCACATCTGATTCTTTTCAGTATTTTCTCACCAATGCTTCTATGAAAAATACTCTGTTATTTTAAAGATAATTTGAAAACTACCATACTTCATATTGTAGGGACTACAGTGTGACATTATCAGGACTATAAAGCTATTTTATCAAGAGGGAGAGAAGGAAAGCACTCCTCTTTTTTTTTCTTTCTTTCTTTCCTTTTACTTTTTTTTTTTCCTCCATAGCAAAGCACTGAGGGAGTTTTGAAAAATTGAAATTATCCTTTCAACTTTGGTTCTCAAGCTTGTAATTTTTTTTTCTTTTTCCTGAAAGACATGATTTCATAGCATTTGATAATACTGAGAGAGGTACATTTTACTTAATAATTGGGACAAAGGACTGAAGCCAAAATCCTAAGCATAATTTAAATTTTGACATTGACTTCCCATCTGGACTAGGGGGAAAAAAACCCCAACTTTTCCCTTAACTTGTATTTACCTATCTTGCTGCAATATACTGAGAAGTCATTAGTCAGTGTTAGTAAAACACTTGAAAGATGAGAATGCCTTATAAGTGCTAGATAATATTAAATATGTCACTGTTGGAATGAGTGATTCCTGCCAAAATACTTTTAGGAAGAATATTAACTTGTATTTAAAGCCCTAATTTAATTTTCACTAAAATATGTTGCTTTTTTGTTAAATAGATTCAACAACCATAAAGTTTTTGGTCAAATAAATGCTGCCATGGATGGATTATTATCACATTTTGGTTGGAACACACACTATATATTGATCATAGTGATGTTTTATTCATATTAGAAATTATGTCAATACAAGCCATTTGGACAGATGGAGAGTCATATACTTAACTACAGAATTTAACTACCTGCCCTTGTTTCCTTCATTTCCCCAATTCATTAAAGAACCATTTCTATTAGTAAATCTAAGAATTAATGAGCTTGATGTTAGCTTACATCACTGGGCCTTCCAGAGACACTTTCTATATCACCTGCAGGTTAGACTTCTGGGCACACAGATTCATTCTCCTATTCCCTGAATCTTTACATGAAAACTGTTTTGACACTAGTAATAGCAGATCATGATTTAATGATTTTCAAGTAAAATGCTACTGGTAAATAAGACTGCATAGATTGCCTCAAATTTGTGAATAGTGCTAAAACAAACATTAATATAATTAATAGTGAGTAGTTTTTCCACCTTTCCTACAGATAAATCCTGCCTCGCTTCTGTTTAAAATAAAGATATTTTAATTGGTATGTTGTAACTGACTTTCACTTCTTTTAATATGCAGAGTGATATAACAAATTCTCTCTGAACTTAACTATTTTTAGACTGGGCTTTGTGTTTGTTCAATCATCTAAAAATTAGTGGCCAAAATTGAGAATACTCCCCTTCACCCCCTAATAAAGTATAGAGCATATAAATTGCTTCTTTGGGTCTGGTAGCATTCGGTGTATATATTTTTTTAAATGCTGTGTTAATCCAATTTTGAAGCCCTGGCTAGAGGCCCATCAATTCTTCTACTTGAGCAGCGAAGTCCATACCCCAGCTACCTCCCTTATCAGGCTCTCACAACCCTGGCCACTATACACGCACCCCAGAGCCAGGTACCAGATAACCATAGACAACCTTTATGGCCTGGACCCCGTTGAAATTATTCAAGCTAGCCAATCCTAGGCCTGCTTACTCTGCTGTGTCATTCTTTCCCCATGGATACCACAGTAAAGACGCTTGCCCAGAGTCCCCCCAGCCCCTGTCTGTAATAGAACCCAGTGATCCCCTGTGTACCACCTATACCCACAGGAGTGGCCTGTATGCTCAACCCTGAAACTATGAATGGAATGAACTATGAATGGAATGAAAGGATTTTTCAATGGCAGTCATTTCCTGATTAGCCTTACCATACCTAAATAATAATAAGCTTATTAAAACATATTGGAATTATTTTGTTTTGATTTTTCATTATCCTTTTTTCTTCTCTCCCTCCTCCTCTCTTCCCTTCTTCTCTCCCTTGCTTTCCTGTCCCTTTCTTTCTCTCTCCCCATCTCCATCCCTTCATTTTTCCTTTCCTTCTTCCCTCCCTACCATTCTTTCTACCAACAAGCAGAAGTAGACATCTGTGCTCTCTGACTTGAAGACGCTTCCTTATAATTTGTACTTTATAACAATGATATATGCTACCTTTTAAAACTAAGACCAGAGTAATAAGAGAAATATCAAGTCATTTGTCCCATTGAGGAATCATCAAGCATTTTTGTGGTGCCAAGAATTGGGTCACGTAGAAGGGACATTTCATCTACGCAGGCAGTGAAGTGTTGGCCAGCCCACTGAAAGCAACTCAAATAGATTCATGAAGATTACTGATGACTGCCTTCTGTTTTAAAGGTGCTTCCTGATGCCTCTCATACCACCATGCCCTGGCTTCCAATCACTCCTGTCATGGAGCACACAAAGGAACTGTAATTGTGTCACTGTGAATAGCAGGTCTCATCCAAGAAAAATGGGGAAATAGATAAGATGCTAATGTTACAAAAGGAATTCAAATTTATGGAGGCAGACTCAGCCTTTTGTGCTTATCTCAGTTGTTATTTTTCTCAGAAAGACTTTCTCCAACTTCTCCAAAGAAGAGACTGCTGTTATGGGTTTGGGGGAGGAGCCACAGAGTAAAGTACTGTTTTAATCAGATCATATCAATGATGGCTTATCACAGGTGACACTGAATTTTTGATCACCTGGCTGAAGTAGGGTTTGTTAGAATTCTTTACTGCGAAATTGCTCTTTTTTTCCTTCTTTCCAGATGTATTCTTCGGAAAGAAGTCACTATAAACAGTCCACACTTTAGAGGTGGGGAGTTATGTTCCAACTCCTTGAGAGTGGAATATCTACATTAATTGTTTATAATTATTCTGCAAGAGAAATGTATCTCTTCTCCCCATTTATTTGCTTAATAATTTATTTATAGCAGTATAAACTTGTGTGAAATTACAGTTATTTTATACTTTAGGCCAGATTCTAATTTATGCTTTATTTTATTGCTCAGATAGTTTCAGCTTTGGCCAGTGAATGTTATTACATTTGACTCCTATGTCCCTTTAATATATCCTCATCATAGTGAGGGATATTTTGTTTTGGTTCTGGTTTCAGTTTGGTTTTTAGCACTGTCTTACTGTCTTACACCATAAGGTGCTCCAAGCTCATCTTGTACATTTTTTTGACCCAGTCCTAAAATCAGTCCTTTCTCCAAGGAGGCCTCATTCCTTTTACTGGAGTATAGTATTAGAAACCAAGATCTCGGGGCGCCTGGGTAGCACAGCGGTTAAGCGTCTGCCTTCCGCGCAGGGCGTGATCCCAGCGTTATGGGATCGAGCCCCACATCAGGCTCCTCCACTGCTATGACCCTGCTTCTTCCTCTCCCACTCCCCCTGCTTGTGTTCCCTCTCTCGCTGGCTGTCTCTATCTCTGTCGAATAAATAAATAAAATCTTTAAAAAGTAAAATAAAATCTTTAAAAAAAAAAAAAAAGAAACCAAGATCTGGATACCAGGTGTGCTCATCATTACTGAGGTGTCATTGCTTCTAAGCTTGACAAAACAATGAGATACATGTGAGTTTACTAAGTAGCGTATATATATATATATTTATAATATTTCCATATTTAACAATCTGTAATTATATTAATCTAAACATGAGTTCATATTAATGTCTCCAACTGTAATCCATTACTATCTGGGTCATTCTAGGCTTCTTCCTTTGCTTATCTGTAAATTCCCGCTTCAACAGTGACAACTCTGACTCCCACCATTCGCCATCCATTTAATATTTAATTGTTCCATTCCAGGATTCATGGACAGCAGTTTCAGAGTCACTGAGTCATAAATCTGTGAGAATCAAATATACCAGCTTATACTTATGTAGTTTGTTTTCACTTTGATCTTACAGACTCAGCTCATTTCCAATGTTACTTAGGTCAGCACATTTTCTCCCACAGCCTTCAGTGAGATTATTTTATAGGTTTGTAATACACTTAGATTGTTTTAACACATTTTGATTTCCACCTTGGAATCCCCTGAACACCTAAATGATTTTTTAAAAACTTGCATACATGCCACTCCTAGTGCTGTAAAGGTCTATGGGTTTTGATTATTGCATAGTATCATGAATGTATACCTACAGTATCACACACAGTAGTTTTACTATCCTAAAAATTCCCCTGTGCTTCATCTATTCAACAAATCCCCACTCCTTGAATCCCTGGCAATCACTGACTTTTATAGAATTGCTTTAGTTTTACCTTTTTCAGAATGTCATACAGCTAGAATCATATAATTTGTAGACTTTCCAGACTGGCCTCTTTCACTTAGCACCATTAAAAATAAAAAAAATAAAAAAATAAAGATTTTATCATAATTTATCCTTCTCCAACACTTGTTCCTTCTTTATTAGATCCAAACTTCTCACCTTTAACATTTTCCTTCTGCCTGAAAAACCAAAACCAAAACCAAAATACTTCTTTCAACATTTCTTACGGAGCAGGTCTGTTGGAGATGGATTCCCTCAATTTTTGTTTGCCTGAAAAGATATTTATCCTTTACTTTTGAAGGACAATTTTGTTGGATATAAAATTCCAGATTGGTGATTTATTTCTTTCAATACTTTAAATATTTTACTCTATTGTCTCCTTCTTTGCATGGTTCTAATGAGAAGTCCTCTGAATCCTCTCTAGGTAAGGGATCCCCCATCTCCTGGCATCCTTCAAACTTTTCTCTTTGTCTTTGGTTTTCTATAATTTGAATATAATATGCCTAAATGTAGATGTTTGGGTATTTATTCTGCTTGATTTCTGAGCTTCCTTCATCTGTAGTTTGGTGTCTTCCATTGATTTTGGAAACTTCTTAACCATAATTTCTTCAAGTATTTCTTCTGTTCCATTCGCTCTCTCTTCTCCTTGGTATTCCAACTATATATATGTTCACCTTCTGAAGTTTTCCAACAGTTCTTGGATTCCTATTCTATTTTTTCATTCTTTTTTTTTTTTTTTATTCCTTCCCATTTCCATTTGGAAACTTTCTACTAATTTATCTCCAAACTTATGGGTTCTTTCTTCGGCCACGTGTAGTCCAGTGATGAGACAATCAAAGGCATCCTTCATCTGTGTTATAGTATCTTTTAATTCTAGTATTTCTTTTTGATACTTTTTAGAGTTTCCATCTCTCTTATTATATTGACTATCTGTTCTTGCATGTTGTCTACTTTTTCCTTTAGAGCTCTTAATACATTGATCATAATTATTTTAAATTCTCTGTCTGCTAATGCCATAGTCTTTGTCATACCTGAGTCTTATTCTCTTGTTTTCTTTGTCTTTCAGACTGTGTTTTTTCTTCCTTTTAGCATACCTTATAAGTAATAGGAGCTGAGATTAATAGGCTTTTAGTGTGAATTAATCTGATTGGGAGTTGGTCTGTGCTTTATGCTTTTACAGTTATAGGTGTCAGAGAGTTTAAATTTCTCTAGAGGCCCTATCTTTGATTCCCATGTTCTCTTTGGACTTCCCTAAGAACTTTTTCTCGGATAAAGTTTGTGTCTTACAGCTCTTTCAGCTTTAATTCACTGTTATTATACTAGAGCCCTGTTCATGTGGTAATAAGGTATAGGAGTGGGGAAGCATTCCATAATCATATGACTAGAGCTCAATCTTCTAGTGGTCATGTGTCCCTGGGCTGTGACCTACACACAGTAATTTTAGATCCCTAACCCAACCCCTCCAGGGGCTTGATTTGGAGAAGTGCTATTTCCCCACTTAAGATAAGGTTCTGGTGAAGTATTTTCCCTGGATAGTAGGCCTTCATTATGGTGAATGCACTGGGCATATTTCCCAATGGATAGTCTTCAGTTCTCCTGCCAGACCCACGAAGGAATCTTTCTTGGCTCTTCACCATGTGAACCTGGTAGAGTTCCTGGAGATAAAGCCCATGAATTTGTGGACAGCCCCTGACTGTAGCCCCCAGGAGTTTCTCACTGTCAAATGCTCCATACTTGGACTCCACAAAAATTTGTTATAATTACCACTTAAATATTCCTACTAGTTTATGGATCCAGCAGCTTCTGCTCCAGTATGCAGATGTTGGTTATGCCTTTCTGGATTTTCCTTTCTTTCTACATATTGAACTGTGCTGAAAAGACAATGGTTTTCAATTTACTCAGCTTTTTTTGTTTAAGGAGAGGAGTGATAACTTCCAAAGTCTTTACACATCAAAGCTGAAATCTGAGGTTTAATAAGATTTTTATGACACAGCTTTAAGTGAAATAAAAGTATGTTTTAAAACATATATATGATATGAAGTGTACATTTTTCATATTTATGCATGTGTGTATATAATGGAAAATATATACCAAAATATATGCTATAACTTTAAGTGAAATAGAAGTATGTTTTAAAACATATATATGATATAAAGTGTACATTTTTTATATTACATGTATGCATATATAATGGAAAACATATACCAAAATATTAATAATTCTTATTCAGAGTTTTGGGACAAAAGATTATTTTACTTTATTTTCATCTACTTCTTTAGCCGTATTATCTCGTTTCTACAATGAATTATATCATTTTGAAAACATATTTTCTTTTTATTATTAAATATTTTAAACATTATAAAGAAGGTAATAAATAGCTAACTCTCCTTCCTTAGAGTAAGCATTTGTCCTGGTTCGTGTTTCAAAAATTCACAAAAATGATATTTAGTGTATACATCATTCTACAACTCACATATGTCAGTTTAAGATCTATATCCTTATGATCCAGGAATTTCCCTCCTACAAAAATGTATTAGAGAAATTCTCTCATTAGTACATAACAAAGCATGTTTGAAAATAAAATATATTTTGTAATATTATGTCAGGGCAAAAAAGAAAAACTGAAAATAGCCTAAATTTCCACCAATTAGAGAGAAGGTAACAAATCAACATATTCATACAAATGAATTCTGTAGAAAAATTAAAATAGATGCATTAGATCTATATTTATCAACATAGGTACATCTCAAATAACATTACATTGAATAAACAATTCATAAATACTGAGATGAAAATAGCATTCACTCTTTACTCATGTTCCTAAATTAATAGTACTATTCTCATTCTAATACTTGAACAGCTACCCTGGAGGTCTTTCCTTTCAGCACTTCCATCATCCTCAGCTATCCCAATTCCAACATACACACGTAAGATATCAGCCAGTACTTGGATTTCACATGACTCTTCCACATTTTAATGATCATTTTCACTTACTTTGCCCATCTTTAATTTTTTTTTATTTTATCCTGAACTAAGGAGTAAGATGTCTGTCTCCAAAATTCTAGAGTACCATCACCTTCTTTCTTTCATTCTTTTTGTCACTGCAATCTTGCTAAAAATGTTCCTTTGTCCTTACGATAATCATGTCTTCAACTTCTCACTGTTTTCTCACTTCACAAAATTTTGGTAGGTATCACTTGACTCTTTTCCCAGCCTTGATAACAGATTAAGCTATGTCACTGATACTCTCCTTAATACCATAGGTTTATGGCTTCCTTTTTTTTTTTTTTTTTTGACTTAAGAATTCTGTCCATTTTCAACCCTGAGTCAGTCCTACCCTCAACTCCCAGTTTCTGTATTCCTTGGCTACTGAACACTACTGAAGGAAGTTACAAAATCAGGTACCACACAAAACTCACTGATTTCTAACACAATTAGGTTTATAACTTGCTTGGTAACAAATATATATATAGTGTTTTTTTATTATGTAAATGAAAAGGTTTCATAATTCCTCTGGTCTCCTTAAATTACCAAAATCTTTGATTATCTTACTGGCTGGAAATAATCTTGATATCCCATTGTCTTCAATTCTACTGAGAATGTTAAGTTAGCTTAAGTTCCTTTTACCTTTCACTTCTGTATCTCAATATTACTCTGTACATTCAACCAGTATTTCCTGCCTGCTTCTTGCAGCAGAAATATGATTCCCTCCTGTCAAAACTAAGAGCTACCTGCATGCCTTTGCTTTGACATCCTACACATGTCATCATGATTTTACTCTTTTACCTTTTCTCTTGTATTGTCTAGTTCCCCTTTCTGTAAGGCCCCTTCTTTTCTGCTTACAAATATACTTAGATCTCCCCAATCACAACAGAATTTTGTATTTTTCTTGCTATTACCTTAGGTTATCATCCAATCTCTCCTTTTATCTCTCTTTTACTCTTACTCGCCACAATGTTAGGTCAATATTTTAAAATTTAAAATTTAGAATTATATGAAAGACTACCACGATATAAAAGTCTACAACTGAGATTAAGTAAATATTAATATTGATCATACTTAGAAAATATTTTTAACAGAAATAAAACATAGCACTAAAAGCCCAACTGTCCAAACCCATCCTTACTCCCTCCCCAAAGGCTATCACTCTCCTGAGGTAGCCACTGCCATTCCCATGCATCTTTTGTATTCTGTATTTTCTTGAATTTTATATATATAATACATGTACTATTGTTTTTTCTGTCTTTAAAAAGTTCAAATAGGGTTACATTCTTTAACTTGTTTTCACCCCACATTAGGTTTTTAAAATTAATTCATGTTAATACATGTAGTTGTATTTTATTAAACTTAGCCACTGTATAAACCTGCATTGTATGAATAAGTCACAATTTATTTATCTCTTTTCCTATGGAAGGATTTATATCGTTTTCCTTTTTCTACTATTACAAGCAGTGCTGCCAATATTTCCTTGTCTGTGTGGTAGAGTTTATTTGGGGAATGCAGCTAGAAGTGAAGGTGTTGGGTTGAAGAGTATGGATAATTTTAACCAGCATTACTAAACTGAACTTCAAAATAATTGTTTAAATTTACATTCAAACCACACATTTTATCACTGCTTGTTTCCATAAACCCTCACCAACATTTTGTATTATCAGACTTACTTTGTTTTGCCAGTGAGGTGAAAACAAAATGTTATCTTTGTTTAGTTTTTTCATTCTATTGATTATTACAACATAGAGCAGGTTTTCCTATGTGTATTGCTCAGTTGAGTATTCTTCTCAATGAATTATCTATTTATAAAACTTGCCCATTATTTCTTTTTCTTTTTTATTATTGATTTCCATTCATTCATTTATTCAACAACTAATTACTGAACATTCACTAGTTCTAGACGCTCTTTCAGGAGCTAGAGAAACATCAATGAACAAAACAAAATGGTTGCCCTTGTGGAGCTGACATTTCTGAAGAGGTGTAGATAAAGAATGTGAAAAATTAGTAAAATACATAGTGTGTTGCAAGGTAACAGCTAAAATGAAAAAAAAAACAGTGCACAGTACAACAGTGCAAGTGGTAGTGTGAAATACTGTGGTCAGGGTTGTTCTTACTAAAGAGAGATTCGATCAGACCTGTAATTACCAAGGAACTAGCCAAACAGTTTCTCACAGAAAAAAGCATCTCAGAAAAAAGAAATGGCTAGGCCAAAGTCTGTAAGGTAGGTGCATTCCTTTCATGTCTTAAGGGCAAAAGGAGGCTAGTGTGTGACTGGACCACAGCAAGCAAGGGAGGAAGAAGTTGAAGTGGAGATAAGCCACAGCAGAGTTCTGACCTATGAGCTGCCCTAAGGTTTTAAAAGATCACCTGGCTGCTGCATAAGAGCACAGTGGAAGCAGAGCGACCAGTTAGGAGGAGATTGTTGTGAACACTGGCAAAAGATGTCGATGGCTTGAACCAGGACAGTAGTAATGTACATGACAAAAAGTGCTTAGATTCTAGATATACTTTGAAAATAAAGAGGGACTGGATGTGAAATGTGAAAAGAAAGAGGAGTCAGGAACTGCTCCAGGCTAGAATTTTTCTTGAGACACCGGAAAGATGGAGGTACACCAACTGAGATGGGAAGGCCGAGGGTGGATCGCAGTTTGAGACGCCTAATTAGTCATCAAAAGCATAGTTGACATGAGGCTGGATAAAGTCAGCAAGGGCATAAATTAGAGAAGAAAATGAGGACTGGGCTCTATGGTAGTTTTTGAGTATTGTAAGACTTTTTAATATAAGAGGATATTGTCCTTTCAGAATTGCATGGGTAGCAAAATTCTCTCAGTCTGAGACTTCTCTCTTCCTTTTGTTCATGAAGTACATTTTAATACATAAGTTTTAAAATTTAATAAAGTTAAATTTATGATTATCATTTGAATTTTGGGTGCTTATTTTTTTGTCATAAAATTTAAGTCATCTTTTTTTTATATTTATTCTTAAGTACCTCACTGGTTTAAATCATGTATTCGCTAGACTTATGTTTCTAAATCGTTTGTTGTAGGTGTCTAGGATATTATTTGATTTTGTGTAGCTCTTTTGGGTTCTAATAATTTGCCTTTAGATTCTCTTAGGAATAATAAATGCATTGTATTTTTTTTTCCTTTCCACTCCCTATATACGTTTAAAAAAAATTTTTTTTGCATTAGTTAGAATCATTATACAACGTAGAACAGAAAGGAGAACACAGGACATTGTTGACTTTTTCTTGACTTTGGGATGAATATTTTGGTTTAAGCTAATACTATAGTGCTAATCATATTGCAATATATAAGCAGAGCAAATCATCACAAGGTGGACCTGATGTTGTATGTCAATTATATATCAGTTAAAAAAAAAAGAATATTTCTAACTTTAATTATTAAGATGTTGGCTGTAAGTTTTTGGTAGATATCCTCATCATATTAAGGATATCTTCTTAGGTTTCCTGGATCTAATTTTTTTTTAATGAGAAATTTTTTTTGTCAAATTATTTTATTCTGTGTCCTTTGAGATGATCATATAATCCTTCCTCCTTTAACCTGTTGGAATATTTAATTACAATCATAGTTTTTCTAATGCTAACCCATCCATGAATTCTTGAAGGAAATCCTCTCTGGTCACAAAGTATTTCTTACACTTTCATTTATTTGGCATGCTAATATTCTACCTAGGATTTTTGCATTTAGAATTTTAATTGAGATAGGCTGTAATTTTTTTCTCTTACTTTCCTTGTTTTGTTTGGGTATCAAGGTTCTATTAACTTTAAATTAAAATTGCAAAATATCTTTTTATCTCTTGTTGAACAACCTGTAAAGCCAGATTTCATGCTTGTGGAAGATTTGCTTAAACTTCCCTCTGAAATGACTAGGACCCATCGGGTCCATTCTATTCACATATATTTTATATTTTTACTGCATATGTGCTGAACCACTTCAGGAGCCTCTAACTGCTCTCCTAACATCCTCCATTGCCAGGATGATCTTTGTAAACTTTAAACCAGATCATGTCACTTTCTAATGGTTTCCTATGGCCCGTAAGACCCCGAGTGATCTGGCCTTGCCTGCCTTTCCGACCTCATTCACTGCCATTCTTTCCCTAATCCAGTATATTTCAAGTCTAGCAGCCCTCGTTCTGTTCTTCAAGTTCACCAAGCTCATTCACACTTCAGGGACCTTGCACTATGTTGTGGCCTCTGCTTGGAATGTTCTTTCCTTAGATCTAAGTTTAGCTGGCTTGCTAGCATCATTCATATCTCAGTTCAAATATACCTTTCATAAAGGCTTCACCTGAATTCTCTGTTTAAAAAAATTAGTCCCTTCTCCAGTCTCTCTCTACCCATTACCTTGTTCTGCTTTTGGTTGGTTGGTTTACTAAGTTACCAATATCTGAACTTATTTTTTTTACAACAAACACCAATATCTGAACTTATTATTTTTAGCATTTTTTGTTTTTCTCCCTCCCACTATAATGTAAGCTCCATAAAGATAAGAATTATTTCTCTATCATTCATTAAAATGTCTCCACATCTTAGAGCAGTGTGAATACCCAGCACATGGGCTTTCAAAAATATTTATTGAGTGCTTAAATTAGTGAATGGATAAAAGGATCAATCTCATTCTTCACAAACATTAAAGGCCATAAAATCCTACTCCTCACTAATCATTCATTCCATGTACTTATTAATCACCTATTTTGTATCCGACACTGCAGGACACTAGATAGACAGTGGTGAACAAAACAAGCCCTCTGCTCTCATTATACACTAGCAGTAGACAACAGTAAACATTAAAACAAGTAAATGTATTTATTGCATCTTATGGTATTCTGGTAAACCAGCTCTCTAAAAATTAGAAACTCTGATGGGTAGAATTTTGCTAATTTCCATGGTATAAATACTCCCATCATTGTCAGTTTCAAGCTTCCAATGTTTTAAGAATTGTTAAAACAATTTCAATCTTTAACAATGTTTTTTTAAAGATTTATTTATTTATTTGAGAGAGAGAGAGAGAAAGTATATAGGCATGCAAGCGGGGGGAGGGGCAGAGGGAGAGAATCTTCAGGCAGGCTTCCTGCTGAACAGGGAACCTGATGAGGGGCTTGATCCCAGGACCCTGAGATCAGGATCTAAGCCAAAGGCAGACACTTAACCAACTGATCCACCTGGGCCCCCTTACCAATTTTTTTTTTTTTTTAAGATTTATTTACTTATTTGAGAGAGAGAGCACTCACCCACCCATGTGACTGGAGGGAGGGACAGAGGGAGACACATGACCTGAGCCAAAATCAAGAGTCAGACACCTAACTGAGCCAACCAGGCACTGCAATTTTAACAATGTTTTAACAAAAATCAAAAATACTTAACATAATTTTTGAAAATTAAGTAATTGGCTCTCATCGTCATGTATTACTGACTATGTCAGGTAGTATTAAGTGTTTTGGAGAAACATAAAGCATAGACGGATATGAGAAAATTTTGAGAAATATAGAGTGGCGAAGTGACATTTGATCTGAAACCTGAAGGAACCGGGGGCGGGGGGCAATTGTGAGTGTTTGGAGGAAGGGCATTTGAGGCAGAAGACACAGAAAAGACAAAGGCCTGAGGGCAGGAGCATGCCCGGAACAGCAAGAAGGATGGTGTGGTTGTGGCAGAATGAGCAAGTGGAAAGGAGGGGTGAGATCAGAGGGCCTTACAGCCCATTTCAAGGACTTGCACATTTATTCTGAATGAGATGGGACACCTTTGGATTGTAACAGAGGAATGACAAGATTAATAATATATAGTCATTTTAAATTATTAAGACATGTTGTCATGCTCTGTCTCCAAAATAAATAATAAGCCCAACAATATAGTATGGAAATCCTACTTAAGCCATTATCAACTCAAGAGTATATGTAGCAAAATGTTTTTATAAATCTGCAATGGGACTTTTCCCTTATGAATGTAGGTTACAGATGCATGAGCAGCAAATTTCTTGTGGATAACTTGAAGCACTTGTTTATAGTTCTATCAATAACTTGTAAATCTGGCAAACACAAATGTCTTTATGGCAACTGTTGGCCTCCTTCCTTACGGTAAACATGAGTCCATCATGTCATACTACAAATTTCCTTGGGAGATTATTCTATGATACTCACTTTGGTTTTTAAGGGGACATCCCTGTACAGGCTTAGTAACAGTATAAGGATATTCACAGATTTTTATAGAAAACTGATTTTTAATGTTAAGACTAGTTTTGATGTGAATGACTTTTGTGCTAATAGCTTTTTAAAGTGCCACTTAACTGAATATTATAGCTAAAGAAGAATGTGGGTAACACTGCAAGAAATAATTTTGCATTTTGTATCCATAAAACTTTGGTCTTGGTTTGTGAATTGCACTAATGAGATCTGTATATGAGATAGTTAATACCCACTCGGCCTTCTTACAAATGCATGCCCTGACAAGAAGAGGGCTGCATAAGAGAATGTGAATGGTTCTGCACAAACTCATAAGTAACATCAGGGAAAAAAAGTGAAATAGTCGCCTCTTACTGAGCACTTACTATTTGCCCAGCATAATGCTAAGCTCTTTTCTTATATTATCTCCATAATTTCTTTTGAGCTAAGTACTATTTATAGGTCAGGTTCAGAGAATTTAAGTGAGTCATACAAAGTCATGTAAGTTGCTAAGTGGCAGGGTTAGGACTTGACCTGACAGCCTATGTTCCCACCTGCCATGATTTATCATGAACAAAGGGTCAGAAGTAATATCACCATATATAAATAGCCTCTATTATCCCAAAGATGTTTCTCCTTTAAAATCTTAGAAATTACCCCATAAGTCACTAGAGGTTGTGAAAGCTTTATCTACACATGGAAACTCTACTTTTCTACCTATCATGAACCACTTAAAAGTTCCTTAGTTGGCACTTCCCAAAGGATATTCCATAGACAACTAATTCCATGGACTTTTTATGGTGTCTTAAATTAAATTATTAAATTATGGTGGCTAAATTAGTTTGAGATATACTGGGTAAACAAAGTTATATAGGTTATTGTTGTTGTTTGTTTTTTAGGACTTCTTTGATTCTTTAGTCATGATCTTTGCGAATTTCAAAGAGGTCAGATAATTCACTTTATTTCCTGAACACATTTAATCAAGGAACATTTTCTTCCCACATGGTAATCCATGGAATGAATGCTTTGCAAGAGCATTATTTTGGGAAATCTCTAACTTATCCTTAAGTTCAAGTTTATAATACGAATAGAAGCATCATATCTTCAGAACAGTGCCTATCCCAGAGTTCAGTCTTATTCCTGAAAAGAATGACTCAGAGCCACACACTTGTTTGTTTCTGTTTTAAAGACTCTGGCACTTGTTCAGCTTCTGACAGAGATGTGTAGATCTCGCTAAAATCAAAGAACGAAATTGTATTCCTTGAAGATAACTCTTATCACATTCTTAGACACCACAGGGGTATTTTCTTTGTAACCGGTAAGATATTGAACATCACCCAAAAACAAGCTTGCTTGGTTACAGACACTGACTGGAGGCGAAGCCTGGATGCTTTTGTGTTCCACATGGCATTTTCCCCTTTGCAGTGTATATGTGTGTGTGTGTGTGTGTGTGTGTGTGTGTGCACGATTGTGCATGTGTGTGAGTGTGTGTTCCTGGCAAACACCTTTGGGCAAGTTTTGCTCTTATCAAAATAACATAATTATCAGACTTTAGTCATCTAATCAGCCTGATTTCCCCAGGAGATACAGCAAATTGCTCCCAGACCCGGAAAATAGAAGGGGAGGGAATCCTCTAACTAACTGAAGACTTTGCCTCACTGGGTGTGTTTCCCCTTGCCTTTGAATAACTTTTCTCTGAGCTGTAGATCAGAAAGTCAAACCCATTACATACTAAATGAGGAAGGCATTGTTATATAGAGAGTGGGCTTCTAAGTCTGTAAGGGCTGAATTCAGCTTGATTGTCCCACTAACTTCCAGGCTGAGTGGCCATTAGTATTTTTATTATTTTTTTAATCAATCATACATTTATCCAGAAAACAGTTATTGATTGCTTTTTAGGTTTCTAGACCTTGTTTTCATTCCAGGTCCACAATATAGAACAAAGACAGATAAATCGTTGAGCCATACTTGCTTCATCTATAAATTGGGAATGTATAGGATCGGCAGTGAGAATTAAATGAAAATATGTATATAAAGTATCTAATATAGTGCCTGGCACACAAAAGGGGATTAACAAATCATAATGATGACAAAACGAAGAATGATAATAATTTTTACTGGTCTGAAGATTTCATACAATCATGGATATTCCTTTGCATAAGAGGAAAAAAAGCAGTTGCTTAAATGTGTTTTTTTCCCTTAGTAAATAGCTATAATTTCCAAAGTCTTTACTCCTTGAAGTCTAGATAATACAGGCTGTTTTAAAGAAAAAATGCTATCTTAGAGGGGTATCATTTTAAGCCACATTTACTACGAATGCTCTACTTCATACTGATTTATCAGATTAGTTTACAAATTACCTGGCAAGACCTGAAAGAGTAGAAAGTTGAAAGGTACATTTTATTAAGAGAGATGTAAAAGATCTTAGGCAAAGGAACCATCATGAGAGCTACAATAGTAGAAGACTCTAAAAAAATAGGAGAACAGAAGTTCTGAGAGAGAAGAAAGGGAGAAGACGGCTACTAAAACTCTGCAGTGGGTTCCCATCAGACTGAAAAGAGTTTCTATTAAATTTCTAGAATCTGCATAAGCAAGAAACCCCTGCCTGGCTCTCTTGCCTTACTCTGTTCTCTCTCTATTCGTTACATTCCAGTCACACAGATCTTCTTCCCTGTCCATCAAAGTCCAAGTATGCTCCCAGTCTCAGTTCCATGGCTTTGGGATTTTTGCATTTGCCAGAATCCTTCTGTTTGTAACGGTGCACCCCAACATTTTCCCATGGTTGGTTTAAAGGTGTCAGCTCATTAGAGAGGTCTTTCATGACCACCTGAATTAAGGTAACCCTGGATACTCTCTAACATACTACTTTATTTTATTATTTATACATAATATAATCGTCATTGTATTTCCTATAATCGAATTTTTTCTTTTTTGTTAACTTACTCAGTTTTTTTTTATTGTCTGACTCCACCCGAATTTCTATAATGTAAGCTCTATATACACAGGGTGGTTGACTATCTTTTTCACTGTTGTACCTCTAGCACTGAGGATTGTGTCTGTCATCTAGTAGGCTCTCAATAAAAAATTATTGGGTGAATAAATGATTGAATACCAGCATTAAAAAAAATCCTTCAAAGGGATGTTGAGAAATGGCAAAGAATAACTTTACCAAACTGACAATTTTGCCTAGGGCCAAAGCTGAACATAACATTAATAACGTTCATTGATATTTTCTGGACTAATTTTGACATCTCTAATGAAAGAATTGCTCCTTCATGCATGCAATTCTGGGAAATCTGTTATTATTCTAATCAATGTCTTACTAATTTGAGCAGTGGTTATTTTAAATCACCATAAAGGTGTGTTTGACCATGTGTCACGAACAGAATTTTTACATTTCTGTGTATCATGAGGGAGAGATGACTTTTAAATTTATGTATGGAGGATTATAATTATGTAGATACATGTTATATATTACATACTATCAGGAAGAACAATAACAGCTTTTATTTAAATGGATGCTTGGCAAAATATCATTACCTCTATTCTATCCCTCAAAAATATATAACCAATTCATTACCTTGTTTCATTTTCTTAGTGACAAATTTCATTAACTTAAGACATTTTTTAAATCCCACAATTTCCCTATTTGCTATCACATTATTTCTAAGAATGTCAAACTCCTGCTAATCCACAAATAAGATATTCAATGCCAGTGTGTCAAACACAAGTTCTTATCCAGAGCTCAAAAACATCTTGTGCTACAAACAGAATGGCAATTACTGATGCAAAAAACGTATCGCTCCCTCAAGGCTTTTCAGAAATCTTGATTATTTAATCAGTGTTCTTGATTTGTAAGGCTAGGTAGTTGATGGCTCCCAAAATGTGTCACATTGGACATTATCCAGATGGAGTGCCAGTTTTCATTTGAGATTAAAGAGGTAAAACCCAACAAAAAAGGTTTTCCACCATCTCGGACTATAGCTCAACTTATATCAGATGACAAATAAAACCTGGCAGTCTGCTTTGCCCATGATTTTAAAACAGAAACTTCATTGAACTGCCAGTTACCAAATGAGGTGATTAACTCTGATGTTGATTAAAGTTTTAGACCATGTTTTTATTACTTACAAGTTTCTTTCTTTTCTCTTTTTAGGGGTCCAGTTCTTTCAATGTAATTCTCACCTCGTGTTTAAGATTTCATTATGTCACTTACGTTTTGATACATATACTTACTGGTGCTATTTTCAAGGATTCTATTGTATGCTTGCAAAATTAATGTATAATATGCACTGCATAGGAGGAATCTAAATCATGCATATTCTTTTTCAAAGTTATACATAGCAGTACCATAGTGATGTTCAACTTAACTCTTCTCAGGTACGCCTCACTCTCTTAATTAGTCCTTTCATTTAAATGTGTACAAAGTTCCAATTTTTAAAAACTTGGCTCTTGCTTTACACCAATGTCATCCCTGAGGCTGAGACCTCTACTAAAAAATAAGCAATAGCTACAAGGAAAGTCAGACAGGGATTGGGCAATAGCAAGTAGACAGACAAAATAATAATAACAACAATAATAATAACAACAACAAAATATTAATTATAATATATAATAATGATAATAATGTTCATTAGTATTGATACTGAGAAACTCACAAGAGGTTAAAGGCCCAGGAGACTGAAGTCCAAGAGTTGAGGAAGCAATCACTTCAGATGTTTAGGCTGGAGAGGAGTCAGGATCCCAGACTGCGAGGTGCATTAAATGAAGAGCACCAGTGGTCAGGTCGAGAAGCTAGCCTGGCCAAAAGGTGTAATGGATTAGATGATGTTGGATGTATCCTTTTATACAACATTTCCCCTTTCTTTGGCTTTAATCCTATGACAGTTGTTTCAATTTCCTTAACAGATCTTGCTCACTCTCATTGTGGGTCATTGATAATAATTTGCCTTCTTCCTAGAACATTCTTTCCTTTTCCTCTCCCCTTTCCCCTCTATTTCCCTGGCTATAAGGTTGCCTCTCTCTCAGTTTTCATTTCCATATCACTTTTAGCAGAAAGATTTTGCTGACTGTGCACATGCATATTGTGTATCCCTAGGGCCCTGTATTTCTTCCATCAGAGCACTGGGTCTGCAACAGGACTGCTGGCCACCAGTCTGGGTCAGTCACCAGGTACTAAATACCTTGAAGGTAAGTGCCATATTGATTTTTACGCATCCCTATATATCTAGTATTAAGCACAGCACCTTCCAGCTCTTCAATAAATATTTGTTAAAGGAACAAACATTGCTTATGGGTGTGGGTGGCTACGGACACTTGGGTGTAAGCAGGGAATTGATTGCTCCTTGTTGAACAGTGAGCATTAATCGTGGTAGAAAAACTGATATCTGCAGGGGCAGGGCTAAAGGAACTGAGATTCTTGACAATGATGTAGGATGAGGGTATAACTCTGTGGTACTCCATTCAGCAGTCCCTGGAATGCTGGTTTAGATATTAAGAAAGCAGCTAATAGTAATAATGCTTTCCAATCTCACTGCACTTCATACCCAAAGGATTTATTGAGTTTTATAAACACTGATTAATCATCCTTGCCCTAGTGAGGTAGGTAAGAGTTATTACGCTCATATTATGAAGAGGAAAACCAAGGCAGAGAGAGATTAAGTGGTTAACCCAAGGTCAGGCAGTGAGTCATGGAGAGCTGGCACTTAGACATGGAGTTTTAAACTTGCAGCTCTCTGCTTAGTCTATTAAGCACAGAACTAGAAGTTGGATGCCTTCCTGAACCCCCTCGAAAGGATGAGTAGCTCCCTTTTCCATGCTTTCTCATTGCCATTGGCACCACCAATGCCAAAGAAAGGGGAAACTGTCTTAATGTATACCAGGCATCATGCCTGGCACATTCTATATATGAAGCCACTGAATCCTGCAACAAGAACAAAAACCTTGACATAACTTTCCTTTTTACCACGTTAAAGATGAAAAAATTGAGTTTCAGAAATATAAATTAACTATTATGTAGGAGACGTGGAATTCAGACCCCCTAATTTTCAGAAGTGAAAGCCTATGCTACTTTCCAACATCCTATAACTTAAATGCTTGTGTACATGTTATTAGTACATTATGGGGTCAGACGTATGGTATGGGTAAGTGAAATAATTCACAAAGGATAACACAGTACTAGAATATAATTGATTCCCCATAAATGGTTGTAGAATAAATAACAGAGAGAAGCCAAAATTCCTCCCAAGATCACAGGAAACTGAAACTAGGGTCCAGCATTTGAATGGTTCAGAGTCATAGAGGATGAGCTGATATCAAGTTCTTTGCTCTGACTTCTGGATGTCTGGGGGTCCTCTCAGGAAAGGGAAGTGGAAGCATAATCAAGAGCCACCTCAACAATACCTTCACATCTCTTCCATCCCAGCAAGACATAAGAATCTACCTTTATCTTTTCCCATTTAAGCATTTATTAAAAGTATATGCAAAAGTTAATATCAAGATATTCAATATAATTTTGCTTAAATTAAGGAACAAATCTAGATACTACCTAAATGTCCAACAAATGAGTATTAATTTAATTTACCAATATCTTACAACACCTTACAAGTTATACCATTAAACACAAAGCTTAGAAGTGATCTTTTAATATGTCAAAGTACTAGTACATGGTTATATAAAAAGAGCAGGTTCCAGAATAATAAAACAGTCACGGTCTTGTTTTTTGAAATAAAATATACGTATAAATACATAAGACTCCGGAAGGATACACCCAGATAGTTAACAGCGATTATCTCTAGAAAGCAGGATTATGGGCATCTTTGGTTTATCTGTATTTTCTGAATCTTCTGAAATGATTATATATTGTTCTTGTAATGAGAACAAAAGTTATCTTTAATTTTGAAAAAAAAAATTAAAACAGATGCCTCAGAGAAGAATGGGTTTTGAACCACTGGAATCATAAACCAGGCACCAGCTGCCACCTGAAAATCTCGGCTTTAAAATAAGCCAGACTCCTGAACATACCCAAGCATGTGTTCTCCCTCCCATGCCACACATACTGTTCTCTGATATAAGAAATCAAATGATTCATTCTGTTCCCTTCCACCTTACCCTGACATAGCAAAGATGGAATGTGCACTATTTCCAAATCAAAATAGGCACAGTGCAGCAAGAGGCACTTCCAAATGATGAAATTAGATTAGAAGTTAAAGCAAAATATGTTTAACTGGCTTTTAAAGAAATTTGGTGGAACACATTACTATAAACAGTACATTTGGGCAGCCAAACAAACTTTGCCCAGAGAAAATCAATTTTGCTCCCCAAACAATGAGAAAAATTACTTTAGATTCGACATTAAATATTGTCGTAAGTATTTTTTAAGAAGCATTTCTATAACTCTGTGTAGAAATAGGAGTCAAAGGATGCCTTGGTTACTATGGTAACAGTCTCCCTCGGAAGAGCCAAGGATGAAGTAGCATACATTCGCCCTGCATATATTTGGCCAATCAATAAACAAAAGACTTAATCTGCATGCATTACATTAGGAAAGTGGTCAAGGTGTACATGATTAGTAAAAGGGTAGGGGGTATTCAGGTATTCTGGGTTCAATCATCCAGCCTAATTTTCAGCTGAGCTTTGTTAACACTTTCTTCATTTAGAAACCCATTATGAAGATAAATTATTGCTAAAATGCCTGTAGATACTTGAAAAATGGAAATCTTCATTACACAATTTTAATATAACAGTATAACATGCAAGGTGGTAAACTATGATTAGGGGTATAGAAAAAATGTGTGCTCTAGTGGGCAATGCACACACCCAGGAGCCTCAGGAGTAATGGTAACAATAATACAGCTAATATTTCCTGAACATTTACTATGGGCCCACACACGAGCTAAGTGTTTTCCATGAATTTTTTTACTAACTCTTTTAAAGAAACTTAACAGTTTACTATTATGAGTTTTCATTACCATTTTTCAGATGATGTGAGAACTATTTTTATTCCTGTTTTACTGATGAGGGAACTCATACTACGAGATTCAAATAAGTAGCCCAATGGTTTCCATCTTGGGAGTGTTGGAGCCCAGGGTTTAAACCAGAGCAGTGAGCTATGGTGGCGTGCTCTGTCCACTACACTATAGTTCCAGCTTTGCCAGTGATCAATAACATGGCTTTATGAAAGCAACTTTACTTTTCTGAGTCACAGACTAAGGCTTTTGTGAGTTTACAACTACATAAGGTATGTTAAGAGAAAGCACATAATAGGCCCTCACTACATGTTCCTTCCTCCCTTCTTCTTGAAAACCTTTCAGTTCCACGTTACCTGGGTGGCTCAGTGGGTTAAGCGTCTGCCCTCAGCTTAGGTCATGATCCCAGGGTCCTGGAATCAAGTCCCATGTCAGTCTCCTTGCACAGCGGGGAGCCTGCTTCTCCCTCTGCCTCTGCCTGCCACTCCCCCTGCTTATACTCTTTCTCTTGCTATCTCTCTCTCTGTGTCAAATAAATAAATAAAATCTTACAAAAAAAAAAAAAAAAAGAAAACCTTCAGTTCGTCAGAACCAACATAGGTTACTGTGACTATTAACCAATCTTGACTTCTGCAACATAAAAGAGAGTTGTGAATTATTACAATACTTGAATTTCATTTTACTTCCTGGGTATAACTTCCTCCTCCTTGAACATACGAACAGAATTATCAACGAAAGCATGCACGCACGCACGCACGCACACACACACACACACACACACACGTACACACACCCATGGGTTTCATCTCACAGCTTCTTACCTCTATCATATGATATGGTCCAAAGAAATATGGCAGCAGGGATGGTTGCAGAGGGAAATACAGTAAACAGAACAGTCATCAGAAAACTAGCTCTGTGACTTTGAGAGCTTCTGTAACATCACCTTTCTAGGCCTCAGTGTCCCCTGCTATAGCAGGAAAGAGCTGAAGGTTTATTTCTTCTAAAGAAATTCCAGGAGTAACCATCCATAATATGATTGTTGCTGTGAATTGAATGGCCCTTGCTTGTTTGAACCCTCACTATTCCTCTTACACCCTTTTTCTTGGAATTTCATACTCGAAATTCCTATAAGAAATGGGTCATCGTCAATCCTCATGCACATTGCCTACCTGCCAGGTTGTTCTCCCTGTCCCCTCACAGGCTCATTGTCATTACAGAGATTACACAGTTTGGCCCTCTGTTGAAACCGGGATGCTCTTTGTATTCATTGAATTGTTTATTCTCAATTCTGTCATGATATAAATTATTACTCTGGGATAAAGACCCTAAATTGGGAATGGGACAGCAAATACTTGCTTAAGTGATCCCAATGTCCCGCAATATTAAAAAAAAAAAAAATGACCAAGGTATCAATAAAAAGAAAAAGAGAGAGGCACTTTACAGGATCAATTGTTTTGGAACAGAATTACGGAATTGGTTCTTTTCCATACTTCAACATTAAGTGGAAGGTTTGTGTCATCTTCAGACAGGTTCATTTTAAGTTGTTTCACGAGGCATTTTCATTAGTAGCATCTACACAGAAAAGAGTATTTAGCATCTGTTTTTCACTTGATACATTTCCTTAGGTAGAATCATAAATATAGTCCCTGAATTTCATACCTACCTGAGCATAATGTGAAGCTCATATTTAAGCCGTCTATAGGAAATGTTTTCTTACGAACTCGACATGTAAGTACATGGAGCCTCTCTGTCTTTGGTCACGTGGAGATAGGAGCTTTATGCCTTAAAAGGCACAACCAAAAGTGTCAATTGTCTGGCTCCTTAAGAGGCAGGCCCATTGTTGTCTCAAATACCAGCTGCAGTTTGAATTCACCTGGAATGGTGTTTCAGAGAAATCCTTTTTAGTGGCAGGAGAGGAGGCCTGTAGTCTAAGAAATAATTCCGTGTTGGAACTGAGAATCAAGACATTCCTCTCCCCATCCTTTTAAAGCAGAATTTGCAAACTGCTGGCCCACAGGTTATCCCCAGAAGGGATTATATAGGCTGCAGTGGGGGCTGAATAGTGTTTTACATTTGAATTAATTGTCAATGTTTAAAAATCATTAGATTTCACTGCTTCTCTTGAAAAAGCTGGCAACTCTGGACCTGCATTCCCACATGGCGACCATCTGCTGAATCTGAGTAGGGGCTGCTCATATTTACAGTGGCATGTGCTATCCAGTGCCCCACTGTCCCCACCACTCCTGACTGTTTACTCTTCAGTGAGGCTCAATGTCATCCTTCCCATAACATCTTACACCTGGACCACTTCACCATTTCCTTTATCTAGACTGACAAAAATTGAACAGCAGGTACAGCTCTGGTCCCAACCAACTGGAATTATTGCAGGCCCTGGAAGCAGTGTCTGAGGCTCCCTGCAAGGCTGTGAGTTAACCCTTTGGTTGTGGGACTTTCGTGCACAGTGGTGAGAGGTGACCTAGGAAAGAACCCAGGGCACTTGGGGCAGTTTGTGGGTCCCTGTGGAGTTTGTACCAGAGCTACTGTCCAACTGCCGGGGACATGATTGTATCGGGGTGGGGGTGGGGGGCTGGGTGCTGAATATCAGCCTTATTTTAAGCATTTAAATCTGTGGCCCTGGCTTTAAGTGAAATTCACTTTTGTGAGCAGATAGGTAGAAATGGACCACACAGGGCATCACTCCCAAGTGGAATACTATGCCAACGTCTATGTTCCATTTTCCCTGGTATTTAAACTTCAACCTGGATTTTTTTTTATAGCAGTTTCCCAGGGAATATGCTAAATGCCATATTAACAACTTAAAATAGAATTGGTCTTATAAGCAGGGAAAAACATGCTTACTGATAGAGAATATGAGGTAACACAAACTTTATATTCCTATCTTCCATTTGAGTGTCATAGAGTGCTTCATTCATGAACTGTTATGTTTTAAGTTAAAATATTAAACAATTTTAAGTTATGATAGCACCTCTCAAGGACACTTAAGAAGCTTCGCACATGGTGTATGTCAGAATTTCTCAACCTCAGCAGTGCCGACATGTTGACCTAGATCATTTTTTGGTGGTGGGGAGGGACTGTCCTATGTGTTGCAACATTCTGACAGCATCCTTGGTCTCTACCTACTAGATGCCAGCAACAATCCCTTGTCATGACCAAACGTTTCCTACAAGGCAAATAATTCTTGGTTGAGAGTCACTGGTCTATATTCCCACAACCCAAAAGGGTCATGTGGCTGATAACTGCTTACAACCCCAAATGTAGTATCATAATATATTGTTAGGAACATGATGATGACTTATTTCTATGTTACTACAAATAGAGATTTGATAAATTGTGATGTTGCTTAACATGACCTTTTAATTGCCTTTTCTTTGGGGAAGATATAAAAAAGGATAGTTTTAGATAGTCATTTGGTATCTCCAAACTTTTTAGTGGAGGTGAGAAAAAGTACAGATAGTTTTACATTCCCTAACTCATTAAAATTCTAAATAAAATTCTAACTTTTAGGTTTTCTGGAACATTTGGGATGATTTCAAGGTCTTTCCTCCACAGTACTTACTCTGTGACTACTGTGACTGATTTTTTTTTTTTTTTTAAGTAGGCTCCACACCCAGCATGGAGCCCAAGAGGGGGCTTGAACTCAACCATGATATCAAACTCTGAGCTGAAATTAAGAGTTGAATGCTTAACCTACTGCACCACCAAGGCATGCCACTGTGCCTGATTTTTAAAGTTCATATGAGCTTAATTGCTAATTTTTCCTATAAATACTGGGCTATAAGGAATCAGACTTAGGAAGGTTAGGTGACTTCTCCATAGCCAAAAACTGCTTGGAAATTTGATGTTTGTACTTGTGCTCGACCTCTTAAGAGTGAAGAATTCTGTGGGTCATTTGCCGAGATGGTATATTAAATAGTTCTTCTTAATTCCCTGTTGGGGTATTTCCCACAACATTATAATAAACTACTGCTCAAATAATTGATGGGGAATATTACCTAATACCAAAAATGCTTTTGAAACTCGCAAAATGATTAAATTAAGTTCAGGGTAGTTTTAGTATTTAATAATACCAGCATTTACCTGGTTAGAGGTTTTAGAGCTATACTTGATATCCTGACATCTCCCTTTCATCACCTACCTTTAATAAGCCCTGTGAGAACTGCCTTAGAAATGGTTTTGAAATCTTTTCTTCTCTCACATCTACCACTCCAAGTTTGCTTGGAACCTCACTGTCTTCACCCTCAACTAGTACAATGGCCTACAATTAAGAGTTGTGTTTTCTCAAATCATCCACCATTTTGATGCCATAATTACTGTTTGTAAAACTCAAATCTGATTTTATGTCTTTATTTAAAAGCTTTCTATTGCTTACAAATCAAAGGCCAAATTCTTTGAGACACATATACACACACATAAACACATATATATCCTTCTACCCTCAGATGCTGCTACTTCCTACTATGTGATAATTATTAAGCTTACAGGCTATTAAAAAAAAGAGTCTATTATATGCTTACCCATTTCTGTGTCCCCTTGGTTTGTGACATTCACACCTGGAAAAGTTCCACTTCTTTTAAACTCACCTAGAATGCCAGCTTCCCCGTATTTTTTACCATCCCCTGAAAGACTTAATCTTCCTTGTTGTTCTAAACCTTCCAGAGAAGCACTTTATAATGTGGTTTTGGAATCATTTGTACGTCTGTTTCATGCACTAAACAGTAAGCTCCTTTAAGGTGGAGAACTGTTTGACTCTATTTTAACATGTATATCTTTCATTTGGTAAAGAGTGCACCATGTAGAAAGATGGTTTTTTTTTTTTTTTAGTTTTTCAAATATTTATTTTACTCAGTTTAAAATGGGTCTATCACATGCAAAGCACTCAGTAGATATTCCCAAATAACTGCCTTATTTAGAAACGTGTAATGTATTTAAACAGTTTCAACAGATACTTACAGAATGCTTTGTATTCTAGTTCCTGTCTAATTTAAATCAATAATATGCATTCAATCACATTCACATAGCAAATAAAGGGATCTATGAAGTTTCTTAGTGTTCATAAAGAGGATAGGTTACTTAAGAGACAGAATCAGAAAGGTTACTTTGTGGTTCGTTTCTTAATCCATAGAGATCCAAGTCAGATTTTACTAATATAAAATACATAATCCTGTTAGCACAGTACCTAGCACTTAGTAAAAGCTAAATATATGTTGGTTAATGTTATAATTATTATTATCATTATTACTCTCTATTAGAGGAAATACCTCAAAATGAAAAAAATCCAAATATTGTGAGATGACAAATAAATTGTAAAAATAAAAATCTATAATCTCTTAACCAAATATTTTTACACTTCAATTTATTTTTTAACTCAGTAATCATTTATTAGATCCGGTTAAAGCAGAAAAATGGGATCAGGTAAAGTAGAAAATGCTATGAAAAGATGGATATGTCACTAACCTTAAAATTCGATGACTTCCATTTAAAATATCAATGAAGGAATAAAGGACTCATTTTAAATGGTATACTTCTATATAGTATAGTTAGCATCCTTCTATTGATTAGAATATCTGATCCACTAGACTGTTTATATCACGAACCACGTAGATAAGTGTCTTGTAAGCGAAGAGTAAAATTATTTATCATATACAGTGGGGAAGTTTTTGTTTCCACACTTGCTTGGGTCTTCTCATTTTATGCCACATTGTGGCACATGGACTTGTTTAATACTGTTTGTTCCCCTTATAAGAAATCACATTCATTCAGAGAAATTCTATTGTCTATGGACAATCCAAGTTTTGTTGTTTATTTTTTGGATAATTATCTTGGGTTTTAAAATCAATGATAAATTGTACACTGGGTAATTTTTATCTAAAAAGTTTAGTCTAAATTGACAAATATTTGAGACATATAACTGTATTTGCTCTTATATTTGTTAACATTTGAATTATACTCTCCGATATGGCAGCTGCTAAATATATGTAGCTTTTGAACTAGTCTGAATTTAAGTGTGCTCTAAAATCTCAAAAAATTAGTACAGACAATAATATAAAATAGGTCATATATACATAATAGATCGTATAACCTTATGTGTGTATATATTTGTGCATATAAATATATATGTTGAAATAGTATTTTATGCACTAAGTTAAATAAAATATGAAACTTCCATTTTTTCCCCCTTTTTAACATGTGGATATTAGAGAATTTTAAATTGCATATACAGATCACCTCATATTGTTCTTGCACAGTTCTGGTTTCGACACTTTGTTCCTAGAATGAATCATATCTTTGTTTTCCTTTATCCTGTGTTAAATATCACTGAAAGAGAATTACAGGACGAATAGCTCCAGTAATCAAGTTTTACAGATAAGGAAATGGAGGTTCAGAAACACTCGCCTGATCTACATTCATAAGGCTAACTAGAGACATAAGAGAAATGGAACATGTATCTCTAGACGTCCAAGGCTAAGCTAAGTTACTGGTAAAGTAGCAGATAACAGTGAATAGCTGTTGGAAGAACAAATGGATAGCTATCGTTTCCATGCTGTGTTGCATTCATCTATGATTCTGACATGAATCTTCCTTGTGTAAAATGGGGGAAAAGGCAAAGCAATTGTGTTCAATAATAATGATAAAGGTAGCTTTGTAAAGGAAAAAAAAAACTAATAAATTCCAGAACTGGATCTTTAAGTAGTAAGAGATGTAACTAATGAAATGAACCTGTTAAAATACCTCTGACCACCTCTATACTTTGGTGACTTTGTTTACAAAGTAGTAAGAATGAGACTGTGTCAATGAATGAAAAATAAAACCCACATTTCTTGGGAAGGAGGCATCCGTCTTTTTCTATTTGTAAATGCTGACGAGCAGAGTTTAAGGAGGGCTAATGTCACCCATTCATCTTAATTAAAGAGTTAATTGCTCGTGTATCCTGATTTAGTTAACCGAACCTGGTAGCATGGGAAGCCCTTCCCTCTATGTATTTTATTGACCAGTGTAATGACATCATCAGTAAGTCTCAGGATTTATTCATGCTTCAGCCTATCCTCATAATGTTAATAGCCTTGTACATGATAAAACTTTCAAGAGGAATGGAGTCCTTGCGCCTGGCACAGAATACAGAAAGGACAGTGGCTGCTAATGTCTCGCTTCAGCTGTCATTGAAGGATTCCTTCAAAGTCTAGGGTCATGAAAATAGCAAAAAGTAATTTTAAATGCTAGTTTTCAGAAAATGTTTACATGTGGAATCATGCAGTTTTACAACTGCACATTAAATATCTGAAAGTTAACAACATTCATTTAATATTACCAAACCATAGGCAAGTAAGCATGCATTACAGGGAGAGAAGATTCTGTTGGCAAAGAATATTTTTTAAACATATATGCTCACATACACTCAGAAATGAAACCGAGACCAAATAATTACCCATGAATGGGATGAGGGGATTCCTAAAAACAAGGTTTTTCAACCTTTAAAATATAATTTTCCTCAAAATCCTCTACCATTTCCCCAGAAATGATGTGTTTAGATGAACTAAAAAGCTACAGCGGATACATGACTAATTTTAGACTCACACCCTTTGCTAATACATTTTTAAAAAATGGAAAAAGAGGCAAAAATCAAAGAACAGCAGGGAAAAAGTACTATCTTGAGGGCATACAGAGGCAAAAACATGGAAATGATGTTCAGAGTTAATGGGCCTTTTTGTGTCTCTTCTCACATGCAGCTATAAGCAGTCCTAGTTAAAGTTAATTAAAGTTAGCGCCTTGCTTCTACAAACAAAACTGGTTCAAGAATCATTCTCCGTTTTTGAGCTACTGATTATATATTAAATGCCATGTTATGGCCAAAGTAAGTACATTGTGGTTATATTAAGAAAAATATATATATATAAGCAGAATGTTAGAGGTAATTTATTTATTTATAAATTATACATATACATATGTGTATACACACATATATACACAGTGTAATGCTCTTCTATAGGCTGAGGCATCAGGATAGTCTTAGGTGGATCACTGAACTCATCTGTTTCAGTATGCACATCTGTATAACGGTGACCATTACAGTACTTCTCCCATGGAGTTAATGTGAGTGTGAATGAGTTAATGTATATCACACTTAGAACACTGCCTGGCTTGTGGTAATAAGTGCCATACAGGTGTGAACCATAATTATTATTCTTATGACTAAATCTGCCCTTTTAAGATAATGATTCAGAGTCTCTTTAATACAGAGTTTCACTTTAAGTTTTAGAAATGCCATTTTTCCATTTTTCTCTTAAGCTTTTTTTACATATATCAGAACAAATACTTGTGATCACAATAGCAGCATATACATCCATAGTGGCAGCATCATGTTGCAGTTAAGATCCAAGACTTGGGAAGTGAAGCAAATGTTGGCTCATATCCACTTTCCACCTCTTTGTAGCTTTGTGACTTTGGGAGAGGGCCCCAACAACTCTAGGTTCTGGGTTTCTTTTCTTTTCTTTTCTTTTCTTTTCTTTTCTTCTTTTTTCTTTTTTAAGATTTTATTTATTTATTCTACAGAGATAGAGACAGCCAGCGAGAGAGGGAACACAAGCAGGGGGAGTGGGAGAGGAAGAAGCAGGCTCACAGCAGAAGAGCCCGATGTGGGGCTCGATCCCATAACGCCGGGATCACGCCCTGAGCCAAAGGCAGACGCCCAACCGCTGTGCCACCCAGGCGCCCCCTGGGTTTCTTTTCTAACAAATGAGCATAAAATTAAGATACTCCTACAGTAGTTGTGAAGATTATGCAATCAGTGGTTCTAAAAGGTTAAAAGAGTATCTGAGACATAATAAAGTAATGATAGAATTTCTACTTTTCTCCTTTTAATTATGAGAAGGATGATGAGGTATAAAAAGGAGAAAAAAGCAAGGGAAGCCTATTATTGAATATTAATAGTTGTTATCTCAGGGGGTGAGATAATGAGTCTTTTTTTTTTTTCTTTCTTTCTTCCTTGATTTTCTGCATTGCTCATGTTTCACAGTGAGCATGGTGCAGATAAGAGATGAAAGTGTGCTAGAAACCTACGGTCATAGTTCAGAGGAAGGAAACCCTATTTCCAGCAGTGGGTGACTAAGTGAAAGTTATTAGACAGGTAGGAATTCTCTAGGTGGACATGGAGGGAGATTATTACACATAAAGGAGACTGGGCCAAGTTTTCAAAGTAGAAGCACAGTCTGTAACAGGGAGAAAGGAGCAAGCCTGATGTGATGCTCTTAAGGGTCTGAGGAAGAATAAAAGCAGAAGTTGAAGAATTAGGTAAGAGATTAAAAAACTTGAAATGTATTCGGTAGTAAGTAAATAGCCACCTAAGTAGGTAAGAAATGGGACTGGGAGTCCCAAATTAAGCATTTCTTATATTTTAAAGTAGCATGTAAGGCAAAAATCAGATAGGGAAAATTAGCCATGAAAATCATTTAAATCTCTCCCCCTATAGCATGGGGGAGATGCATCTCATGTGACAGTCATGTATAAACCATAAAGAATACATTCCTTACTAGATAAAATTTTTAGAATTATAGTTAGACTGAGGAAGGAACAAAAGAAAGTTGATGTGTAGGTGTCTGCGAGCTTCCAAAATATTTCACCTTTAGGAGTAATGTTTAGTGAGTCCCTAATAGTCAACAGAAGGGGGAAAATGTTATGTTTCTGTACACATGTTGCCCTTATGCCACTCTATATTAATATAAAGCAGCATCTTAATATTTATAATTTACAATACAACATAGTATTAATGGCATTTTTATACATGCTAATAGATTTGTTTGTGATTTTGATCATTAGACCAAATACTTTATCTGAAAGCACTTACCAGAGTTGTTTTTCTGGGTTTTTTGGGGGGTTTTTTTAAGCACGAAAGCAAGTAGAATATCAAACGCCCGTGAGAGACTGTCAGCTATGGGTCTAAAGTAGAAATCAAGGGGATTAAAATACAAGGTCAGAGAGACTGAATGATAGAATTAAGGATGATTTAAAGGACTCACTGAAATTATGTGACCATCGGCACACATTAGCAAATGTAGGATTGCTCTGATAGGTGGGTGGCCAGAAAGCATAGAGATGTTTTGACTTATGGAAGTTGAGGTGAGAGGATACACAAAATTTCGGTCAGCCAATAGAACAGCAACCCTCAAGAGGGAGGTCAGGCCAGATGAGAAAAGTTTTGGATATAGATGGAGTTGACAAGGAAGGCAAACAGTTTCAGGGTCAAAATTTAATTCTCTACACAAAAGCTTGACTTACGAGAATGGGACTCCACTTGTGTATACTCTTAACTAGCTAGCTAATTTTAACTGAAGTTCCTGAGGGTGCCATCTGCAGAGGGCTCCTATAAGAACTAAGGACATGTGTCTTAGCTTCATCATTAAAGACTCCATGAGGTTACATAACCTCCTGCTTCATTAGATTTCTTATACCAGTTCTTAAGGCGCCTTTATTCTAAAGGATTTACTCAGACTTCCCTCAATTATAATTTTCCTACTTTGTGACAATATAATCCAGAAATATTTAACCATTTTTAAGGTGTTTTTTCCTTCCTATGCAAAATCTACTTGATACTTATAGCTATCAAATCTTCTCTACATTGCCATGTTTATTTTTTTCCTGTCAGACAAGTACGTATTCAAATTATAATTATAAAATAATGAATACTTCATAGGAAGAAGGCAAATGTTCTCGAACAGAGGAGATGAAAGAAAGGTCACGGCTACTTTTAAAACTAATCTCACATTTTAAAAAAGACCAGAAATGTTGATATTTTATATAAAATAATAGTAATAATGATATCTACAGGTTATCAAGCACCTACAGTATTTTAGCCCCTGAATTAAAACATTTAAAAATGGTATCACACCGAATCTTCTAACTATCCATACAGCAGATACAATTACCCCAATATTAAGAAAAAACAGAAGTGCGAGGCTGAGAAAAATTGATCTTGCTGAAGGCCACACACTGGAAGGAGGTGAAACCAGGGTTCAAACCCGTATCTGTTTAACGCCAAAGCTCAACTCTGTCCATTACACCCAAGTGCTGCCCCAAGTTTATCAACTCTGTTCAATACACTTAAACATAAACTGCAAAATGCTTCGTGCATGCAGGTGTTGTACTTTTTATTTTCAAAATATTAATCAAAATTTAAAATAACTCAATATGAAGTAATAACTCAGAAAAATATTTGTTGTGGATTGCCAAGACTACTTGAACACTTGAATAACAGTAAGTTTTTACAAAACTGAATCTTATTTTGAGATATACTTTCTTTTGAGATTGAAGTACTTTTTTTAATAAATGTAACTCTGGACAAGCCTAGTACAAGAATGGAAGCTCTTCCAATACTATCCACTTACTAATAAACATGTGCAGAGAGCGGAACAGAGCAGAGGACTTATAATTCTTTGACCGTGTAGCAGAGATTTCTGATATCATCATGTGAAAAATTGAAGAATAAAACCTCCCAAGGAGCTGATGTAGGAAAACAGGACAAACTAAAAGATAGGTGGAGGACAGGCCATGAAGAACTTTAACAACACAGAACTACAGAGACAAGAAGGGAAATAAAAATGACTGAGAGAAAATGTTCAAGAGACTTCAGAGCCAAAAAATAAAGATGTTAATCTCATGATAAACATAACATGTTGAGGGAGAAAAAGCAAGCAAAATCTCATTCCGCTGAACTGAAGTGATTCAGTTGGGAGAAATAAATTTTTAAAAGAGTCAAAAGGAAAGAGACCAGAGAAATAAAGTGAAAGACAATCCAATACAAAAATAAATGACAAAGCAGGCAGAGAAATATTGTATTGACGAAAGAGATTGATTCTCTACATCAGGACGACAGAACCTGAGGAACAGAGGGCTCCTTATTTCCAAACAAGAGTAGTTGGGGAGAGGGAAGCAATTAATAATTGGAAAAAAAAAGTGAAAATTATCAGAATCCAGAGCAATTCTGTGATAGTAGAGGAAAATACTATCACAATTAAGATTGAAGTTAAGTAGAAATGCATAAAGAGGTACCATTAGAATATCAAAATAAAATCCAACTTCACAATCAATAAATATAGGACTTTAAGTACATTCATGTATATTTGTGACCAAAGGCAATCAATAACTTGTAAAAACTTTTGCAAAAGGATAGAGATTATTTTTATTAGGATTATCATTAGTTTTGCTAAACAGTTCTGAGTGATGTTGAGAAAGCTCGGACTCACATTTAGTGGACTGGGAGACAAATCTCAGATTGGCTTCTATAGGTTATCAAGCTGGGCCGGATCATTTAGCTCCAGTTTTGCCTTCTATCTAATAGGAACCAACAGCCCAGCCTACCTCACAGTGTTCTGAAAAGAATTTGCAGCTTTTTCTGAATTGCTGTGCCTACTTGCTGCTTTAAAAGGGCAGTCTGGTAAAATGGGAAAAGTGTTTCTGGAATGAGACAAATCTGGATCGGAATCCAGAATCTGGTGCTCACCATTTGTGTGACCTAGAAGAATTAATTAACATCTCTGACCCTCAGTTTCTTCACCGATAAAGTGAGAATAATAGTGCACATTTCACAAAAGTGGTGTGAGAATTAAATGATCTAATGATCTGTAACATGGTAGGGATTTTCAAAAAGGATTCCCTTTTCCTTGATATCATTATTACCACCACCATTTTTACTCTGTTACTAAAGTTGACATATTGATAACTTTTTTTTAATGGTTGTATGATTATAGGCCTTATTTCTGCTTATGTAGCATTCAAGCTTGGTTCTTTAATTCTCAAAAAAAAAAAAAAAAATCTTTGAGTGCTCTAATACCTTTCAGGTAAATTCCCATTTTGTCATTGTTCTTGTTTAAAATAACCAGACATTTTCTCTTGTTCAACTAAAAACCTAGACCTACACAAAGGTAAGAAACACAATGGCTCTGATCTCAAACTAGTTTTCTCCTCATTTCACCTCTGTTGACACATCCATTCATTCATATACAGGTAATTTTAAATTATCAACTATAACCAATATCTGCCAGGCCCTCACTAATGCCATGGAGATTTCATCCAGTCCCATGACTTTGGATACAATCTTTATAGTGATGACACCATATTCATATCCCAAGCCCTGAAATTTCCTATGGACTCCTGATAACTTGGATATCCAATCGCCAGACTCTCAGGTAAGATATTTAATAAGCATCTCAAATTTAGCATGTCCAAAACTGAGCTCCACACCCTTCCCCCAAAACATGCTGTCCTGCAATAGTTCAACCATCTGTTATTGGTGCCTCTATCTTTCCGGTTGCTCACCCCAAAACCCCTGAGGTGACCCTTGACCTGTATCTATATCTGTGCTGTCAGATTTACTCACATCCCATATCTATGTTGTCAGATTTACCTTCAAAAAATATATATCCATAATCATATTAGTCACCACCTTCACTGCCACCCACCCTCAGTTTAAGCCATATGTGATTATGCTTCCCTAAATTATTTTAATACTTTCTAAACGTTCTCCCTGCTTCCATTCTTGACCTCTTTCAGTCTGTTCTCAACACAGCAGTCTGTGATCATCCCAGGAAGAGGTAAATCAGGTCACACTAAGCCCCTTACTCAAACATGCCTTGTCTTCCCATCTCACTCACAGTAAATGGCCTAGAAGGGCCTGGAAGTTTTCACCCTCCTCTACCCACTACCTGTCTGACTTGATCTTGTGCTATTCTCCCTCTCACTCCCTCCTCTCTAGCCATGCTGACCTCCTTGCTGCAGGCAGACATGTCAGGCTCATTTCTGCTCCACACGAAGGAACTGTTATCTCTGACTGAACGTTCTTCTTTTTGATTTGACTCCACAGCTCCCTCTGCCTCCTTAATCCTTGGTTCAAATGCCACTCTCTCTGGAAAGACATCTCTGACCACTGCCTCACTAGTCCCCTGCCCTGCCTTATTATTTTTCACGATGCCTTTTTCCATTTTCCATTCACCATTTTGCATAATTTTTATGCTTAACTTTGTCCCTCTATACTAGAATGTTAGCTCTTTGAGGACAGGGAGTGTTATTTATTTTTGTTGATTACTTCATGGAGCTTAAATTTGAAGGGTGGGGGAGGGGAAGACAGTAAACAGGGATACCTGTCTCTAATTTTGATGGGAATAAAAGGCTTCCTAGAAGTAAATGCATTGGCAAGTCACTGACTCCCTTGGAATTTTAGTTTCCTTATCTGGAAATTGTAGATAACCAATCTACCCTCCTAAGGAGGAAAACTAAATGAGATTAGGGATATAACACACCTGCCAGAGGAACTGACACCTCAAAGACACACAAAATGTTTTCAGCTCTGTTGCCATCCTCTCTAAAATGCTCTGATTTTCTATCTTCATTTTGTTCTATTCCTGCTATTATCTACTCTCAATCTTTATGTTGAATACTGAAGGCAGTAAGCAGAATTCTATCGGTTACTGTAGATCTAAATAAACAATCAGATTTTGTAGAATCTGTTGAAGAATTACTGCCTGTATATTTGTCCTAATCATCTGATTACTGAAAAGGACAAGAATTAATGCAAAATGACAAGCAGTTAACAATTTGGGTGTCTCAAAAGATGTTATTAAAAGGATGTTAACAGGACTCTCTCATTGCTCTAAAACTCCTGACTGTGGTGGGTTCTGAAAAGCCCCTTCTGAGGAACTCTTAGTACAGGCCAGGGGCCACCTAACTTTTGGAATTACTATTAGCTTTGCACTCAGATGATATCAAAATCCAGGAAGTCCAGCTGAGGTGTGGTTACTGATGATACTGGGACTATTAACTTGGATATTTTTTCCACTGCCCTACATGTATTCTCATAAAAGATTAGAGCTAAGCTCTCAGTGCTGCCTGGCGCAATGAGCATTTGTACACACACAGACAACATTAAGCAAATAGCAAGATATACACAGACTCGCATTTAGCAAACAGAACACACACACACACGTTACAACTAAGATTTATCAATCGTCTATTACCTATCATAACTGGATAATTATATATGGTTACATAAATATATAAATACGTGATAATGCTTTGACCAAGTAAGTTATTTTGTGCTAGCTTATATATGTTTAAATGCAAATTTAAGTGCTCTCTCTATATTACTTTCATAGTATATATTGGTTGTTTACAACAAAAACGTATATACAACTTTAGCTATTCTGTGAACATGTACTTAGAAGTTTGCATTATAAAAGGCTTAAAAATGTAACAACACTCTATTTCCCATGGAAAATTTTCTGAGAAACAAAATAATAAAAGCATGAGTTAGGATTTCCTCCAAAGTTTCCTTACTAGCCATCTTCTTCTCCTACGACACTGACCTTTACCCTTAAGGAGACAACATGGGACTGTTTGTTTCTTGAAAAGCATTAAATTAATTTCACTTTTACTTGAAAAAGAATTATCAAATGCTTTTATGAATGTCCAACAAATTGAGAAAATAAGAAAGAGTAGGAAATAATGTCTTTAAGGAGATCAATCAACTAATACTACACTCACACCAGTTAAGATTAAAAACCGTAAGAAATATACATGATCATAAAGAATATGAAGTGAAAATATAGTCAAAACTTAGTGAGGCATATTCTCAAACACTGATGTAATTTAACTAAGGAAAATTTTCATTTACTTACACTCATGTATGCATTTAAACACCCTGTGGACTATAAAGCATTACATTAAGACCCCAACTTTAATTTTTGGAAGTTCTAGATAGCATAGCACTGTAATGTTAGAATCAAATACAGGAATCTTTGAAATTGATGAAGAAAGAAAAACAGAACTCTAGACCCTCCTAGAGCTCAAAGGGTCTCAAAGGGAAAAATTAGCCTTTCTCTTCACATGTTTGACATGTGACAAAAACACTAAATGAAATTGTACAAAATAATTATCACTCAAGGCCTCCTTTTACTTCTAGAGGTATGGGCTACTTCGTTAATACTTCATTTTTAGATCAGTGAGGCTAATTTCTAAGAATTTTCCTTTTTTTCACAATAGTCAAATTGATATTTAAGGGTCACAGTCTTTTGGAAAAAATATTAATGGAGAAAAGAAAATCCATTAAGGTAAAGAAAAGAACAAAACAGAATCTTATGCTCGGGGACAAGAATAATTTATTTGTGGATGTGGGACAATGAGTTATTTGGTCTTTCTTCATAAATGAGATAACTGTCATATCCCATCATATCCCACTACCATGAATTATATATAACAACATTTGGTGAAATATGAAATTCTAAAAATACACTGAAAGGCTGGAGTCATCTTAATGGTTTATTATGATAGGTGTTCCTGGTTTTGAAATATCTTCTTTCATAGAAGACAAATGGGGGCGACATTATTTTAGAAAGTCCACATCTTTTAAAAAGATGGATTAAAAGCTCTTTGAGACAGCTGTGCTGTTTTATTAGAAGAACAACATTTTCTTCCTAAATAGTCCTTGAGGGCAATTGCATGAAATAATCAAGGGATGCTTTGGGCCCCATTCAAAATTAAAGCTCAAGGAAATGTTGCATAGGAGAAGATGGCAGGATAATCACTTTTGCTGTGAATGTAAACATGTAAGGACAATAAAGGAAATCAGACTTAAATCAAAGTGCTGATGTTATACTTTCACATCCAGAAGACCTATCCTTTCTGTAGCACCGCCACACACCTGGGCTTTGAAATCAGAGAAAAATATATTTGAGCAACTTCTCTGTCCTGTTAAGTCATATGACCTTGGTCAAGTTGATCAAACTCTTATAGTATCTTTATTTATCTTCCTCTGTGAAACCAGGACAGTCTTTTATACCTCTCTTGGTTGTGAGGATTAAATGAGATAATACAGGTAATGGGCTTATCACAGTGTGCTTTGGAGAACTGAACGGACCTTCTATTTTGGAAACAATATGGCTTAGTAGGTAAGCCCATGAGCTCTGGTGTTAGATACTCAAGGCTACTCTCTCACTTCCTGTGTAACTGTGAGAGATTGATCCATCTCTGAGAACAGGAGTTGACTCATCTAAAAAGCAGAGATGATAGAAGTACCCACCTGTAAAATCGTGAAGGTTAATCACAAAATGTAAAGTGTTTAGTACAGGGCTTGGCACATAATTATAACACCAGCTAACAGTGACAGGCTCAAATGTAACCTTAAATAACAACATGGTTAATATACACAAATATAATATTCACAACTTCCAGTTTTTTTTCTTCGATTTTAAAGGTCTTTTGGTTCCTTGTCTATTTTCTTATTTCTGAAGTGCCTCAGGGGAAAAAATCCTAAATATATCATAGATACACAAGGGCAGTGTGGAGCATGGGCACTGCATCTGTCATCATGTCACTCATAATCACTTTTCTCTGCTCAAATGTGCACACCTGGGGAAGGCTGAAAACTCAGTCTCCTACATTATCCCCCATTTATAGTTGGGTAGGGAACATCTGGCCAATTAATTTTCAGTAGTCTAGGAGGCTGGATCACCAATTACAGCATTCAAAGGTTCTTGTTTTTATTACCTTCCTATCATCAGCACACATTGGACCTGGGTAAGCTGCTTGCTACAAGAGCTTATGTTGCTAGCTAACATTTTAGAGAAGGATACAAACAGGGAGCCACAAATCACACGAGGCAGAATTGTAATTGGATATGACGTTCAGTTCAGATTTTTCTCACGAATATACAAAGTGCCTATACTAAGCCAAGTTAACCAAGTTATGAATCTAATTACTTTGCCAAAGATAGTAATGCATTTCCATTTGGATTGGCCATGAGGTCAGGCAATAATCTTCAAATCATTCTCATATATTGTTTCCTAATAAAGAAAAAAAATACTTACCTTCCTTGACTTATGATGGGGTTACATCCCCATAAACCCATCCTAAGTTGAAAATATCTTAGGTCAAAAATGCATTTAATACACCCAGCCTCCCTTAAATGTGCTCAGAACACTTGCACTGGCCTACACTTGGGGAAAATCATCTAACACAAAGCCCATTTAATCATAAAGTATTGACTATCTTATGTAATTTATTAAATATTGTACTGAAAGTAATAACCACAATGTTTGTGTGGGTACAGAACTGCTGTATTAGTTGTTTACCCTTGTGACTGTGTGGCTAACTGGGAGCTGTAGCTTGCTGTTACTGCCCAGCATCATAATAAAGTGCTGTATGCATACCGCCAACCCAGGGAAAGATCAAAATTCAAAATTCAAAGTACAGTTTCTACTAAATGTCTATTACTTTCATGCTATGGTAAAGTCAAAAAATTGTGAGTTGGAGACGGTCTGTATAGTCTTTATGATAAATTTCAAGAGTCCCCAAAATTTATCTTGAACAGAGTGGTTCATGCATAAATAATAAACTATCCCTTCCTATTATGAACAAATAATTATTTTCTATTGTAATAATATTCACTAAAAATCTCAGTTTGGGACTCTCATTAAAGCAGAAATTTAGGGGTAGGAGGTATGTACATAGCCAGCTTCTCTTCTAGGACTCTGTGTTCTTTGTTAATTATCATGTGTCCAATAAGTACAAGTCTCTGACAGTTCTATAGTGAACTCAGCAGGGTCCAGGCTATTATTTAAGGTTTTTCTTAAGAATAAATATCAACTAATCTGAAAAGGCATCTTAAAGGGTGAAAGTCTGGCCATTTTTTTTATAGTTGCTGACTGCAGGGAATCAAAAGGAAGTTTCTTCCTCTGGAAGGCAGACTTCCACTCCGGCTAACAGAAAGCATGCACTTTAACAATGTCTGATGTGGCGTAGAGTTTCAACACACCTGTTCAACACCTACAATCATCCTGAAGCAGGCAGGGAATAGTGGTACTGGAATATTGGAGAAAATGGGTAATTAACATTTTGTAACAATATATGTCTCCATAGGCATGTATAGATTATATGTTACACGTGTATTTATACATATAAAGTTTTGGAGTAGGTCAAAAGTTGTATCGGCATTTAGAATTTTTTACTTGATGAACTATTTCTCTCTCACCACAGATAATGCTGGTAGAACTGAAGTTCCTCACCTCCCTGTAAGTGGGTGGGCATATGAAGTCAAGCTTCACTGATCATTTCCTCTTTTCTGAGTCCTTAAAGAAGCAAATCCTTGAAGGGACCCTCCACGAGTTTCTATGACCTACATTTCAGAACTTTCTAGTTTCTGTCTTTTTGTGAGGCTCGATTGTTGAGCCATGCATTTGATTCTGTGAGAAAGTCAGTATGCTTGCCGTTTATTCTTTTGTTTTGTCTCCTTACATTTAGTATTGGTCTCTGTTGCATGCAACCAATGGTCTCTGATTCATGATGTATATACCTTCCCACTTCCTACAACTTACCACTTTAGAAAATTGGACACAGGATATGTGTCCTCTCTTGGCCCCATAAATAACATGACCACTTTGAATTTAACTTTTAAAACATCCTCACATTCAATTACATTAATAAAATACTCCTTTAAGAGCAATGAAAGTGATTTAAATATGTATTTTGTTTTATTTTTTACTTTCCTGTGACTAAAAAGTAAAAAAAAAATAACTTCATTGATTCTGAAACATTAATCTTTTCTCAGCACGTGGACAGAAGCTGACTAAATGCAAATAGGTTAGTTTCTGTATTTGGACATCAGTAGCAATATTTTTCCAAGTTTTAAATCATCCACATAGCATGTTAAATTATAGTGCCTCTCTTTCTTCTCTGACAGATTCCAACCTTTGATTCTCTGCCTTCTTTCTTTGCTACAGTAAATTGATCCTTTAAAACATCCAGGTGCAAATGAATTAATGGTCTTCTATTGTGAGTGAGAGTGATTGGAGTCCCTCCCTCTCCTTCTCTACATTGAGGTCCTTTCCCCTTCTGAGAAACCCACGTATCAATTAAACTCACCTGTTAATTAAAAGCTTGTTTGGAAAAATCCTTGCTAGTTAGAAGCAAAAGAAAGTGTAAAGGTGTCTAAAAATAGAGGCTTTGAATGTCAATTACTTCCTTCCTCCTCGGTTCCTGGTTCCTTGGATTGAATTGAATGCTGATAAAGAGCTAGGAAACAGAAAAAAAGAAAAAAAATAGTACCTTTTTCACCTATATTTCCCTGGGAGTATATCATTGGTTTAGTAACTTCAGCTCTTTGTCAGCAACATCAAGATACACAGTTTTTATTCATGAGATGGAAACACCATTTCTCACTCCTTCTTATGTAGCCACACTGATTTCCTGTATAAAGGCAGTAGAAACCCCAGTTCTTACACATTGACTGTCAACAATCAAGCCAGAGCTTTTGTGAGCTGAAATAGCAGAGGAACGAAAGTGAATGTGGAAATGATGCCCTGTTCTCTTTCTTAATGACACATGCCTGCTCTTAGATCCTCAGCCACTGTTCACTCCTGTCTGCTTTTCCTGAGAAATGGGTCCTAAGGGCAGATTTATACCAATACTAGATTGTCTTTTCTTTCTTTTCTACCTCAGACTTAAAAGCTGCATTGCTCTAAAGTAACATGCTAAGTATCAAACTACACAAAATAAAAGAAAATTATAAAAATAGAACTCAGGAGACTGGAAAAGCCACAGTATGAACAAAGCCTTTTTTTTTTAATGTACCAGACAATGGGAACAAATTAAATTATGATCTGCCTTAGAAAATGACAGCTAATTTATCCATTTATTCATTCACTTAATAGACTTCTGTTAAAAGTCCACTATTTGGTAGTCACTGGACTAGGAAGTGGGAATTAGAAATGTAATTAAGATCTAATCCCAGCCCTTGGGGAGTTTACAGTCTAGGAAAACAAATTGGGAGTAAACAGAAATTACAAAAGCATGTGATAAAGCTGGCAATAGAAGAAACCCAAGCAAATAACCCAGATGTGGAAGATCAAACAAAGAATTTCAGAAATGGTCAAAGTTAAGCTAAGTTCCAGAGGTTGAAAACAAATTACGCAGGAAGGAGAATGAGAAGTGAGAAAGACATTCCAAAGTTGTTGAATGGGCACCATGAAAGAGAATAGGACACTTCTGTGGGACCTTCTGTCCATAGTTCGTAGAAGTAAAGGGAAAGCCCAAAGAAAGATCAAAATACAATGGCATTTTAAACTGAGTTCTTCAATAATCAGAAACTATGGAATTTTTTTTTATAACAGGATGTATAGATGGAAGTAGGAAAGTACAAAGTCTCTCCATTTCATTATTTCCTTTATGATGTGTGAAAACAAACTTTGTTAAGGTGGCTATGAAAAAACTTATTTATGAAAAAATTGGGGGTTAACTGACTTCACATAACTTAAGTCCAAAATAGATATATCCCATATAGATTTAAATTCACAGGATTAAGGTAGAGCGCATTGCACAGAATGAGGATAAAATAGTAGCTAATATAGCAAAGCCCTACAAAAAGACAAAGCCTTCTTGGGGAAAAAATGATTTCCCAATATGTTTATGTTCAAAAATAGAACATGGTTTTGAAAAAAAGAGAAAATACAGTCACACAATGGAATACTGTGTCAATGAGATTAAAGCTAATGTGATAATTCAATTCAGTTCAATTAAGGATACTGAGTACCTACTATGTGCTAAGCATGTTAATAGGTTCTAGATCAGTCATAATTGATGAATAAGGCAGTCAAGTCCTGAGACTGAAACACTAACAAGGAAGATAGATTATTAAAAAGAACTGTCAGTAAGTACTCAGTGTTATAAGTACCCCATGTACCTTCTGTTCTATTACCTAAAAAATAAGGCAAGAAACTTTTCTTATTCAAAGCCATGTCCCTGCACCTAAAATAGCACCTCACATTGTGATTAAGTTAAATGTATAAACTGTAGCTCAATGAATGGTCTCTGGATATGAGGGTTTAAGCTCTGGTTTCAATACAGCACTATGGCTAGAGCCCTCTTGATCTTTTTCCATATCTTATTTTTGTTTGAGGCTGATAGAAATGGTACTCCTAACATAAAATCCAAAGTTCTTAGATAAATCATATAGCCCCAAATTAATCCTCTGAACTGTAAATCACCCTCCAATGATTTCTTGTTGCCATAAAATAAAATCTCAATTCTTACCAAGGCCCACTTCATTTCAACATTCATCTGACATTTTCCATACTATAGGCACACTGGCTTACTTTCTGTTCCTCAAACACATCAGATGTGTTTTCATTTTAGGGCTTTTGCCCCTTTTTCTCTGCCTGGAATGCTCTTCCCCCAGAACTTTTCATGGCCCTCTCTTATAAAGTTCTCAGATTGAATGTCATATCTTCAATGAGGCCTTCTCTGACCATCCTTTTAAAATACCACATTCACCTATCAGTATTATTTTATCATGTCATCCTGCTTTATTGTCTCCATAACAGTTCTTCTGTGAAATTTTCTTTTTGTTTGTATTTCCTCCCATCCACCACAACTAGACTGTTAGCTCCATAAAGAGAAGGAAAATATATTGTCATTATATCATTATATGTTATCATCATTAAAGGAGTGCCTTGATGTAGCAAGTACTCAGTAAATATTTAACACATAAATGAATAAATTATCCAATGAGACCCTCATTTAGGTTTAAGGAACTGTAAACCACTTCTCCAAAGTTTAAAGTCATATATTATTACAAGTGAGCAATACATTTGAGTGACTACAATCCTTTGTAAGCATGATTCATACGTGCAGATTTTAGTCAGCTGTTCATTTCCATGGAAAAGGTACAATTTAAATTAGGGTGATAGCATAGGGTAGCAGTTAAAAATATGGGTGTTAGAGCCAGAAACCCCTAGATTCATAACTCATCGTCTTACTATATGTGAGTTCTTCGGCCAATTTACACGAGTTTGTGAATCACAGTTTCCTCATCCGTAAGATACAGACAGTAATTCTTACTTCCCTGGAGTCCTGAGGTCCAGTGGGATAATGAATGTATTTAGCATTGTGTATGACTCATAGTGAAAGCTCAAGAAATGTTAGCTCTTATTATTAGACTCATTATTTTTAGGAAAAAGTTAAAAAGTGATGTGACTTATTGTGAAAAGTGTGAAATTAACCCTTGAATTGAAACATTTTAATTGAATTTTGAAATTCAGATATTTAAAAACACAGGATTTTTTGTTATATTTTCCTGTGTTAATTTCTTTAATTTTTAAAGCAACCACTTGCCTGTTTCATGTCTCAGCTTTTATATTTGCCCACGCTGCAGTGATTTGCCAAAGCTTCTTTTGTGTTGGACTTCATTTTATTTTTCATTTTATGAGGAAAGACTATAATCCCAAAATTTCTCTAGTATCTCCACAGTGCCTTTTGATATCCTAAGTCTCTATTAAAAGCTTCTCAACATGTTTTGCAGCTATTTATCAAGTTGAAGTAATGTTTTTAAAAAGATTTTATTTATTTATTTGAGAGAGAGTGAGAGAGAAAGAGAGCATGAGGGGGGAGGGGCTGAGGGAGAAGCAGATTCCCCACTGAGCAGGGAGCCTGATGCAGGGCTGGACTCTGGGACTCCAGGATCATGACCTGGGTTGAAGGCAGACACTTAACGGACTGAGTCACCCAGGTGCCCAAGAGTTTAAGTAATTTTTGCTGATGTAATCCTTCTCTTTATTTAGCAAGTCTGAGGTTCATCCAGGTTGCACGCCAGTGTGTTAACTTAAACTTGGTGGGGAATGGCTACTCTACCTCTTCAGAAAGCAATCAGTGAGGCAGATTTAGTTCTGTAACTTTCATATAATATTGTTTTCATCTTAACTCCCATTTTTATCATTCATCTGGAGCAGTCCTAAAATGTCCACATCAGGATATATGTAGCATTTAACAACAGAATACAAAACTTCTTTTGTCCCTCGATAGGTTAATATTGTATTCTCTTTGAAAAAGAGAAACTACTTTTCTTCTCCTGTAGAGTAAGAATATTTCTGTTTTTGCAGAAATCTGTAATGTTTTTTCACCCTTGAAGCCTGTATATGGAAAACCAACCAGAGCAGGATTTTGCTGTTGTGGTTGTTGTTGTTTTTGGATTTGTATGTTGCACTTTTTTTTTTTTAAATCCACAGTCAGCAGGCATTCTAGAGATCTGAATTATGTGCTAACTACTCTGGTTAATTAGAGTGCTATTTAATTTTTGTAATTCAGCTGGAGCCTGAATAGTGCAAAATCCATTTGACCTGTGTCTTACAGTTACCCGTTTGCCACAAGTCTCAGACCTTTTTAATGATGAACTGCTCTGACTGGTAATCACCTTTGGGCCTCCTGTTCTTTCTCTTTACAAATTAAAAAGAAGCCTGAAAAAACATCCTGGTGCAAGGTGCACAGGCAATACGGTGAGGTTACAAGAGTAGAAAACTAACAGCATTCCTGAATACTGATGACTAAAAAATGTAGTGAAACCATCTCCAATCTTCCTCCCCACTATTTGACAAAGCAGCACATTGAGCTAAACAGAGANNNGCAGGAAACAAGCTGGAGAAGATGACGTGGGTCATACCCTATATAGGATATGTTTATGAAGGAGAGGGGGCTGGATGATCAGACTGCAGTTTTAAAAGATTCTGGGTACAGAGTCAATTAGAAGGGGTGGCTATTAAAGAGATATAAATTATAAGCTAGCTTGTATTCCAAGCAAGAAAGGATAGTGAGTTGGATATAGAATGGTGGTATTAGAGGGGAACCAGGGTGGTGCAGTCTGTTAAGCATCCTACTCTTGGTTTCAGCTCAGGTCATGATCTCAGGATCCTGGGATAGAGTCCCGTGTTGGGCTCCTTTCTCAGCATGGAGCCTGATTAAGATTCTCTTCTCCTCTGCCTCTCTCCCCTTGCTCTCGTTCTATAAATAAATAAATAAATAAAATCTTAAAAAAAAGAAGGGTGGTATTAGAGACTTATTCATTTAAACACTATTTATTGTGCAGCTACTATGTGTTAGTCCCTATTTTAGATGCTGGCAAAAGCATCTTAAATACAAATAATATTGCTGCTCTAGTAAAGCTTACTTTTTGGTTGGAGGAAGCTGAGAAGAAGAACGAATGAATGAATGAATGAGTGAATGAATGAATGAATGAATGAATAAATAAATAAATAATAGAAGAAGTCAGGTTACTGTAGGGTAATGGGATTCAGGGGAAGTTAGAGAGGATTTCAGATTGGGAGATTAGGAAAGAAATATTCTCTGAAGAGAGGACATCAAAAAAGCTTTGATTTTAAAAAAGCAGTCACAAAGTATAATAAGCAGAAACAAGCTTGATATGTTCTAGGGAACGAAAATTCGTATGTCTGGAGTAGAGTGGGAGACAGGAGAATAAAAGCTGATGAACTCAGAGAAATAGGACTTTTTAAGTTGAGTAAGAGATAAGATGTTAATAAAGTCTTTTATAAAAGAAAATAGCATGACTGAAATTAGATTTTTAACAGATCACTCTGGCTCCTGAGAAGGTCATGGATTATAGAGGTCAAAAAGAGACAGAGCTAGATCAGTTCATAAATTTTTACTCTAGCACAAGTTACAGTGATGAATCCAAGTGAGAACAAGTAGGGATGGAGAACAGAGGCAAGAGTTGGGAGATTTGGAGGTAATGGTTGACAGCTCTTTTTAATGGTTGGACCAAAGAAACAAATCAAAGAAAAATTTCAGATCTTGGGCTCCAGCAATTAGGTGCATGTGTGCCATCTATGAGATAGAGAATCTCAGAGAAGAGCAAGTTCAAGGAGGACGTTAGTCTATTGCAACATCCATGGGGTAAGTCAGATTAGAAGGTATGGGCATGAGTCTGAAGTTTGGAATAAGTTCAACAAGAGGGAGATATTAAGAAATAGGTAGTGTTTCAAAGCATGAAATTAGATGATTGTATAGATAGAAAGAGCCAAGGTTGGAGCTTTTTGTGGTCAAAAATAGCAGGCATCTGGAAGAGTGAGGAGAATCCAGGGGGTTGGAGGAAAACGGGAGTGTGCCGTAAGAGTCAAGAGAAAAAAGAAGTTCAAAAGAAGTGGCGGGGGGGGGGGGGGGGTCCAACGCGAGAAATGCTGCTAAAGGTTCAGATGAGGTAAGAGGGAGTTCCAAGATTTACGTTGCAGGAACACTCTATTACAGAACTTGATTTGATGTGGTACCTAGGTCAAAAGTGGACCATATCACTCCTACCTCCTTCCTATTTCTCTGCCTCCCTCATACTTTTGGTCCATAATCTTACAAAAACAATCAACAAAAAGTAACCATTCCATTTTGCTATCCTAACCATGCCTCTACTTTTTATATTTCTTATATATCTCTAATTTTTTTACCTTTTCAAATTGTTGCCAGAGCTAACTTCCTAAAACACATGTTGGATTCTCCCTTCAAAAATCTTCAGCAGCACTCCTTTGTCTGGAATTAAATTAAAAATTCTACCTTCAAACCTTGGCTTTAATGTATCTGACCCATCAAATGGTCTCTGATTGTCCCTGCAGAATTATTTCTTCTTCCGCTCTTTCCATAGTACAGTGTTTGTACCCATACGTAGAAATTTTTAAATTCGACCTTGGGGTGTTTATATTTCTGTTTTCCTTATTGCACTGAAAATACCTTAAGAGGAATTACTAAAAATTTGGAGTGAAGCAACAATAGCAAAAGCAACAACAAAACAACAGTAACAGAAGCACCAGCTCAAAAATAATCATTAATATTTGAGTATTTACTATGTGCCAGGTACAACAGCACTTAAAATGGATCACTTTAATATTTCTTTACTTTTGTAGGCAAGTACTAGTATTATTCTAATATTACAGATGAGGAACCTGAGGCAGAGAAAGATAAGTCACATGTTTAATATCAAATGACTACCATGTATAGAGTATATGCACATAGAGTAGGATCTGAAGTTTATCTTCTCCCCAAGTTTATGGAGTCTTCCCCATCATAATGCATAGAAATGATCACTGGACTGAGAACCAAAAGGTTTCATTTCAGAAAGACAAGAGTCATTTAACTTCATTACCATAAATTTCTGGTTAAGGGATTTTTTTTAGCTTCCAAATCAAACAAAAGCTACACCTGTAGTCTGTATTCTAGAGAGTGTGCGTGTGGGTGGGGGGTAGGTGGGTGTTTTCAACTTGTCATGACCCACATAAATGTTTAATTGAGGTCTGCTTATGAGGATGGTTCATTTAATTACTAGGATCCAACCTACATGTGTGCCCAGGGCGTGGTGAGTAGGGCTAAAGCTCGCAGCCTGAAAATGGGGAACACAATAAAAGCAGCTACCAAACCACTGAGCAACCAGAGAAAGAATTTAGGGAACACTTGCTTTAAGGAACACTTAACACAGCATAGTATGAAAAGCTGCTGGGCTTGGCCAATTTCCTATTGCTCAATGAAAGGAGATTTCATTTCTAATTATGGGTGAGCTATTTTTGTCCCATTTCCCTACAGGGTCACTACTTCCAATACTGAACTTATTAATTTGGGAAACATTTTGGAAAATAGTTGAGATTAAGACTGATGGGTGCTATTTTAAACTACACTCCAAAGAGAGACGCTGAAATAAGCAAGTTAGTGCATTCTTTGGTAAGTTGACAGGCAGTGAACTGTAGTAAAAGGAATTAAGCTCCAGGCCAAAATTAAGTCCTATAAAGCATAGCTTTATAATCATTTCTATGGTTGCAAAACCTAGTTCTGTTAGCACAAGAACATTTAGTTTCTAGAGAAATTTTGTTTGAATGCCTCTGAATTAGGATACCATTCAAGGAAGATCTATTACAGCTTGTCTGTTTTTATAAAAACATTTAGACTTGCATTTCCCCTTCCTTGGTCTGGATGTTCATCACCTCATACCTAAGTTACAAGAGTCTTTGAACTAGTCTTTTTGATCATCGTTCCTAGATCTATCCCATTCTGCAAGCTTTGACCAATCGATCCTTTTTAAAACATCACTTGTACCGTGTCACTCATTATCTTCTGTTGCTTAAGAATCTACAATGTCTCCCTGCTGTCCACAGAGTAAACTCCATATAATTCAACTTGGCATTCAACCGGCACCACCCTATATATTCATTCTGAAATTTAAATCACTTCAGTCCTACTGATTCCAAATTCCTCTTCATCACAGACCTACATAGCCTTTCCTCGTACTTATTCTTTCTCGATCCATACTTTTTGTTTTTCGTTGTTTAGCACAAAATCACTTCCTTAATGAACTTCTTGTAGATAACTTCCTACTCCTTTATTTAGCTATCTATTAATTCAACACCTGTTTTCAATGCAGCACAGAATACATGTTTCTAACAACCTTAACTAATTGCCTTACAATTGCACTCGATTTTTTTTCATGTACATGTACTGTCTTCTCAATTAAATAATAAATTCCATGAGAGAACAACATGGATTTTCGTTGCAGTTGTTGTTATGTTATTGTTGTTACATGCTTCTCTACCTCCTAACATGGTGTTAGACAAGCAGAAGGAACTTAATAAGTATATGCTAGAGAAAGTGAAACATTTTCTACATGGCAGAGTGGAAAGTGCACCAGATTAAGAAACTGTAAAACAGGCTCTGGTCTTGACTCTAGGTAGCAGTTATCAACTGTGTGGTGCTGAGCAAATCACTTAACTCCTCTAAGACCCAGTTTACAAATCTGCAAGCTAAGGGTAATAAGAGTATTTGCCTTGCCTATTACAAAAGCATAATGTGAAGAAGGAATTAAATATGTAAGAGTGTTTTCTTTTCCAAAAAAGACATTTCCATATTTTAATATATTTCCCCATACAGTGTGGAAACCTATCTTCCTCCGTCATGGAGATATTTTTAAAGTTAATTCTTAGTTGGTTGATACGGTGAGCAAATGCAAACAAATGATGGAAAACAGTATGAAAAGTGAATTATAGTATGATCAAACAAAAGACTATAGGCAATCATTCATAGTAGTCTTATTCATAATATCTCAAAGCTGAAAATAAACCAAACATTTACCAACAGGTTAATCATAAGCAAATTGTCGCATATTGATCCAATGAAGAACTACTTAGTAGTAAAACAAGAATGAGTCAGGAGGAATGAATCACAAAACTATCATGCCAAGCAGAAGAAGCCAGATCCCCCCCCAATACATGTTGTGTGCTTCCATTTAGATAAAATTCTAGAAATGACAAATTTAACTAAACAATCAGATGAGCAGATTGGTTGTTACCTGGTACCAGTGGTGGAAGAAGAAATTCACTGGGATGGGGCATGAGCACCTTTTTGAAGTGATTGAAATGATTGTCATGGTGATACCATGGGTGTATATACTTGTCAAAAGTCACTGTCTTAAATAGGTGCATTTCATTGTATGTAAATTTTACCTTAATAAAATTTTAAAAGCTGCATTTGAAATTGATGTGTGACTTCACTGCAGTTCCGGCAGAGAAACAGAGACTGACAGGAGTATTAAGTAGGTTCCACTCCCACTGTGGAGCCCAGTGTGGGGCTTCAACTCATGACTCTGAGATCAAGACCTGAACTGAGATCAAGAGTCAGACGCTTAACTGAATGAGCTACCTAGGTGCCGTGATTGATATGAGTATTAAATATAACCTTATTTTACAAATGGGAGAACAAATGAATTACTTCCTCTTTCGAGTAGCACTGAAGATTTTAGCGAATAGGTCACTACTTTGGCAGCAAAGAAAGTACAATGCAATGGAATTTGTTCATGGGCCTTTGAGATCTTACACATCTGCCAAAATTGGATACATTACTTTTTTCTTATTGATGGACTAAAATTCCCCCTTTTCAGGATTAAAAGAGGAATATTATTATCTCGTGGAAAAAAGGAGTATCTAAGGTCAGATTTCAACAGTCCACAAAATGACCAACCCCCACACCGCAGAATTTACATTTCTAGACTCTCAAAAAATCAGCAAAAGCTGATAACTGTACAGCTTCTGTACTCTCCAATTATCTCCTTTCAGAGCCAGAACACACAAACAGTTTTTTGCATTTAATTAAGTATTGCAATTCCAGATTATCTTTGATTAATGAAGAGCAATACAGCGTATAGCTAGAATTATGTGATTATTTCACAATTGATCTTTAATTATTCCATCTGATAATAATTTCACTAATTTTTCATAATGTTCTCATCTAGCTTCTTATAAATGAGCTATAACAATTAATAATTTTCATTAATTTTCCTTGAAAATGATGTGAAGTTTTAGATAGAACTCTTAACCTTCAAAAACTGCTTTTAAATTTTTAATTAAAGGATAGGCTAAACTATCATATGGAAAAACTGCATGATTTCTTCATGTATAGCAAGTCAAGTAAACACTCAAAGATTTCCTCTTTTTTGTTAAGTTTGGAAGTTGTTACTTGAGTGATTGGTACTAAATCATCTGTTTTTTATTCTCTCCTTCCTGCAATTTTCATAACTTGGGTTTCAGTGTCAGACAGATGTTGGTTTTATGCCAATCTGACCCTTCCTATATGAATTGGGCCAATTTATTTAACCTCTCTAAATTACTTCAGCAGACTGTTAGGTAGGAAGATAGAGCTTTCATTGGGAATGAGGTGGTATTTTAAGACATGGGATTGAACGAGGTCACGTAGGGTGAGTGTGTAGAGGGAAGGACCAAGGTCAAAACGTTTAGGCACTCCACTCCCAGTCAAGCAGAGCAGGAAAAGAAGGAGCAGACTGTGGGACTGGAAGTAAAACCAAAGGGTGTCATGAGAGGCAAAGCAGAAAGAGGCTCAAGAAGAAGCCTACAAGGTACTAAATATCCCTAACATTCATTATTCCATTTAACCTTCACACAGCCCTCTGAAGTACATTGTCAACCACATTTTAAAAAATGAAGAAAAGAAATCATACCAAGGTCATCTGGCCAATGAAGGCAGAGCTAAGACCTCAACCTGTAGCTGTCTAATTTAGAAGCCATTATCATAAATACCGTGCTAATCAAATCATGTGTTCATAACATTCATCCTAGTGCCTGATTCATGGTATGTGTTCATTAAATGGAGACTTTATATTGTTTACTCACTGTTATAAACACATTAAGTTCTTCCCACTGCCACCTTTTGCTATATAGATTGAGACTGTGTGTACCACTCTGACATGGCTTAGTCAGGGAACAATAAAGTGAGCTAGACACCATCTGACTACAGAATCTGATCTTCTAGCAGTTGGGATTTTTGGAGACTGTTTGAACTGCCAGAGCTCATGAAAGGACACAGCAGGACTAATGGCTATTGATGAACCTATATCTTTGTGCTGAGAATTTCGTCCTAACTTTATTTTGAGGGTATGACTTACAAGTCACTGGAAAATATATTGCCATTAATTAATGTATAGAAGCCCATGCATTGCTTCCAAATACATGTAAAGTAAAATATTTAAAGTAAAAATAGCTGCCATTTATTAAGAATATCCAATGTGGGGGCATCTGGGTGGCTCAGTGGGTTAAGTGTCTGCCTTCAGCTCGGGTCATGGTTTCAGGGTCCTGGGATAGAGCCCCCCACATTGGGCTCCCTGATCAGTGGGGAGTCTACTTCTCCCTCTGCTCTTCTACCCACTCATGCTCTCTCTCTCTCTCTAAAAAAAAAAAAAAAAAAAAAAAAAAAGATATCCAATGTGCCAGGCATTGTGCTGAATATTCAAAGCACATTCCTCAACACTGTGAAATAAGCATCATTAACTCCATTTTCTACATAAGAAACCTGAGATTTCAAGAGCTGAGTTACTTGCTGAAGGTCACAACTTGGGAATGGCAAAACCAGGACTGAAATTCTGAAACTTACTTCTGATTTAATTCTATACAGTATGTCCAAAATTGATTATTTGGTTAAGAAGAAATAGATTGGCTTATTGGGCACTGAAAGTTCTTACAGATAATTTTCCCAAGTAGTCAATATAATATTTCAGGGAACCAAATTTTTAAATTGCTAATTGTTAGGAAGTACAGCTCTTCCTAAAATTGTTGCATGACTTTCTGCCATCTTTAATACAGAACACTAGATAAGGGTTTCATTTTCTTGCTAGCACAAAGCATTCATTATAATCATCAGTTATGGTACTATTTCACAGGTGTGAGACTCAGTGGGTTGCAGAGTTAAATGAATGACACACCAATACTAAGAATTTATTTTCTTCAAAAGATCCTTTAGTGGTAGCTGACTTTATTTAGGATAGTTACATCTTTCTTTAAAAAAAAAATAGGAAAAAAAAGGTATTCACATATCAGACCTCTGGAAAGACATAACACAGCCAATTCTGTACAAACTATATTAGGGAATCAAAACTCAAAATATCAATCTCCCAAGCAATTTCCTCCTCCTCTAGAAATGATCTTATTTTACGTGCTCTACTTTTCTTTTGTCTTGTCAACGAGAATCAGAAGGTAGTATAGGATCTGTGCATTAGCAATGCAAGGAATAAAATCCACTTCTTACAAGTCTATACCTACAGGTCTTTCTGACTCACAGTGAACCCACTGATGGGGATGAAGTGTGAAAAATCCAGCACCACTAGGGCACCTGGGTAGCTCAGTCAGTTAAGCATCTGCCTTCGGCTCAGGTCATGATCTCAGGGTTCTGGAATCGAGCCCCACTTTGGATTCCCTGCTCAGCGGGGAGTCTGCTTCTCCATCTCCCTCTGCCCCACATCACCCCCAACTTGTGCTCTCCTTCTCCCTCTCTCTCAAATAAATAAAATATGTTTTAAAAAATCCAGCACCGGGGCGCCTGGGTGGCACAGCGGTTAAGCGCCTGCCTTCGGCTCAGGGCGTGATCCCGGAGTTATGGGATCGAGCCCCACATCAGGCTCTTCAGCTATGAGCCTGCTTCTTCTTCTCCCGCTCCCCCTGCTTGTGTTCCCTCTCTCGCTGGCTGTCTCTCTCTCGGTCAAATAAATAAATAAAATCTTTAAAAAAAAAAAAATAAATAAATAAAAATAAAAAAAAAATAAAAAATAAAAAATCCAGCACCATTGAAGAGAGTTTTAAAGACAGGATACTTCAAAACTTGCAAATTGTTTATAATCACAAGGTGATAACACAGAGCTGGACTGTAAGTTCAAAATTAAAAAAAAAAAAAGACTCAACTATTCAAAGAGATTAGGGTATTAAAAATGTAATCATTTGACCTTTAAAGTTACAATGGGCTTCAACAGTCTTTCAATACAGTACTTCAATATTCTGATTAAGATTAGATGAAGTGAATAGCAATATCAATACCTATAAAGAAGGTTAAAAAAAAGTAGAGGACACCATCTCTTCCCCCTCACTGTAAACTACTTTGTGTGACAACAGATTAGTTTTATGACCATTCTGAAAGGATCATTCACTGAATGCATACCAAAAGATCAATGAATAGCCCAGAAAAGTGTATTCTTACTTTGTTAAATGTCTGTCATAGCAGAAATAGGGGATAATGGTAATTCCCAATTACTTGTCATTTTTATAGAAATCTAGGGTTTACAGAAGATTACTTGAGATTTAACTAGTTTAAAATAAAATAGGTTTAATCAGTCATTTAAAACTGTTCAAAAAATTAAAAAAAATAAAACTGTTCAAGTGTTGGTTTTATTCAGGTCTTTGCTCTGAAATACCCATTAAGTGTTTTTTTTGGCTGTATGAGTTGTTGGTTTCTTTCTACTGGTTGTATTTAGCTTTCGATCATGTCTCACTTAAAGGCACCAAAGTTATAGGAACACAATGTTTTTATACATATATCCTTCTTTCCTCTCCCCCACCTCTTCCTTTCTATCTCTCTCTCCACTTTCTGTTCCTCTTATTTTCTCCTTCCTTTGCTTCTCTCACCTACTGAGAGTCAATTACATACCAGGCACTCTGCCTAGCTTTGCTCAAAGAAACAATTAAAATTAATTTCCTTAAAATGGTACTCTACGATTTTCCTTCAGCTTTGGACTATCTGCTTCAGAATGTACTTTAAACTACATATTTTATGTTCTATACCATAAGTTATAACTTGTATGTTCTATAACACAGCTTAGCTTTCCAATGAGTAAAATTAATGACCTAATGTCATTCTCAATTAATCCTTCCCATCATCTGTCCTGATTAGCACAAAATTAGATTAGGTGAAAACAATGATTCATACTCTCAGAAGCTATGGCAGAAAGCAAGACCTGACTGATCCTTTTACTCAGTGCCCCAGTGCCTGCTCCCACTGCAAAACTGTCAATGACGGATACGTCTCTAATGCAGCACCCCAGGGCCCTAAGAGGGTATGGAGATGTAAGTGGCCTATTAAAGAGCTATCCATCCTATCTTCTCTTTTCCTTCTAGCTAGCATTCTCTTCTACTTTTCAGACTGGCAAGCTCCTTTGCTTCTCCATGGCTGCTTCTGTTACCTGTGGCTTCTCTCGTCCATTCCTCTTTAGTCTTCTCCATTTTGTGATTTTTCCTTGCTTCTCCCATGACTCTAAACTTTCTGGTTGAGCAACTTGATTTTCATAGCAGCTAAAAGATGCCTTCATGCTTTCCTCTGAGTCATGTAAGCAATAGCAGTTTACTCCTAACAGCTGGATATTTGGACCTCTGACCTATTGGTTCAACCATGAGGAAGCCATGTCATACAATGATAAAGAACACAGTCTATGGAATCAGATTAAATCTTGACTCTAACATCTCTAGCTGAATGACCTAGGATGAGTTGCTTAATATCTCAGAGACTTCGTTTTTTCATGTGAGAAATGGGAATTAGAAATAATAGTAACTATTTCATACAGTTACCATGTTGATTAAATGAAATAATATCACCTAAAGCATTTAAAACAGTGAAATGGTAAGCACTCAATCAGTCTTAACTATTTAAAAAGTTATGTTGTATGTTGCTCAAGATTTTTATCTGTGCAAGGAATTATTTTAAAAAGACAACATTTTGTAGGTTTTGATTTCCTGATGATGCCGGGTATCACATTTTCAGATACTCTAAGTATCTATTATAATGATACACAATGATTTTTGATAGCATGTGTTATTTTTAATCTGTCGATGCCCTTGCAAAACAAGGAGCTTTCACATACACATAACCTGTTTGTTGTTCTAGGTCAGCAGACACTTCCTTTCTGTTACTTTCAGTTAGAATGGGCACATGCATGTGTAAAAATAATAAATGGGGTGATATAATAAGAAAGAGATCCATTCAGATTAATCTTTAGAAGCACAGTGAACTTCATTTTTTCTTTCCTATGCTGCAAAAACTTTTAGCTATCATTCATTAATATTAAAGAATTTGATCACAACTTACACTTGGTGCAGATGAATGCTAATAAAAAACATACAATCCTTTATAAGTGCTAAAAATGAACTAAGGGCAAAGACATATCAGGAAAAGAAAGCAGCATGGGGGTAATTCTGTTAAGAGCGGCTTAAAAGCCTGTATTGTACTACTGCCATGTAAGAAGGGAGAGGCTGCTGCCAAACACATTGCTGAAATGAGAATTGTTTAAACTACAAAAAGCACGATAGCTCCATGTGAATATCTTAAAGTCCCAAGGTCACTTACAAAGGAGAACCAGGTGGTGAAACATTGGAGAAGCAAAAATTACAGCCATAGCTTGACTCCAGTTATCCTGTTTCAAAATCAGAGATTTTCTTCTGCATACAGATTAATACAAAAATTTAAAAAACAAGGTTAAGAATGTCTTGTTGGTTACTATGCCTCTTTCTTCCCTGATTATCTTTTTGGTGCCTTGCATCAGAATAACCTTTGTAATGGAATAATTCATATTTCAAGACCCCAAGTAAATAAATACTATAAAATTGGGATCTTCATATGACTGGGTCCAGCCTTGTCCAGTTTCAAGATGTTCCTCATGTTTTTCTAACAGACACCTCTGTGAATAGTCACTGGTCTAATCACATCAATTAGACAGATGAGATAAATAAAGGACTAGAAAATTGGGGACAAGGAAAATTAAAATTCTTTGGTAATCTACATACAACATGAAGACCCAAAATGGAGTAGTGATTAAAAGCACAGGAGCAAGTTCCACTGCTACAAATTACTCCCTTTGTTTGCTTGGTAAAGTTAAACTTTGTCTATAATATTAGAAGGAAAAGTTGTTATGATAATTAGCTGAGTTAGAACATACCAAGTGCAAAAAAACAGAATCTAGCAAAGACAGAGTACTCAATACACAATAGCTGAGTTTACTAGGTGACAACTCTTTGCTAAGATTCTACATGTTACATTGTTTATTCCTCACATAACCCCTGAGTACAGGGCCATATTATTCCCATTTCACAGATGGAAAAACAGACTCAGAAATGTTAAATAACCTACCAGAGACCACCCATCAGCGAACAATTGTGTAGCCATTTAAAACCATTTTTGCATAACTCTAAAAAGTCAATCCCATGACACAACAGTCAGTTATTCCCTGGATCCCGGGAAAAGTACAATAGATTTAAGTTTTTTTGGCAACTGAAGACAGGAAAATGAACGAAAGCCTTTAAAAAGTTACAGTGTAAGCTACTTCTTCTGCAAACTGGAATGATCCATTTCACACATTTGCATTCTGTTTTTAAAATAATAATACTGAAATGAATGTATCTGAAAGGAATGCACTCTCTTGGACATATATAAATGTCCCTGGCATGAACTGCATGCATAACTGTGATTGTTTTGGAGAAGAGAAAAGAGGAAAAACAACAAGAACAACAACAACCCAAGTGTAAAGAAGTGTTGCCATCTGCCTTTAGGTAAAATTCTGTAAGATTATTTTGGGCTTCCAGTGGACACTGGTTTCTGTATGTACTGAGAAAATTGCCAGACCACCTGCCACCCATTCAAACTAGAACGGACCATGATGGCTGGTGAAGCTTTGTTCGTTTGCATCAGTACTACTTGACTAGGTTTCCACCATGTTACTTTCTTCTTAGCCATCAAAAACTCCAAAGGCAAGAGTCTACAGGTGAAACAGTATGAGAATTTTATCAAAAGAAAGTAAAGACTAGTAGTGCATGAATTTCTCAAATCCAAACTGGAGTCCAAAGGGAGACTTCATCCAGTAGAAACAAGCCACCCATGCAAACCATCTGTAGAATAACCACACGACAGACCCAGTGGTGATTTCATAGTTGCCAATAAAACAAGCTTAGAAGCCTCCCAAGGAGACAAATGTTTTTGAAAAATATCTTCCACCACTTAGCATATGGATCTGTGATTGCTGCCCAAACAAAAGGATAAAGCAAGGTAGGACAGAGCTGTAACTGAAAAATATTTTTCCTTCTTGCTTTTGTTACAATAAAGAGATGCTTGCCTTTTCAATTCTTTTTCCTTTTCAGAGCTCCCAGAAAGAGGGCTGGTCTTTCTGACCAATGTTGGGGTTTAATACCATTCTCTCTGATGCTCAGGGGAACTGGATTTATTAAGAAGATGAAGATCTTGATTTTCCTATCATTTTAAATTTCAGCAGCTTGAAATCTTCTCCTGCTGAAGGAGATAGGAGGCCAATACAGGAGCTGGCAAATATTTTCATTTAAGTTCTCTTCCCATTCTCTCTACTCTACAACTCGATACCAAGGCAGCTTTCCCTCTGCTCTTTGCATGGGGCTTTGGAATTGTGAAACCAGAAGGTCTAGTCTGCAGGGCAGAGAAGCATCATGCATTACCCTGCCATGCACCCTGTGGCTGATGGGGTAGAGGAAATCACAAGCTTGGAAGGGCATTTGACTGGAACCTCCTTGGCTAGAGGAACTGAAAAGAAGGGATGCCTCACTCGAAGAAAATAACAATATCATCATATTCTTACCCTTCTTCCAAGCCCCACCCTTTGTTTTCTTTTGTTTTCTTCTCCTTAAAGAAAAAAAAATGCATATGCAATATTCGAGAAAAAAGGCAAGATGAGAAAAAGAAAATTTACTTCTCCCTAATCTCAAATGCAACAAAAGACAATGTGTTCAGAAGTGCAAAATCTTTGTTTGAATGACCTCATCTAGTCTTGCCAAATGCTACCCAATGAATCACAATTAACTGGGTGCCTAATTAACTCCAGTGAAAAAAATCAGGCATCATATGGTGAATAATTCAGAATCCACATGAAATACTCAAAAGGAAACCCAAAGACTCAACGTTTTTAAAAGGATACATTTTTACTTAGGTGTAATGTTAAAAATTGGCTTAAATTTTTGAATAAACTGATATTAAAAGTAAAATGTGTCTCTGTCACCTGAATCAGCAGGAAAGCAGAGCTCAAGCAGTGTGATATTACAGATAAGTAAGCAATAGGGAAAACAGGCAGTGTATTACAACCTCCAGCAGACAGGGAATATTCCATCACATGGAGGATCCAGGATCAGGAATAATACAGATTTACTCTACTTAAGTGACCACCTCAGTTAGCAGATAGGTGTTCAAAGTGACAGGACATTTTACGGAGCACAGGGTATTTTAAGGAGAAGAGGAACACAGAACAAGTAGATCTCACCATTCCTTCCTTTACAGGCGATCACAATCTGGTTCCTGAAAGACTTCCGAGATAATAAGAAAATGAAACAAATATATACAATCAGGTGTGAAATTATATTAGACACTATAAAAGTGTTACTGATATTAAAAAGTCAGTGAGGTCCACAGTTCTTAGGGAAGACTCAACAGAAGTGGAAATTAAGAAGAATCTGGAAGTTCTGACAGCATATCCTTGAGGAAAAGTTGGGGCAAAGATTTTCATGTAAGAGAAAGCTTATGAGCAAAGAAGAAGTGGGAACGAGCAAGTTATGAGTAGGATAAGGGAAAACAGGCAGAAGAGAAATATGTGGCACATGGGAAGAATTCTGAATTAGGATAAGCCAGTTGATCAGACAGTTGGAATAAAGTTGTGCAATTTGATCTTTATCCAGTGGGTTCTCTAAAGCCATTTTATAATATTAATAGTAGTATTATTACTAATAACAACTTTTTATTTATTTGAGTAATCCTTAAAACATAGTAGGCACTGTATAGCATTTTATATGCATTACTTCCTAAAATTTTCCCAACAACTTATATGGCAGGTAACGTGATTGTTTCCATATTAAGATGAATTATTAAAAAGTCAAAGAATTTCAGAAAATTCTCCAGATCCATGCTGGAGGATCAAAGATGTTTCACCTCACAACTTAAGAAGGAGAAAGATGAAATCTAGTGTTTTCCACATCAGCAATAATTACTGAGTGCATATTAGATGCTATTGCTTTTAAGGTTACATATGAGAGACCTGTTATCTGATTTCCCAGAGTAGAGGTATGTCATCTCTACAAGATTAAGACCATGCTAGTTGTTTTACTTATGATAATTCATCAAATACTGCAGGCCCCTGCAAGTACATTCACCCCAACACACATAATTCAATAATTAAACTAATATACAGAAAAGCTAGATACCCTGTATGTTCATGTTCATGGCAGAGCTTGGAGTCATACCCAAATCAATCTCTTTCCTAAACAAGGAGTTGGCAAACTATAACCCTGCAAGCTAAATATGGCCTACAGCCTACATCTGTATGGCTCATGAGCTAAGAATGATTTTTAAATTTTTTTGAAGATTTTATTTATTTATTTGAGAGAGCGAGCGAGCACAAATAGTGGGGAGGGGCAGAAGGAGAAGCAGGCTCCCCACTGAGCAGAGAGCCCAATGAAGGGCTCAATTCCAGGACCCTGAGATCATGACCTGAGCTGAAGACAGGCGCTTAACTGACTGAGTCACACAGGTGTCCCGATTTTTACATTTTTAAATGGTCCAAAAAAAAAAAAATCAAAAGAAGAATATCTCATGAGACATGAAAATTATATTAAATTCTAAATACTGTGTCCATAAATATAATTTTACTGAAACACTATGCACATTTGTTTAGGCAGTGTCTATGGCTGCTTTCATACGACAACAGCAGAATTAAGTAGTTGCGACAGAGACTATCTGGTCTGCAAAGCCTAAAATATCTACTATCTGGCTCTGTACAGATCAATTTTTCTGACCCTGTCCTGAATCATGATCTTTCTACTCTGTCTCCTTGCCTTTCAGTGTGTTGTTCTTTCCCTAAAATGCACACATCTGACAGCAAACAAGAACACCACAGAAAAATAGGGGACATTTCTCCATCACTTTTAATTTCAGACTTGTAATAACTGGCATATTGAGGGCTATTTATTTTCTCCTAGGCTGTAGAACTGAAATGCAAATGCAGAGTGGCAGAAAAAAAAATGTGCTATAGGAGTATTTTATGAAGATTTTTCTGGGAGAAAAAAAGTAAAGTGGATCTGAGACAAGAAGACAACTTGGAGGATACTTTCAGTGATTCAGGCATCAGGTGTCGAAGTCTCAAGCTGCTGGGATATTTGTGGAATGATCTATGCTCCGAACCTGAGTCATGAAACCAACTGCTTCTCTAAGAAGGATATTTGAGAAAAATAAAAATAAGTGGCCTGTTATTATATTTTAAGTGTTCATTATCACTGAGAACTACGTATTTGCCTACCCAGGTTTCAAACAACTGGCCACTTAAAAAGATATTTTAACCTGAATATGTCATTTCTTCAGCTATTTACATTAAGACGAACATTAAGAGGACCATTCTCTGAAATCCTTCAACTTCATGTGGTACACCTCTTATGATAAACTTGACTCAAAACTATGCACTAAAAACTCTTCATTCAAGTAGTCTATGCTTTGGTGTTTAGAGACAACCTCTGCCAAGATTTCAGTCATTAGCAATGTGGAGACATTGGATATCAGTTTTACATCCACTGCGTCTCGTGTTCTCAAAAATTAAGGCAGAGACTGGACAAAGTGTGTATCTCACTATTGCATGGGAATCAAAAAGCAAGGTTTGACATCCCAGGCCCTAATTACCAGTGGGGAGTCATAGAGTGTCAGACTATAGCCGGCGACCTTTTATATGTAGCAACTCCTAACAACAACGGCAACAAAGTGTTCAGAGAAAAACACTGCTGCCTGGTATTTGAGGATCTGATTCTGAAAAGTCTGTTTGTTTGTTTGTTTGTTTGTTTGTTTGTTTGAGCTAATGTGTCACACTGCCAAGTTTGTGTCAACCATAAAGGTGATATGCCAAAATGACAATAAGTTTACTAAGGTAAAAATAAATGTGTTTTCCCCTAAACTGCAGTTTGCTTAACCTCATTTTAAAAATAAACTGCCTAAAGCACACAGGGAAACTTTGGACATCATCAGTTGTCCACATTTGAGCACCACTATCTAAAAAATCAGACACCAAAAGCTTTTAAGAAGGTGCTCTGTAGTGCTTTTTCATTAGGGTCAGTCTGTCTGGTAATTATTGCCTGAGAGTATTGGGACTATAGTCTCTCTTTCTTTCTGTGCTAGGGAAAGCCAAGGGAACTGCCCCATGCCCAACCCCACTTTCTGGTTCTAAGTGAAGTTTTCCTGGTGTCAGTTTATGCCCCAGCATCTTTGTGGGTTTGAGAGCCTAAATGTTCTTCCCCATCAGGTCATCACTTTTCATTTCAAGACTCCTATTGAGCAGAGTCAAAAGAGCAACCTCCATAGAGGTTGACAGGAAGAAGTGAAAGGGATTTCAGAAGAAAGGGACCATGGGGTCTTGCATTTATTTGAAAAGGGCCAGGGATAAAATGTTAGGCATCATCAAACAAATACACTTTAACAGGACTTTGCCATCTGGCCCACTTATCCTTGGGGGCAGATTGAAAGGGACTGGGAAGTCATCTTTACCTAGATTTATACACAGATTGAGTAAGTAATATTTCCTATATGTAGGTAGGATACTTTGTCAAATATTTACAGATGCCATGATTAATAGAACAGAATTTCATTTAAAAACACTCATAATTTTTGCCTTTATATATGTTTTAAATAAATAGTAACTAATGAAGTACAATCAAAAGAATTTGGAGGTCTGAGATAAGTTTTGGTATTTTAAAAAGATACTCATATTCAGAAACCTTGGGAATAATGTGCCTGAGACTTTAGAAAAAACAATCCAAAAGATCAGAGGAAAAAATATATATTATTCCACAGTTAGTGATGCGAAGAGCATATGGAATTTATCTTCTAAACTAGTTAAGCTTCTATAGTGGATTATTAACCAGATGGTTTCAGAAAAGAGATGATCAGTGTGAACCAGCATAAATTTACTACAAACAAACAAATCTAATTTCCCTTGACAAAAGGGTTACTACATTGATTGGCCAAAAAAGTACTGTAGAAATTCTTTATCTAGATTTCAATAAAACAGATGACAAAGACTCCCATGATATTCTTGTGGGCAAAAAGAAAATATGGACTAGATAATAATATGGGGTATCAGTTGGAACACTTGGCAAATGACAGAAACCTAACGCCAACTGGCTAAAGCTGAAGAGTTCATGTTATGGCTTATGCAACAGAAAAATCTAGACCTGGCTTTGAATCTAGAACAGCTGGGTGAGGGTTTGGTCTCTTTCTCTTTATCTCTTGGCTCCACTTTCATATGTCACTTGAATGCTTAGCTAGGCACTCTCCATATGGTGACTCCCAGCAATTCCAATCTTAAGTTCTCCCAGTTTCAATTTCAGCAAGAGTCTCTCTTCCCAGCAATTCCACAAAAGGTCAAGATTTTAATCTCACTAGAATGACTTAGATTATGTGCCCAATTCTGTAGCCAGCAGTACTCAATATTCTCATTGACCAAGTTAGGTCATATGACACTCTGGGAACCAGGGATAGACCGAGCTCAACATTTATATCAAAATTATATGAAATGATAATGGCAGAAGAATATTTCCTCAAGAAAAATATATTTCCAGAGGAAGGAGAAATGGATGCTAGAAAGCACAAACAACAGATGTCTATACTTACCGTTAGGTATTGAAAGATTTTATATATGTATCAGTGTATCAACTTAGAGAAGTCTTTGATGCATACCTTGGAGCTTTATATTTGGTCTTGCTATTTAATGAAGTCACTGAATAAATGCTTGTGATATTCTCAGCTGATACAAAAGTTTACTGAATATGTTGGATGCCTTAATTATGATTCAAAAATGACCTTGACATGTTAGACCCATGGGCTAAAACCAAGATGATGGAATTTTACATTCATAAGCGTAAGGTTTTGTGTTGATGTTTAAAAATCAATTATGTAAGTAGAAGATACAGAAAGCTGATGTGACAGAAGTTGATTTGACAAAACAAACCAAAACCAAAAAAAAAAAAAAAAAAGTTACCATAAACTCAAACTGAGCCAGCTAAAGCAATCTTTTGGCTTCAGTATTATGTAATATTCAGATCAAGGTCAGTAATAGTTTCTCTTTTTGTGCAGGTCCTATCAGATCCAAAATTTACATAGCATTGTGGATATTCCATTTCGATTTGGGGTGATCTCCTTTACATGCTTAACACAGTTCACAATTATTTATTTTTGTTGTGCTTTGATTCACGTTTACCTCCCTTGTCTTAAATAAAATTTTCTTGAGGGTCGGGTCCAGTGATATGCACGTGTCTGGGTTTGTGTGTTACCACTGGATCACCATATGGTAGCATCAATAAATATGTTTTCTTGGAAAAAAAGAAACTTGAAACTATCCCAAAGAAGATGAGGAAAATGGAAGATAATTTGGAAACTCTCTCATGGGGGAAAAAAAAAAAAAGATGAACAGATATGCTGAGCTTGAAGAAAGATACTGAAATATTATGGTATCTATCTTCAAATTTTTGAAAGGCCTATGGATGAACAACTGGTGTGCATAGACTAATGCCCCTTCTTTTTAACCATTCAAATTGAATTTAGATGAACATCTCTTCAGAATGTTGTACAAGGAGTTTCAATTGGGTAGGAGGAGAGATGACCAGCTTGTAAGGTTCCTTGCAATTTTGATAGGATAAAATAATCTAATTCTGCAAATACTACCAAACTCCTGGGAACCTCATTCAGTGTCTTGTCCAGTCGTGTCAAATTAGTACCATTCTTGGGAGACAGGGTTGTACTAAGCCACACAAAAGTCAGAAACGCTTCTCTGTGCCACAGGTTTTAAATTATGGCAGGTTTGCCTGCAATGATATGCAAGAGACTCATTCTCTTAAATATATATGAATGAGGCAATCACAACTTGGGTCTATGTGGAAAAGAAACATCAGCCTGATATACAGCATATACAAGTCAAATTCCTTCTTCCTTTTTCTTCCTCTTTCCCTTCCTTCCCAAGAATAGAGTTTTGAAATACCTTTTGAAATAAGTGAGCCAGTGTCTGGCATTTAGAGACCTTTTTATGTATCCATATAATTTTTTTTTTAAAGATTTTATTTATTTGACAGAGATAGAGACAGCCAGTGAGAGAGGGAACACAAGCAGGGGGAGTGGGAGAGGAAGAAGCAGGCTCACAGCAGAAGAGCCTGATGTGGGGCTCGATCCCAGATCGCCGGGATCACGCCCTGAGCCGAAGGCAGACGCTTAACCACTGTGCCACCCAGGCGCCCCAATATCTATATAATTTTTAAAAACTGTATATGGTTTCAAGTAATTATTTATATAACTAGTTTTATATTTGCATATGGACTGAAGTATATATATAAGTGTATATGTAAATTTAAATTTTAAATTATTTACATTGTGAACAGAACTAGACTTTGGTATGTTCTATATACTCTAAAGAAGACAACTGATCTTTCATTCAAATATCTCTTCCATTTGAAGGCCCACATCCTCTCTTCTTTAAAAATCTATATTAGATCTCTCCTACTCAAGTCAAGACCCACCATATTTAGGGTTCTTATCCAGCTTTACTGTCTCATATTTCTTTTCTTTTCTTTTCTTTTTTTTTTTTACAGTATAAATCCAGTTTCCTGGGTAGCATTATGTGCTCAACACTGTGCTGTAACTAATGGTAGTTATATTTGACTGTAAGCAATGACAGGCAACCAGTGTGTTGTCCTCCTGTGTAAAGCCATAGAGAGCCCAGCACAATCCTGAGCACATAATGGTTGTTTAATCCTTAAAATCAAACCGAGCTTTTGGGGGAAAAAATAAAAATGATCCTCTTTTCCTAATAATTTTCATAATTTCTTCAAATGCATCTGTGGGAACCCCAGGCGTTTCAAGTCAGTGCTTAGATTCTTAAAAAGTGTTTTTACAAAGGAATTCATCTATAATCAAAGCAGCAATAATGAGTCAACCTGGGAAACATGATAATTTCTCCTAAGGGTTAAATTGTTTCAAATCAGAAGTCAAAATTATATTTATACTAATGACAACCTTAAAAATGTAACACAGCATCCAATTTTTGCATAAAAATTACACATTTTAAATACCAAAAGCTTGATGTGAATTTTACACTCTGTTTATGTTAAACCAAAAAAGTGAACTTAAAAGTAATCATGTAAATTGAATGATAATAAGAGTTCCTTTATATTTTTAGACTACTTCAAATGAATAATTTAAAAGGCATCAAGCAAAATATTTTATTAACATAAAGTTAATGGTATATTTTTATAGTACCTGATTTTCAAAAATTTGCACTAAGACATTATCATAATCAGCTCATGTCAGTTGTGTGCCATTTTACATACACTATTTTTGAATAAAGTTAATGCACTCATTGGCACAGAAGCTCAGTTTAAATCTCATTCCTGAACTATCACTGCTAGCCTTATTAAAATACTTTTAATTTGCCAACTTCTATGTAAATCGGAGGTGAAGATGGCTTTACTCGTTGAAATGTAATTTCTATCAGCAGTGTTTCTGACTGTATAACAAGGTCAGATAAAAAAAACTGAGGCGTTTCTGTTAAAATAGGAGGGAAATCATAAGAATCGTCAGGTTACCCACCATGAAATGGAGCAGAAAGTATTTTTACTCAGAAATTACATCATGATACAAATAAAACTTTATGGCAGTTACTCTCCTATAAATTAGATATTTATTCCTTTCCCATTAAAGTGCTTTTTCTCAATATGTTGGATTGAATTGTAATATAAATCTGTAAATTACATGTGCCAAAGAAAATTGGCCTATTTTCAAATTTGAATTTTCATATATAACAATTTTACAGTAGATTATATTTTTGATACAAATAGGCAATTATTCAGTAATTTCTCTTTTATATATTAAAAAGAGTGGAATACATAGCCTTTGACACTGCAAACTATTCTGCCCTGCTAATTGACATCTGGCATATAATATTATAATTTTACTGATCTTATAGTAGGAGATAAAAGATACTTAAGTTACAAAATCAGTTTGGATTATAATTTATGACATCAGTCCTTTTCTCTTTAAATTAGTTACCTTGGCAAGTTTCACCACCCAACAATTCATTTCCTAAATCTATCTCAGATACCATAGTCCATGCATATTCCACTGGACAAGTATTAGGTCTATTTGAGTATGCCAGTAAAAAAGGACTGTCCTACTGGGGAATCCAAAACATCCTTGGGATCAATTGGTACCTCAGTTATTTATATATATATATTTTTTTTTTTTTTGCTTTTTTTTTTGTCTTATATCCAGAGTGCTAGAGTAAGTGTCATATTCCATCCTTGATTTATCACAGCAAGTCTCAGTGGTGTTTTGTATCTGAATCAAAGGCCTAGAATAGTCCTTTAGAAGCTTTTAAATAAATAAACGGATGTGGAGAAAGGATATATTTTTTTAATTGCTCCTGAGAATTTCCTTCAAGTCCCATTGGCTGCCCACAGACAAAGAACATTTTTTTCTATTTCTCTTGATGTTTTAAACTTTCTGTTTTCTTAGCTTGTAGTGTTTTTTTTTCCCCCTCCAGTGTATGTGTTTTAGTCTAATGGTGCTTTTGAGTGCCCAGGTACTGCTGTGATAAGTGCCACAGAAATACTTATGTAGAAAGATAGATTACTCCGAACTGGCTTCCATTCTCCTTTTTCCAAACAAAACTTCTAGTGATGGGGGAAAAAATGCCACTAGTTTATAAAAATCAATGGTGTTTTTGTCTGCATAAGGAGTAAAGGATTATGTCAAAAAGAGTAATATAATCAATATCTGAGTCCTAAAAGATGGAGTCATTTCTTTAGAAGATAAACATTTTTTTTTTTAAATGCCTTAGAAGCATAGTATATCTTTGGGATTTCACCTATGTAGGTTGTAAAGAGACTGGGTCCTTTTTCTCTAGGTTTAGAACTAAGCTTCCAAGGAATTAAAGGTGAATACATTTCTCAAACACTATAAAAATAATACACAGAAAGCCATAAACAAAGTATAGGAACATAACCAGTGGATGAGTGACTGCAGACTCAGGGCTGTAGGAACAAACTTGGCATGTTTAATTACCCTTATCAAAAGACTTGGAACTTTGATAATATACTATGTAAAATTGCTGTAACATTTGAGAATAGTCTGAATTAAAAATTCCAATTGATGATGTGTCAAAATAAAATCTAAAAAACTGATGAGGGTGAATATGGTGTCCCGGGAGCTTTCCTTCAGTACTTCAATGTGTTTATAATCACCCAGTAAACATTTGAAGCTCCAACATGTTCAAATGATTAATTTAAAAAAGGAAACAAAGCAAGGGGAATGTAGTATGTGGAGTCCAGTGGCCTACTTCAAAGATTCCATGACAAGGGAACACTTTGTGATGGAAATTCTTTTCCTCCGGGATTTCCCATTCCACTCAATATTCAAGATGCTTTTCTCATATTTTTCCTGGCATAGTCATAGTACAGCTTTCTCTTCTAAAAGACCAGACAATTGTTGAAGAAAGAGAAAAGATGATAGAAATCATTACAGAATCTTAGTTTTGCAGAACCATGTCACCTTGGGAAGCAAATGCTATGTCTATGCTATGTGCGATCCACATAGTAGTAAGTTGCTTTGCATAACGTTTGTGTGCTTTGAACCAAAGAGGAGCATTTTAATTAATTTCAGGTTCTATCTTGCTCATTCCTATTAAGTATAGACTACTTATGAAACTGCTTAAAAGCCAGCTTATCCCAGGAATACATCTAGTCTTCCCAACTGGATTTTAACTCGACCCCTGATTCCCAAGCTTACCTCCAAAACTCTGTGTGTGCTTTGCCACTTCATTATTATGCTAATGTATTCAGACCTTGTGACAGTTGTTTATTATCTATCCTTACTCTTCTATTAGACTGTGAGCCTTGAATAACTGGAATCTTTTTCCCTTGTAAACCTTGTTGCTCTCAACTACTCACTGGCCCCAGACCTCACTGGTTATTTTTGTGACTGCAGGGTTTGTAGACTCTCTCCTTTTTCCTGAGACGCATTTTCCTCCCTCATTCACCTGGAAGTTCCAATTACTTTCTCTAGGAATTTGCCCCAGGCCCCTCCCATTCCAGCCAATTTAGCAAGATGTGATGTTTCACTGGATGTGCTGGCGGCACTTTGCACAGATCTTCCATTCAGCACATATCACATAATAATGTCAATTATTCTCTCTCCTCCATTCCGTAAGCCTTCTATGTCTTTGTGACCCAAGTACTTAGCAGATTTCTTGGCATAAAAATAGATGCTTGATAAATGTCTGTTGCTTGCCTTTGTATCTTTCACATTGCCTCACACAAATTCTTTGTTTTGACCAGAAACTACATGAGATTGGCTAAATAGAGTGATGTATTTTCCTAAAATTAGCTCTCCAGTTACATAATAAGCATCATGGAATAAACATATTGGGTATCTGTTCGATTTATAACAATCACCCCTTCCCTGTTTTGCTCTTGGCCCTACATGATGGGTCCAGAGCAAGATACCTAACCCAAGCTGGAACAACGAGAATTTCTTTACTAAAAAGGAGGATGGGGAAGGAGAAGTTAGAAGTTTCCATTGAGATTCTGCCTTTGGAATTGTAGCACGTAACTCTGATCTGCTAACAATTATGTTCAATTAGGCAGACTGAAGAGAATAAGGGAGCTAGTTTAGAGAGATATTTAGAGAGGAAGAGAAAGGAAATGTGAAGGGAAAAGTCTAGACAGTCTTCCTGCTCATGGTTCTGGACCTATTTTAAGGGATTGGCAACACTGATTTCCTTGGGTATTGTGAGATATCACCATACCCTTATAAAGAACACTCTCTGTTCTATCTAGCTCAGTGTGGTTTACTACTTACGACAAAAATATTACTGTTTCAGGAGAAAAAGGTGTTCTTGGGCATACAGAGTACCTCAGGGAAGCTGCTTGCCAGTGTAATCCTTGTTACACCTCTCACTGCTTGTATTGTCTATCGCTGCTGTAACAAATTATGTCAAATGTACTGTTTTAGAACAAGTTATTATTATCTTATAGTTCTGGAGGTCAGAAGTCTGACACAGTGCTCAATGGGATAAAATCATGGTATAAGTGAGGCTGCACTCCTTTCTGGAGATTCCAGAATGCATTTCCTTATTTTTTACAGTTCCTAAAGGCTGCCCACATTCCTTGGCTGATAGTTTCCTTCCTCCATCTTCAAAGACAGCAACAGTGTGTTGAGTCCTTGTCTCATCACATCACTATGACTTCCTCTTCTGCCCCCATCTTCCATTTTTAAGGACTATGTGATAACATTGAGCCAACCCAGAAAATCCAGAATAATCTCCCTATCTCAAAGTCCTTAACTTAAAAACATTTGCAAAGTTCCTTTTGCTGTGTAAGGGAACATATTCACAGGTTCTGAGGATTAGGATATGGACTTTTTGGGTTTTTTTTAAAGGGAGAGACGTTATTCTACCTACTACACTGTCTCTTAATCCCCAATGCATATTATGTTTATACTTGCATTGCTGAATACCCCAAATCCTCCCCCAGCCCCCCCAATCCAAATAGAATGTACATTCCCTAAAAGTTTAAATTTGTCTGTCTTGTTTACTGCCATTTCCCCCAGTGCCTACAACAAGGTCTGGTACAGTGTAGGTATCCTATAAATATCTGATAAAAAATGAATCAGCTTCTCCATAAACCCTGGTGTTTTTTTCTACCTTTTTTTGAATGAACTATAACAATAGTACATCAGTATATGATTTCTGCTACTTAAGACTGCACCTTGTCAGAGCTTATAATGCCTATGTGCATGGGCTTTGGGTCAGGCAGACCTGGGCTTAAAATCTGTCTCTGTGCACTACTTCCTTGCATGAGGAGGGAAATGAAAAATATCCAGCACAGTTTCCCAAGTGCCAAACACCATTCTAACCATTTCACATTCCTGTTCTCATTTTATTCTCATAAAGGAGCAGAGTGTATCTACAAGGTAGAGTCATGGAAATCTTCCCACAGGAGCTAAATTAGGATATGAACATGTCTTTTTTCCTAGTCTGTGGCAGGCAGAATAATGCCTGACTCCAAAGATGCCAATGTCCTAATCCCCAAATATGTGCCTAGAAACTGAATATGCTAGGTTACATGGCAAAAAGAAACTAAGGCTGCAGATGGCATTAAGGGTCTTAATCAGCTGACCTTCAGATAAGGAGATTATTCTGGATTATCCAGGTAGGGCCAATGTAATCACAAAAGTCCTTAAAAGTAGAAGAGGAAAGCAAAAAAGAGAGTCACAGAGAGATGTTACAGTAAAAGAAAGTAAGAGAAATGCAACATTGCTGACTTTGACGATGAAGGAAGGAGACCACAAACCAAGAGATGTGGACAAGCTCTATAATATGAAAAAGGCAAGGCAATGTATTCACCCCCTAGAGACTCCAGAAAGGAAAGCAGCCTTATCAACACCTGATTTTATCCAAGTGAGGCCCACATTGGGACTTCTAACCTACAGAACTGTTAGACAATAAAATATACTGTAAGTCACTATGTTTGTGTTAACTTGTTACAGTAGCAAATAGAAAACTAATACTGACCATTTCTAATTTTCCCTTGAGCATATTTCACTACATTATGAATCTTTAAAAAATTATCCCCTTTTATCTTAAGTGAAACCAAACTCTAATCTAATTTTCTTTGGAACAATCATTGCTGGATCCCCTTCTCGCCTTTCTTTTGATTCACAAAACAAAGAATAGTTAGAATGCACCTTTCTCATCACCAGCCTCTCTTCTTGAACTAAAAATCTACTCTCCTAACACTTTGACCTCATAGTCTCTCAAAATTCATAATATACATGTATTCTAATTCCTTTCTCTTCCAGAAAGCAATACCAAGGTCTGAATTTGGGCTCAGAACCTTAACTACAGTGTAGCAGAAGGTGGGGTGAGGGTAGCTAGAATATTAATTGCATGAAGGTATGAAAGCTGAATGCCCTCCCTTTATCATGTTTCTTTCCTGGGAAAATGAGGTAATATGTCTCCCTTCTCCCTAAAAATTCTTTAATATTAATATATTAATATCAATAATAGTAGTCTTTGACAGTTTACTTACTCTTATTTATCTCAATGTGCATTCTCTCTCTCTCTCTCTTTCTCCACCCCCCCACCCCCATTGCTTTTTCCCTCTTCCCACTCCAGGTCTGCATACCCAACCTGCACAGTATAGGGAAGAACAACCTTGCCTGAAAATTCACCTATGTTTTAGGACCATGGAACCATGGACAGTGGTATTCTTTGCTCAAGAAACCACAACTAAGTTACACTACTATTTTAAAAAACTATTTCATTTTGAGATTAATTTCTAAATTTTACTTTTTTTCTTCAAACCTCCTTTCTTTACATGTGTCCTGATCCCTCAAGGTAGCCCATCTCTGGCTTCAAATACCTCATTACTAATTGATCAATTATTTGAAGACTTTCATTAGCACAACATTGCTTAATCCTTAATATTTTGATTTCTCCTGTTAGACTTGTTTTCTGGATTCTTTTTTCTGCTCTTGTTCACTATTTTGTCCTCAAATAATTACAGAGAATATGTGTGGAGTGCAAAGTCATGCTATTTGGCTTCAGTTGGGCCACATCTGTGAGCCATTTATATCAGTATGTTAAAGTATATGAAATTTTTACATGTCAAAATGCACACACACACACACACAATGGTCAAATTACAAGGAATTTTATAAAGTTTGACAAAACCAATTTTTTAATTGTAAGTAATATTTCCGTGATTTTTTAAAAAATATTTTCATTGCTCTCAAGTTAGCAATCTGACACTTGTATTTCCTCCTTGCCTAAGTTAGTTGACTTCTATCCACTGGATAAGTTGGGTGAAAGAATTCACTCAATTTTTCTTACTTCTTCATGGTTTCTCTGTTTTCCTTCCCATATCCACTTTTTGCGTGTGTGTGAGCTCAGGAAAGTTTTACTGGCCTCAAATCCAACAAGACCTACCACGCCTTTGATTCTCAAGCTCTGAAATCTCATTTGGAATGTTGGTCTTAATTGTCCTTTATTATTATTATTATTTCTTCTTCTTCTTCTTCTTCTTCTTCTTCTTCTTCTTCTTCTTCTTCTTCTCCTTCTCCTTCTCCTTCTTCTTCTTCTTCTTCTTCTTTCTCTTCCTCTTCTTTCTTCTTCTTCTTCCTCTTCCTCCTCCCCTTTCCTCCCCCTCCCCTCCCCCTCCCCCTTCTCCCCCCCCTCCT
>NW_024423897.1:8884437-9099964 GCF_017311325.1 Ursus maritimus
TTCTTCTTCTTCTTCTTCTTCTTCTTCTTCTTCTTCTTCTTCTTCTTCTCCTTCTCCTTCTCCTTCTTCCCCTTCTTCTTCTTCTTCTTCTTCTTCTTCTTCTTTTCTTCTTCTTCTTCTTCTTCTTCTTCTTTCTCTTCCTCTTCCTCTTCTTTCTTCTTCTTCTTCCTCTTCCTCCTCCCCTTTCCTCCCCCTCCCCTCCCCCTCCCCCTTCTCCTCCTCTTCTTCTTCTTCTTTTTTTTTTTTTTTTTAATACAGTTGCTCCTAACATTGCTATTGCTTACTAAGCTATCTTCCAATATAAGGGGGGTAAATTCTTCTCTTTTCTACCTTCTCTTTTCTTAATCCTACCAAAGAGGACTTCAGCCCTCACAACTTAAAAAATAACAATAACAATAACAACAACAAAACATTATCTGAAAGTTTACTGAAGTTTCTTTAATCAACAGATTTGATGGCATTTTTCCTTTCAGAGTCATCCTTGCTACTCCTACAACAGTTCAATGTACATCTATTCCCCAATGCTATCAACTCTTCTCTTTTTTCTCTCTACTCTTTGACTTCTCCAGCTGATGAGGTGCTCAGCTTGATCTCCCAGCTGAGATGGTCTCCACATCTCTGTTCTTCTGTTACTACACTGCTTTCTTCATGTCTATTCCTAGACTTTCTTCATAGTTCCATACTTTCATTTTCACTCTTAAATTTCTGTATTTTCTCAGTGGAGAGTTGAAAATTTAGAATTTACTTTTGTCTCTAAGGTCATTTATCCACTATATTTCATCTAATGTTTCTTATGTCTCTTCTCTCCTTTTAAAAAATTAGAATAATGGGTGGAGCAGGCCTGTCAAAAGTGTATTCAAGGACTGATACTCTTATACCACACTCTATGTGTGTATTGGGGATGGATTTGGGGTTCGGCAATTAAATATTCATGGCCAACATTTATACTATGTCATTTTCTTGGAGCTCTACTTTGTATACTAGCGTATTAAAGGCTCTAAAAAGCCCTTCAATTAATAAACCTGCTTAAAACAGTTTAACCCAATATTCCCAAATTGATTTGACCTCCTGAACATTTCATTCACCATTTTTAATAACATCCTGTAGAACACACAGGGAAATGGCATCATAACAGAATAGGCTTTTTCTTCAGAGTCTGACAAACATGTTCAAATCCTGATTTTGTTACCTATTAGCTCTGTGAGCAAGCTACTTACCCTCTTGGAGCTTCAACTTCTTCAGAACTAATAACTACCTTAAAACCATATTCTGAGGATTAGAGAGTACGTATAATAAATGTCACATGATATCTAGCACACCATAAGTGCACCATATGTTAGTATCATCAATGCCATTATTATCATTGCATTACAGTTGTTTATGTATGAGCCCTATATGTGCTGCATTACAGCACATTCTGAAGTTTCAATGACTCATATGCCTCATAGAATGCCTCATACCTTGTTTTGCTCTACAAATACTGAGATGAATGCATGAGGTATACATATATATATATATATTAGAAAGGTGAAATACAGGAAAGCAACAAGTTATTTAAATTATTCTCTCCTATGTCATGTCATATAATGAACTAATCTGAGTTAAAAAGGTGAAATTTCTCTGCCAATAAATTAAAATTCAATCCTGTATATAAAAATAAGACTGAGGGGCACCTGGGTGGCTCAGTCATTAAGTGTCTGCCTTTGGCTCAGGTCATGATCGAAGAGTCCTGAGATCGAGCCCGGCGCCGGGCTCCCTGCTCAGTGGGTAGCCTGCTTCTCCCTCTCACGCTCCCCTTGCTTGTGTTACACCTTCTCACTGTGTCTCTCTCTCTCTGTGTCAAATAAATAAGTAAAATCTTTAAAAATATAAAAATAAAAATAAATAATAAAAATAACACTGATTTTTCAGTGGAAGAACTCCCATGGTTAATAGATGGTTTATAACCAGTTGGGGGAAAAAACTGAGAAATTAAATATTTCGTTTTATTATTTTCATCGTTAGCTGCTGTTTTCAAAATAGTTATTTAAATCAATTAACTGTCCACTCTTTCATTGTATGTCTTTTTTATTTAATATATGTTTGGTGTTCTTATTAAACTGGTGTGCATCTATGGCCACAGAAGAATGGAATTCCTGCTTTGCCTTCCAGTAAGACTCAAGACATCTCAAAAAGAAGTCATGCAATTGTTCTGACAGTGCAATGATTCAAACATCTCCAACACAGAGATTCTAGGAATCTTTGGTTCTTATGTTGGTTTGGTTAATAGAACCTCTGTGGTTTAGTTACCTATAATATAAACTAGAGGCAGGAAAAGAATACCACATTCCAGAAGCAAGTACAGTACAATGAGTAACAGCATAGTAAAGATAACAACATACTAAAATAAATAAGCCAACAGAAGATATCATCATATCTAAGTCTGAATTCAAATGGCCAAATCTGTTTGAACAAAAATGGTGTAATCAGTTTTTCTGAAGATAACTGAAAATAATAGTTTGCCTTAACACATCATTTTTCAACGTGCTCGTATATCAGCCCCTAATTTTTATCTTTTCTTTTTTTTAACTTGTAAAAGTTTATTGATTGAGTGGCCTGACAGAGACTGACATACTGGTTATGAAGACAGTCCAACCAGCTTCCTCTTCTTAATGAAACTCCCTCACCAACAATCTCTAGCTCAAGGAAACAATAATCAGGCCATTACCTGTGCCCCAGCAAGACTGCCTCAAGAAAACAGACCTTACATTTACCTGTTCTTTCTGATTGTAATGCTCTTTTCTCAGGGATATTGTGGTGTTTTGATTAAAGGCTAAGATTTGGGCTCAACTTCTGCTTTTGAAATTTACAAGCTCTGACCTTGAGCAAATTACTTAATCTCTATGGGTTTCAGATTCCTATCTTATAAAACTGACTAATAATACTACCTACCTCACAAGGTGACTTTAAGGATTAAGTGAGTAGATATATGCAATGCATTTAGAGCAATGCCTACACAGGGCAGCAACACGTATGTCTGCTTCTATCATCATGTTTATTACCATCATCATCATCATCTTGCATGATGGGCTATCTTTCATATCCTGCCGTTCTTGGTTCAGATTTTTCTTCCCCTAGAGATCTGCACTGACCAACCTATCTAAAAAAGTCTAAACCATTTTCTCTCTACTACTTACCACTTTTTCATTTTTTCCTTCTCCTCTCTTCATAGAGCAGGGTCTTACTGCTTTGTCCAATGTTACATTTCCAGTGCCTAATGGAGAACCTTGCATATTACACGTACCAAATAAGGACTGAACTGGTGCCCCATGGTATGGCCTTGTGTAAAGTTCTCTACCTAATAGTGTCTGAACCAGTACAAATGACTTTTTTAAGATTTGATCTAAATAATATACAGGTACTGGTTGGTTGTGAGAGAAAAATTCATCAAACACTATGCCAAAATCAAGCTGTGATGAACTAGATCCTCAGGAAGTCTAAGCTTTTGAGTTATAGGAATCCTCCAAGTACACCCACACAATAAATTCTCATTTAAGATTGGGTCTCTGTTCCTATTAAAGATACTTAAATAACACAAGGGGAAGTTCTTTGTTCCAGAATTCTATTTCAACTCAGACTGAATTATTTTATGCTGAGAGAAAATAAATAAAATAAGATTAAATAAATAAATAAAATAAAATATACAATATGTTCTATTCAGCCAAACATGAAAGTCAATTTAGACAACTGAAAGTTGTAACCAGCATAGGTAAACAACTAAAAATTTAAGAGTCACCAAGTATCCATGGTCTCTTGGGGCCTTGTATTTATCAGTTAATTAAAATGACCTGAAGTGCTGAATTTTCTTTCTCTAGGGGAAATTAAAAAATTCATATATTTCCCGAAGGAATAGCCATATTGTTTTACTCTCATTTTTGATGGGAAAATGAGGATACAAGTAAGCCAATTAGCATTTCTGGGTTCAGAGCCTTTAGAATTTTAGAACAGACTGGTCTCCCACCAATTTCATTTTAAAGGTGAGGAAAATGAGATCTAGAGAGAAAAATGTCTTGCCCAAATTTACACACAACTAGTTTAGGTCTTTCTCCTGTTACAAACTGTATCATCTTTCACTACAATTTCAAAAAGTAAGCTCATGGTAAGACTCAGCTCAAAATCATTAATTTAGAATGTTGTTACACCAGTTGATAAAAACAAAACTAGCATGGTCCAGGCATTATGATTAATCCTTTGTGCATATTAAACTAAGGACACTTCATTAAGAAGTTATCATTATCACCATTTCGCAAAGGGGGAAAGAGAAGCTTTAGAGGGGCTGTGTTGAAAGTGCACTCATTCCTAACTGTGAGGAAAACCATAATAGCCCCAAGAGCCAATTCTGGCCCACTGCCTACTTCGTATCGCCAGTGTTAAGTACAGTTTTTACATTTTAAATTGGAAAATATATATATCATTTCATGACACTTGAAATTATATGAAATTCAAATTTCTGTGTCCATAACTAAAGTTTTATTGGAACAAAGCCACACTCCTTTGTTTAGATTTTTCTGTGGCTGCTTTCATGCTACCATAGCAGCATTGAGTAGTTACCACAGAGACCACATTGACTGCAAAGCCTAAACTGCTGACGATCTGGTCCTTTACAGAAAGAGTTTGCCGGTCCCTGTTCTTAATCATTAGGCTATGTTGCATGCCAAAATTAATAATGAGAAAGAAAACAACAAAAAGCAGCTAAATGAGGAAGACAAACACAAGCCCCTCCAAAACAGGGACAATTCCATTTATGAGCAGAGAATCATGTTCAAGAGCAACAATCTGGCACAAGGGGAACAATCTGGTCCAAGGGAAGAAAACTCTCCACTATATTCTAGCCAAGATAACCATGTTATCCTTAAATAGGTCATAGCCATTCTGTTACGAAGAATTGTCTCACACAGTTCAACTAACAAAAGCACAAAATATTCACTTCTAATCCACATTAGTGATTTACAAAATGTGCTCCAACGGCTGCGGGAAATACCCACGAGCCATTCAGGGGTCTGTGAGATCAAAACTGTGTTAATTATGTTATTAAGACATTATCATCCTTTTTCATTCTCATTCTCTCATAAATGTACTGTGAAGTTTTCTAGAGGCCACATGACATATGATATCACAACAGATTGAATATAGAAGCCGATATGAGAATCCAGGTATCTTATATTGAGCCGCATATTAAAAGAATTGCAAAAATGTCAAACAGTGACATATTTTGCTAATTTTTTGTTGTAGAAAATGGTAATAAAAAATGTTACTTATTTCAACATATACTAGTTTATTATTTTTATATATTATTTTTTAAATGTCTTAATTTTAGACTCTAGTAAGACAAATATTGATAGAAAAAAATTAAGAGAAAATATAAGCTCTTAGCCATCTTCCAAGTGGTTGTAAGACCAAAAAGTTTGAGAACTGAATCTATCCAAATGTACTCCACCCTTCAGTGTTTAACTCAAGACTGACTATGTATAAGTCTTTCCAGCTATTCTTGACTACTCTACTAGGAGTTCCCAAACCTGAATCCACATCAAAAACATCTGGAAAGCTTAATAATATCACTTTTTTGTGCTCCAACCTCTTTAGGAGTAAGGTACAGATTGCTTTAGTTTTTTTTTTTCTTTTTCTCAGATGATTCTGGACCAACTACTCTTGGACCAGTGCTAGGGAACCCTGCAAGACATAATACTGATGATGTTTATTTTGGGCTGAATCGTATCCCCCACCCCCAAATTTATCTGAATACCTCAGCATGTGACTTTTTCTAGTACCTCAGAATGTGACTTTTTTTTTTTTTACATAGATTTTGGCTATATTTAAAGAGGTAAATGAAATAGAATGAGGTTATTAGGATGAGCCCTAATCCAATATAACTGGTGTCCTTATAAGAAGAGGAAAATGGGACACAAACACACAAACAAGAAAGACTGTGCGAAGACACTAGAAGAGGGCACCCATCTACAATTCAAGGAGAGAGGCTTTAGAAGGATCAACCCTGAGAATACCTTGATTCTGGATTTCTACCCTCCAGAACTGCAGGAAATAAATTTCTGTTGTTTAAACCACCAAGTCTGTGGTAATTTTGTTATGGCAGCCCTAGAAAAGTAACACAACCTCCTTCTCTGAAATCCTGCTTTCCTAACCTGTACTCTTATTTCCTGCATAATAGTTTCCACAATCTTTCTTTATCTTGCTGTGTATTTTTTTTTTAATTTCTCCCATTATAATATAGGCCCCATAAGAGCCTGAGAGTACACCCATTTTATCCATCATAGTACTTCTTATTCTTAATACAGTGCTGGTACCTGGAAAACACCCATATTCAGTGACTGAATTTACGAATGAATATTAACATTTGCACATTTATTTACTTAACTACTTTAGTGTTTCTAGTATGTGTGCCTCCTTTATTCAAAGAGATTATAAACTTCTGGATTGCAGAGATTGTGGCTTATCCTCTATTTCTTCTGTAAACTTTGTAGGTTATGTTTTAAACAAGAAAACTGCCAAATGAATGACTTTATATATGGTTGGAAAGCTAACTTTAAAGTATCTATTTTCTAGGTTAAGGGTAATAGATAAAATGAATGTTTAATATGTTTACCATAAGTATTTGCGTGTATCTGGTCTGGCTGAACTTAAAAATAATTTACATTTATCTGAATAAGTCTGATGACTATTTGGTACCTCAAGGATCTGTAGAATCTATTTGCATGTGTTGATTTGCCTACAGTTCTTGGTTTCTTGCCTCAGTGCTAAGTGAGAAGGTCTGTGCATATGTACGTCCTCTGGAGATCCTAGGAAACCACTGAAGGGAAAGGAAGAACATCTTCATCTTGCCCATTCGTGAATTGGTTTTAAGCACCAGCAATGTGGCTTAAATGGGTTAGAAAATGGGTTAGGGAGAAAAATCTCAAGAGGCAGTTTTGATAAGACTTTCTGATAACGCTATTAGGCTGCCCTAAACCTGAAGCATCATGTTGGAGGCCAAGCTATGGTAGAGATGCTGACAGTGCTTGAAGGGACTCCTATTTCCTAGAGGACTTGTGGCTGCAGGATTAGGTCTAGAGACAAGGCACTTGGCAAAATTGGTGGCATGCTCATGATGATGCCGTCAGCGGTACTCTTGGGGTTTTCCTCAAGGATTTCCATTAATATAGGTCGCTGATTAGGAAATTGTAGAACAAAGAGGAAGAAAGAGGGTGTAGGTATACCTGAATGGGAAGATTCATGAAGTCATATGAAGCATAACTGAAGAATCCCATAAATACCAATGGAGGAGGGTTGACTTTGTAGAAGGGTGAGAGACTCTGAGTTAGCAATGATGGCAAGAATACAGGAAATGTGGATTGTTGATCAGAATGAATCCAGTCCTCAGAAGTTGTGGGGACACTTTGTTTCTTGCAATTTATCTAATGTAATTCTCACATCAAGCCAATAGGGGTAGGTATAATAATCTCTTTTTCTGTGTTTGTGAAGTAGAGAAGTTCGATTACTTAAGAAGTAGCACTGTAACAAAAAGTCAGTGCTTCAACACTGGGATTAGGAGTGAGGACCAGATACAGTTCCAATTTTGCTACTTATTAGCTGAGCAACTTCTATAATCTCTGCCTTATTTCCTCATTTACAAAATGAGGGTGATAACAATAGTAATACTAAAAACACATATCACATAGAGTTGTTATAATGATTAAATAAGCTTATGCGGGTAAATCTCTTAGTTCCTAGCACAAAATAAGAATTCAATACAAGGTGCTTGTTCGTTCATTTTAATCAGGCCACATAACAAGAAAGTGGCATATTCAAGATTCAAAACTCTGATCTGACTCCAAAGTCTGTGTTCCTAAGAATTATGATACATTGTCAGAAACAACTGCAACAACAATTTCTTCTACCTCTTCTTCCTCTCCTTCTCCTCCTCCTCCTTCCTTTTGTATATTCTTTTTATATTCACCTACATAGTGCTTGGCTATAAGGTCAAAGAGGGCTGTGAGGTCATTACTAAGCCATGTTTGGCTGACTGATGAAAAGCGTTTTCATATATTTCATTCATTTATTAATTTCTCAAAAAATGCAAGACATTGAGCTACTAAAAGACATATGTTGCAATCATTATTTTGGAACACTGCTAATCTTCAGAATACTCTTTTTAATATACACATAAAAACAGCACAGGCCCCTCCTTTACCTTCTATATATTCTTTATACTAATGGGACAAAGCACCTGACAAGATGATTTTCAGGTAATCTCCAGCTTCAATGCAATAAATGTGTAGGTACTGAATTTGAAAGCTTGTGACATTTGACAGAATATCAATGAAATAGTTATGCACAGATACGGTTCAGACTGACTATGTAAAATTACATCACAGAAGATGAATGGCAGCATTTCAACAGCTATGAAATGATAACCTTGTTGCCTATGTTTAAGTTTGCAAGACACAGAAAAGTAGAAAATGCCCCTTGGAACCACTTAGAAATGCAGGCAAGTTCTATTTGCAATTGCATGGATGTGACTTCCGATGAAACAGTATTAAAATAAAACAGCAAGAGAATGGAATACAATATGGGATGCAACAGTTTCTCAATTTGTTAGCTGTTGCATGATAATCACTTTGTTCCTGCTTTATTAATTGTCATATCATTCATTATCATAAAGGGAAGCCCTAAAAACTGTATAATCACAAATCTTAAAGGTGGTATACAGAGAGTGTAAGCATAGAAGTTGACTGATAACATTCCTTACAATATTTTAGGTACCCCAAAATTTAAAAAAATAAACAAAAAATAAAAGTGAAAACAAAAAAAAAGCCAATAAATTTTCATCCTAATTTTCCAAAGTTAGTACTATTAACATAAACTGTTCCTGAAAGCTCTAGAATGCTTCTTTGAATTTTGGTAGATAGGTATACTTGACTAATTATAAGTCTTTTTACTGCTGCAATTTACCACATACAGACCTTGGTTCTTTCTGAACAGTGTCAAACCAATATTTTTGGAAATGTATGCAAGAAATCCAACTGTCATGACTTTTGAGAGGGTTCCGCTGCAAACTCTGTGAAAAAGGCAGAGTTCACCACGCACAACTGGTGGGAAGGTCATTCCTAAAGAACATCAACATATAAAGTAATCATTAGGAAGTGAAAAGGTTACTGGAGGCAGACTGCCCTTGACACTAGGGAATAGGACCACTGAATCTCTGCCTTAGACCAAAAGACTCCTCTTCCCATGTGAAACTGAACGTATTTATTCAAATGGGAGTGTGTGCGTGCATGTCAGCTACTTTGTGAACCAATTGGAAAGATACACTGAGAAGAGGATCACCCATGATCATCATGTCTTGGGAAATGCCTATAAAGTTCACTGTAAATAAATAATGAAGGAAGAAAATGGTTTTTTTTCTCCAAGTCATCACAGCCTCTGAAAGAAATACACACCCCCTTTCTTTTGAGAGGGTATTCGTAAGAATCACAAAATGATTGTAGGAAAAATTAAATAGTTTCAAATGGGCAATCAGAAAGGGGAGTAAACAATGAAACTGGATGTGCTTTCTATCACAGAAGAACTTTCATTAATATGTAGTTCACTTTGGTGGGGGGGGGGTGGACACAAGAGGATTACATTTCAGGATTCTTTTTATGACAGTAAAGCAGAGTTGGGTCAAGGCTGTAATGAATTCTGGCCTCTACATACAGGATAAAAATTCAAGTTACTGGGAATTTGGCAAAAGTCAAATGTTCCTTAAAAAATATGGATACTAAGAAAATACAGTTATGTGATTTCCTAGTTGGTATTAGCCTAGAGAGCTTCAATGAGTCCCTCACATGAACACTGTTTTAGAGTGTTATGACTGGATTCTCATTCCCTCTCTTTTTGGTTAGTGTTTTGTGGCTATTGTTTTGATTTTGGGTGTCTCACTTCACCACTGGCCTGTGAACAGCTCTTGTCATGGACCTCTGAGAGACATTTTTTTTTTTTCCCTCCTGGGATAAGTATTCATAAGTACATAGAGGCTTGTATGTACTGCCAGTTTGCTCCATCTAGAATTTGCTCAAATGCATAAACGATGGGAGATTAAGCTTCCTGTTTGACAGTATTCTCTCCAACACTTGATAGTATCAACCTTCTAACTTCTGCCTATCTGATGGATGTAAAATGCCAGTTCATTTTTGTTTTAATTTACAACTTCTGATAGTTAATGTTGAGAATTTCTCCACAAATTTGATACATTATGATATCCTCATTTGTGAACTGCTTCTTTATATCCTTTGCTCATTTTTTATTGGTTTTACTTTCCTTGTTAGTTCTCAGTAATATTTCTATCTGTACCAAAACAGTTACTAATATAAATACAGATAATCCAAAAGAAATCAAAATTGTAAAATCAGTATTTTTGATATTGAATAAGAATTCAGAGAGCTAAACCTTTCTTATAGAAGAGAATATGGAAAATAAAGACAGCTTCCTGGATATTTTAGACCAGGAATAATAATTTTTTTTTCTGTAAAGGTCCAGATAGTAAATATTTTAAGTGTTGCAGACCATGATCTCTATCACTACTCAACTCTGCTGTTGTAACCTGAAAGCAGCCATACACAATATGCAAAGAAATGTGCCTGGAGTGTTAAAATTAAACTTTATTTACATGACAGTAAGTGGATCAGATTTGTCCTTGGGCTATAGTTTGTTAACACCTGATTTAGAATGAGAGTTTTTGGTTTTGTTTTAATATGAGTTATATACCTATATATATAATTCTACATCTTTTTTCTTTTTTAGAGTCATGTAGAATATGCTGATTTATACTATCATAACTGAATTATCAGCACTCATCCTGTTTTATTTGGTACATTAAATGGAGTTTACCTGGCCATATAGCTCTTTCCTTTTGTCTGATGGTAACCATGTGGTCACAGTGCTATGTGTAAAATATAATGTTCCTTTTAATTTCTAATTTTAGGTAGTTTTACCCCAAAGTTAAAAATTGACATATTTAAACTAGTGCAACAAATATTCACACATTTTAGAGAACATGCCCAATGACTATAAGTTTAAAGTTTTTACTTCCCATGATATAATGACTTGATATTATTATAGGTTTATTTTTTCAATAATTACTTGTGATTTCTGAATTATATCAAGCATTATGATGTATTTGTTTAGTGTTCTTAAGTTTAAAATTCTGTATGCATTTAAGGGATGCAAAGTTTATTAAAAATTTAATATAAATTGCTAAGAAACACATTTATAGACTCCTTTTATTGGTGAACAATGTATGAAATCAGTTTATCGATAATTATTTCTCATACTATATTACTAGGAATTTCCACTATTCTTATAATTATACATGATAACGCATAATGAATCATTATCAAATCTCCAAATACAAGAAAGAAATTCATCCACATTTCTCTCTAGATTCCTAATTTTATGTTACTTATTCATGTCCCTTCTACCAGAGTATAAAACCTTGAGGCCAGGAGCTTTAATTGACTAGTATAGTAATTAGGAAGTATTCCATAAGAATCTGAAATGACTGACTAAAACAAGCAGTTCTTCAATGCTATCTATTCATGTGTCTTCATATACTAAAATTAGATAGTCCTATAAAAATAAACAAAAAAGAAACAGGAACTACTTATAAAGGTATCTACTCTGGGAATGTCCAGCTGGGTAAAACTGTTGTATCCTCCATTACCAAACTGTATGTGTTGAAGAAAAAAGACACATGCAACATCTATTTGCCTAGATTTCTCTTTACTTCAAAGAGGAATAGGTCTATAACTTTCCTATGTAATTAAACAAAAACAAACAAACAAACAAAAAGGGGGCTAAAGCCCTCACTCCAGTGAATATCAGCTCGTGTTGGCCCTACAACAAGAGTGCTAATGGACATGACATCTGGGGCTTCTCTTTTCAAACCTAAGTAATGTTTCATCATTAAAAGCTAAAATTGGCTCGCTTGTATCCTAATAGCTGTGAATTTGTCCAAAAATCTACACTTTGTAAGCTCATGCAATACTTCATATGTAGCATACTTCATAAGTCTCATAACGAAAGTACTTTCCATGTCAAGCTGCGATTCTTGACATAAAAGATCATGGGTGCCCAAAGCTCAGGGAATTAGACCTATTTTACTTAGAAACAGAGGGAGAGCATTTCTGTTCTGTTTCCTGCTCAGAAGATGAAAACAATGTAGAAAAATGTCCCTTTTGAGGGAGTTCATTTCATTTTCTCCACCAGAAGGACAGATATTTAAGCCAAACTAAATTAGGTACTGTCCATTCTAACCCAGACAGCACTATTCATAATCTTCCCCCAGTTCTTATATTCCTACGGAAAAAAAAAAAAAAGCTGGCAGGGATTTTTTTTTTAACTGGTTATTTAAATAATGGGTAGTTATTTGTAAACAAGATAATTTTACCAAGCAGTTAATTTTAAAACTATCAGTATAATATGGAGTATATCCAGATCTTTAGGTTTATTCTCTGCTCTCTCATAAATGTATGAGACCCCTTTCCTCTAGACCAGAGGTTGACAATTTGTTTTTGTTTTTGTTTTTGTTTTATAAATAAGGCCAGGTAGTGAATATTTTAGGCTTTGCAGTTCATAGGTCTCTGTCACAATTACTCAACTCTGCCTCTGTAGCATGAAAAACATAGACAATATGTACTAAGAGGCCATGGCTGTGTTCCAATAAAACTTTGTTTCCGGACACTGAAATTTCAGATAATATGTGTCACATGTCATAAAATATTACTTTTCTTTTGACATTTTTCAAACATTTAGAAATGTAAAACTCTTCTTGGTTCATAGGCTATACAAAAAACAGGTGATTGGTCAGATTTAGCCTATGGACTATTATTGTTTGCCAACCTCTGTTCTAGGCTGCACTGTCCATGTGTTATACCATATGATTCTTTTATTTTAGTTAATTGGTGTTGCCAATCTCCATCCTAATTCTGTAGATAATAACCATTTTGCCTTCTCTTCTTTCTCTTAATTTTTCTTTCTGTCTCCTCTCTCTCCCCTACCTCCCTCCCTTTCTCTCTCTCTCACTTTCCCACCTTCTCTCCCTCCCTGATTTGTTGGTTACTGTGGCAAGACTACCCTACACCATGTTCCACTGTCCCATAGTCTCTTTCTTTTACTGACTCTCTCCAAATTGTAGAAAACCTATTCATTCACCATCAAGAAATCAGTATTTTGGAGGAAAAGTCTGACTTCCAAGCAGTATACCCAGGAACACAAAGCTCCAGGGAAAAAAGTGTGTTCCCTCTATGGTGCTTTTTGTTCCTTTGATTCAAAACCTGTCCAGGCATACATAGGCAATACTTCAAACAGAGTCTGCTGGATATGGTACACTTTCATATCTAACCCTGCACTGTCCACTTCATGTAGGTTATACGAGCAAGACAGCCTTCTACAGAGAGCACAGGAAAGCTGACTGGAAATTAAAGAAGATGGCAACTTTCACCTGGCAGGGATATTAAAAAATCAGTCTCTTCTAAAATTATCAATACTGTCTTTGGGATATGATTAATTTCACAAACAAAAATATATTAGGGAGAAAGAATGTGGGGAGGGTGGTATTCAGAGACTAATAACCACATGGGAAATACATGCAGTCCAACTCACCAATCTGCAGAGGAGAATCCACAGACACTTCCATTTGTATGAAAGAACTCGTTCTCATTAGAAACTTAGAATAAGGTTTTCTTTTTTTCTTTTCTTTTCTCACCCTTACAACTCCTGTGTGGAACTGGAAGCATGTGCCTTATTGGGCTGAAATGGCAAGAATTAGCTAAGCTATTAAAACCTGCATACACTTTATGTTTTTGAAGTTCAAACAAGTTTTAAAAATTAAATCTTTAGATTTTTTAAAATATCTTTAGATCTTACATTAAAAAATATTTTCTCGGGGTGCCTGGATGGCTCAGTTGTTAAGCGGCTGCCTTCAGCTCAGGTCATGAGGCAGAGTCCGGGGATAGAGTCCCTGCTCCGTGGGGAGTCTGCTTCTCCCTCTCCCTCTGCCTGCTACTTCCCCTACTTGTGCTCTCTCTGTCAAATAAATAAATAAACTCTTTTAAAAAAAATTCTCAGATTACATACTAATTGATAAACAAGTTATCTTCTTGCACTCCCACTTTACCCTTTCCTACCCTTTTTTTTTTAAAGATTTTATTTATTCATTCAACAGAGATAGAGACAGCCAGCGAGAGAGGGAACACAAGCAGGGGGAGTGGGAGAGGAAGAAGCAGGCTCATAGCGGAGGAGCCTGATGTGGGGCTCGATCCCATAACGCCGGGATCATGCCTTGAGCCGAAGGCAGATGCTTAACGACTGCGCCACCCAGGCGCCCCAACCCTTTCCTACCCTTTTTGAATAATATATTTAACATCTAAAATATCACACATCAAAACTGCAGTCTTTTTTTCTTCTTTTCTTTCTTTTTTTTGGGGGTGGTGGTGGTGGAGGAGGTGGGCAGAGAATTCTCTGTGGTTTCTTCCAATTTCTTCTCAGGCAATTTTTCAATCTTCCTCTGAGTAGCATATATATATGTATTCCTCTGAGTAGCACATATATGTATACACACACACACACACACACACTTTTCAGAATATATATTTTTAAACCTCTTTCACAGAGAGTTCATAGAGAGTGACATGTTTTGCATTGTTTGATATTTATATCCACCTAAATCTCCACATTCCACACAGTTCCAGTTTAAAAGTTATACTAACAATGAGTACAAAGGATGAAATTGACAGTAGTTATACCTGATACACATTTGTTTTGTCTCCTAGCCACCATTCGCCCTACTTCAGGCAATAATTACTCATCATCATTAAGGGATCTACCCATCCAGCACTTTCAGTCTCTACTACTTCTGAGGGAACTCCAAGAGTGGTATGCGCTATGTAGCCCCAAGCCTATTAGTGAGTTCTACTCCCCTGGTCACAGGAAGATCGTATGACCAAAACTGTCTAGTGAGAGGGAATCTCAAGACATTGGTGGATATCATCAGAAAAGAGACTTGCATGTTTCTATTGGACAAAACCATGCCCAGGATAGCTAATCACCATCTATATAGTCACCAGGGCAAAACCTGCCTGCAAATGAAGCCGATCCATTGAGGAAGGTGGGGTCAAGAGATGAGAAATCAAAAGAAACTAGACCTTCCTAACATGACAGTCCAGAGCACTCGAAGTCAAAGATCAGGTTAGACTTTTCAATTGAGTTAGCCAGTAAAGTCTGCTTGCCTATTTGTCCGTTTAAGTTGGGTTTTTCCTTACTTTCAACAACTATGACCACCTTGCTTCATTACTATAATCTTTGGTTATAATCTTATTGACCAGGCAAGAGTATTTCAGAACATTCATGAGGCCTTTTAAGAGTGTAATATGCTGAAAGCCATGTAATAGGGAGACTATTCTGGCAGATATGTGCAGGTTTGGAGAGGCCAGACAAGGCAGAACACAGTTGCAGCAATCTAAATGGTACTTGATGAAGGTCGGGCCTTAGGGGAGAGAGGAAACATAACTATTATCCCTCTCAGCTAAGAGAGAGAAATCCAGGACATTGCCTGAGGATACATAGCAATACAAAACTGAAAAAAGAGCACAGAGGAGTCCCACCTGTTTCCTTTGTGACCTTCCAGTGTTTTTCTTGGGGTTAACAAGCAATTATGGAGCACCCACCAAGGACCTAAGAAGTATGTGTTACACTGGGAACCAAAGGAGTTACACTTAAAATGTGTCTTTGATTTCCAAACTTGTACATGTCCATTCTTCCAATTTAATATCTTCATCTAATATTCAGAAGATACAAAGAAACTGGAGAATTATTTCAAATTTTATTCTAAAGATAATCATGTATCCTGACCTAGTTGCATAGTTTATAGGACACTTTCAGTTTCTTTACAGTAGCTAAATTATGAGTTTTCTGTTATTCAATTAGTTTGCACTGACTCCTGGAAGTCAGAGTTCAGAGCTGAAAGCATGGTCAAATTCATGAGATATTTACATATATTCATCACAGCACACCCTTTAAGATGACATTAATTAGAGTAAAATATATGAATTTCACTGTGTTATGATTAGATACCATAATAATGTAGACTCTGCCACGAGGGTGGAGATATCTGTAGCAAGATAATGTTCTGAGCACTTAGAGAAGGCAATGGTAGGCTCCCTGAGAGGAACATTAAAAACTGATGACTTTTTCTTTTTCTGAGGCTACAAAGAGGTCATCATCTTTCTTATTAATATTAACTGCAGTGCCCCCAGTGGAGCTCAGTGAGAACCCATTGTCTGGGTGTCTGAATAAGAGGAAATATAATAAAGATCATTCCTGTCTACGTTCATTTAACTTCTCTATGAGCTCGCATAGGATTTCTGATAACTGGAAGAATTTTTTTTAAAAAATGACTCAAGTTTATCTGCTGTTTTTCTGAGGAATCACTATTGAGTAGTAAATATAACAAAACTTTCATTGAGTCCTTAAACTATGCATATAAATGTATGAAAGAAGTAATTCTATTGGGGCACCTTGGTGGCTCAGTTAAGCCTCTGATTCTTGATTTCAGCTCAGGTCAGGATCTCAGCATCATGAGATGGAGCCCTGCATCAGGCTCCATGCTCAGGGAAGAGTCTGCTTGAGATTCTCTCTCTCTCCCTCTGCCCCTCCCCCAGATTATACTCTCTCAATAAATAAATAAAATCTTAAGAAAAAAAAAAAAGAAGTACTTCTATTATCCTTATTAGCTTTATTTTATAGGTGAGAAAAACCGAAGCTCAGAGGGGTTAACTTACTTGCCTCAACTTTAGTGGTAATAGGTTGTAGAGCTAGGAATTGCCCAGGCAAATCAACTTTCAAGGCTACACTCTGCCAGTGTGTAAAATTAGTGCCTGGTTGTAGCCCCACATGGGGCATCAATATTGGCCCACTCTTCCAGCACCAGTTAGAATGGGATGTCTGTGAGGACAGGAGCTGTTTTTTAGTCATCCTTTGTTGTTGTTTTACCCACTCCTGGGACATAGTAGGGGGCCTTGGGAAAAGGTATATGAGCAGTTGGATAGTCATCACTATATGGCAAGCATGATACCTTCCTTGTTCTTTACAACCACTCAGAGTAGGTACTAGTAATCTCATAGGGAATAAAATAATAATAATGATGATCAAAGAGGCTAACAAATTTGCCCATGGTCACAAAACCAATGTTTGGCAAAGAGGGTTTGAATTCAGGATGGTAACACTCCAAAGCCAAGGTCTTTCATTCCAGCAGACGTGAGGGTTTTTTTGTTTTGTTTTGTTTTGTTTTTTTAAAAGATTTTATTTATGTATGTATTTTAGAGAGAGGGCGCATGTGCTAAAAGCTTGCATAGGAGTGGGGAGGAACGGGCAAGGAAGAGGGAGAACAAATCTGAATCAGACTCCACACTGAACCAGACTTCACATTTAGCAGGGATCCTGACCTGGGGCTTGATCTCAGGACCGTGAGATCATGACCTGAGCTGAAACCAAGAGTTGGGTGCTTAACCGACTGAGCCACCCAGGCACCCCTCCAGCAGATGCATCTGTGAATGAGTCTTTGATCGAATGATTTTGACTTGTATCATGTCAATTGCTTGGCTTCTCAAAGGCTGGTTTCTTTTGCTCTAATTTTGGCAGGATTTATGTCCCTCCCTAAGGAGGAAAAGAGATATGTGATGTATAAATATACACACACATAAGATTTGTGTTTGTTCATTTACACTGCATCAAATTTCAAATATGATTCTAACTGCAAGTAAAAATTAGATTATATATACTAGAGGTTATCTTAGATTTCTTGTAGTCTTCAAAATATCTTTAAAATGTTGACAAACGATTAAACAAGGAAGTCTTCAATGACTGGGATTTTTAAAATAAGATCTTTTAAAATTCGAAGTTAATATCCTATTGGTTTGATATGCAGAAAAGAAGTTGAATAATGCTTCATCAGCTGAAATGGGAGAAAATTTTGAAGTTAGCTTCTGCCAGCTTGAAATTATGTGTGATGATTAAGCATACTCTAGTTTTGCTAAAAATTAAATATTGAAATAAATTGCAGCTTTTGATTTGTTAACTGAATGATGAATTGTTATAATAAAACAGGAAATGATAATGATCAGAGTCAACATTTACAGATTCCCTCCATCCTACACATATATATTTTCTCATCCTTACCATTCTACTAAGTTAGCAGTATGCTCATTATACAAATGAGGAAGCTGTGGCTCCCCATGGTGAAGTAACCTGCCCAAGCTGACAGAGCTAGTAAGGGAAAGGGTGGGTAATATGAACCCAGGTCTGTTTGTGTGCAAAGTCCATTTTTTTAATGATTACCCTTCACTGGACAGTACATTTTGGTAGAGGAGGTTAAAAAACAAACAAACAAACAAAAAAAGCTTTCTTCTTTCCTTTCCAACAAAATCAAAACAAGAAGCAGCACGGGGAAAAGGAACAATTCTTTTGGGCTAGGAGAGGGAAATTAGTGATGACATGAAGAGATGAGAGAAGAAAAGATGGGACAGACTTCTCTAGTACTTGGAAAATAAGAGACTTGGCAAAAAGCCAGGAAAACAGATTTTTTTTTAGGGATAAAAGCAGCTAAGTACTAGCTAATCAGTAAATACTAATAAATCAACTAATCAAAGAATACTGATACATCAACTAATAAATAGCAAATCAATGTTAAATGGCCACCATGTACAAAATGTATAACTGAGCATTGAAACTTGGGTGTAAATAAGGTTCCTCTTGAAACAGTTGAAAAAGGCTAAGAAAATTAAAGAATTAGAACTAAATGATCTACTAGGTTACAATAATCTTATAATAAGTAACATGCGTTGAGCACTTTCTTTGTACCTAGCTTATGCTAGAACTTCATATTAATTAACTCATTTAAATATCACAACAACCATAAAGAGGATGTAATTTTATACATAGGATTTTATACACAGAAACCTGCCCAGGATAACAAAATTAATAACTGGTAGAGCTGTAATTTGAACCCAGTTACACATTCTCTACCACTGTAATGTACTCTTGCATATGCAGTAGTCTCTACCCTTAACACGTACACATATCAAATTAAAAAAAAACAAAACACCTTTTCTGTGTCCTACATTGTGGTCCTTGCTTAATGATGATGATCCCACACTTCAAAAGAAGACACTCCACTTTTCTCTGCTCTTATTTTTTAGGCTTCTTTACACATGAAAAACGTGCTCACAGTAGAAATTTTTTCTCAAAAAAAGTCTAAAAATGAAAGGAATAGATCATTCTTAGAGTTGTTTACTCATATGAAGGGTGCTTTATACACTTTACCAATCTTTGCCATAGAAGTACAATAGAAAATGTATTTTCATTTAAAATGCTAAGTCTTTGATCTATGATCTAAATCACATTAATTCAAACTCTGCCAATTTGAGATTCATTGACTTACAGAATTTTAAAAATGAGGAAATTAGAAGGATAAGTAGGAGTTCAGTGGGAATATTTATCCTCCTTCGGAAAACACATTTGGGGCACTTAAAAAAAATAAAGTAAAAAGGAAACACAAATCTTGTAGCTTTTTTTAAACAGTATGTCAATCTTGAATGATTTTTGTATCATTATTAAAAGATTAGTTGATACCTTTTTTCTTCAGTTTATTTAGTCTCGCATATACCCAAGAATGATAAACATGTATTTTACCATTAGTCTTCTTTACTTTAGACTTTTGTCTCCATAAATTTGTCTTAGACTGGTGAGTCTGGGATATATTTTAAGCAATTTAAAGTAAGTGTTTTAAATTTTATTGCATTTCTATACACTAATAATGAACTAACAGAAAGAGAAATCAAGAAAAACGTTCCATTTAAAATTGCATAAAAAAGAATAAAATACCTCGGAATAAATTTAACCAAGGAGGTGAAAGACCTGTACCCTGAAAACTAAAAGTCACTGATGAAAGAAATTGAAGAAAACATAAATAAATGGAAGGATATTCTGTGCTCATGGGTTAGAAGAATTAATACTGTTAAAATGCCCATACTACCCAAAGCAATCCACATACTTAATGTAATTCCTTTCAAAATTCCAATGGCATTTTCATAGAACTAGAACATATAATTCTAAAATTTGTATGGTACCACAATGATCCCAAATAGCCAAAGCAATCTTGAGATAAAAGAACAAAGCCAGAGAAGTATGTTCCCTGATTTCAAATTATACCACGAAGCTATAGTAATCAAAACAGTACATACTGGCATAAACACAGACACACAGATCTATGGAACAGAATGAAGAGTCCAGGAATAAACCTACACATATAGTCAATTAATTTATGACAAAGAAGCAAGAATATGCAAAAAAGAAAGGCTAGTCTCTTCAATAAGTAGTATTGGAAAAAATGGTCAGCTACATAAAAAAGACTGAACCTAGACCACCATCTTACACCATAAACTCAAAATGAATTAAAGATTTGAATGTGAGGGGCGTCTCAGTGGCTCAGTCAGTTAAGTATCTGCTTGGGCTCAGGTCATGATCCCAGGGTCCTGGCATCAAGTCCCATGTAGTCAGGCTCCCTGTTCAGTGGGGAGTCTGCTTCTCCATCTCCCTCTGCCTCTCCCCAGCTTATGCTCTCGTTCACTCTTTCTCTCTCAAATAAAGCCTTTAAAAATAAAAGGACCTGAATGTGAAACCTGAAACCATAAAAATCCTAGAAGAAAAGATAGGGGGTGAGTTCTTCAACATCAGTTTTAATGAAGTTTTTTGGATCTGATTCCAAAGGCCATGGCAACAAAAGCCAAAATAAGCAAAAGGAACCACACGAAACTAAAAAGCATCCACACAGTGAAGAAAACTATTAACAAAATGAAAAGGCAACCTACTGAATAGGAAAAGATATTTGCAACTCATATATCCAATAAAGGGTTAATATCCAAAATACATAAAGAACTCATACAACTCAGCAACAACAACAAAAACAAAACCCACCAACAGTCTGACTTTAAAATGAGCAGAGGATGGGGTGCCTGGGTGGCTCAGTCAGTTATGTGACCTACTCTTGGTTTCTGCTCAGGTCATGATCTCAGGGTGGTGAGATCAAGCCCTGTGTTGGCCTCTGCACTCAGCATGGAGTCTGCTTAAGTTTCTTTCTCTCTCCCCCTCCCCCCTGCTTGTGCTCACTCTCTCTCTCAAATAACACTTTAAAAAAAAATAAAAAATAAATAAATAAATGCCAAAAGTTTTCAAAGGCTGATTAAATGTTGTAATTGTCTTTTCTTACAAAATCCATGTTGACCAATGGCAAGCTGCAGGCTCACCTGGAGATGAAGTAATTGCAAGCAATTAAGTAATTTGTTGGAAAAATATTTGCTTCTCCAGAAAACTGGGAAAAGCGAAAAGAAAAGGAAAACTATACGAGACAGGATTATCTTTCAAGTCATGAGTAACTTAGAAGAACCTTTTTTAAGATGGTATTTTGTAGAAAACAGTTTCAAATTATAAGAATAGATGTGCACAATGACATTTAAGTTTGGAAAACAGTGCCTATAAAATCTACTTATTGGATATTCACCACATATATTAGCATACTAGATCAGAGAACTCTTACAAGGAAAGAAAACTATTCAGCTGTTTTTACTCTCATGTTTTCCTTCTTTTTTTTTCTTTTTAATTCCAGTTAATATACAGTACATTATTAGTTTCAGGTGTACAAATATAGTGATTCAACACTTGCGTATATCACCTAGTGCTCATCACAACTGTGTTCCTTAAATCCCATCACCTTTTTCCCCCATCCCCCCACCCATCTCCCCTCTAGTAACCATTAGTTTGTTCTCTATAGATAAGAGTCTATTTCTTGGTTTGCCTCCCTCTCTCTTTTCTTTCCCTTTGCTTGTTTTTATCTTGTTTCTTAAATTCCACATATGAGTGAAATCATATGGTATTTGTCCTTCTCCAACTGACTTATTTCACTTAGCATAATACACTCTAGCTCCACTCAAATAATTGCAAATGGCAAGATTTCATTCTTTTTTATATCTGAATAATATTCCATTATATACACACACACACACAAGTATATATATATTCATATATATATACACCACATCTTCTTTATTCATTCATCAGTCAACAGATATCTGGACTCTTACCATAATTTGGCTATTGTTGATTATGCTGCTATAAACATCAAGGTGCATGCATCCCTTTGAATCAGTATTTTTGTGTTCTTTGGGGAAATACCCAGTAGTGCAATTGCTGGGTCATAGGGTAGTTCTATTTTTAATTTTTTGAGGAAACTCCATACTGTTCTCCACAGTGGCTTCACAAGTTTGCATTCCCACCAACAGTGCAAGAGGGTTCCCCTTTCTCCACGTCCTCACCAGTGTCCATTGTTTCTTGAATTGTTGATTTTAGCCATTCTGACAGGTGTGAGGTGATCTCATTGTAGTTTTGATTTGTATTTCCCTTATGATCAGTGATGTTGAGCCCAAAGGTAACTATGACACAGAATACTTTTCAAAGAATACCTATTTATTTGTTGCAGAAAAACAGCATGAGAAACATTGTCCTAGTAAGGCAGAGAAAGAATTTCTGACACTACTCAGGGCTAATATTGTCAATACCACCTGCAACTGTGCTTCATAGGACTTACATGGTCTCAGACACTTGATTTAATTAAATTACCTAGTTTTTTAAAATTTTTAAATTGAAGTATAATTTACATACAATATTCTCTTAGTTGTGAACTGATCACCACAGTAAATCCTAATTGTCATCTGTCACCATATAACCTTAATACAGTATTATTGACAGTACTCCTCATGCTGTACATTACACCCCCATGATTTCATTTTATACTTAGAAATTTGCACCTCTTGATCCCCTTTACCCACCTCATCCCCTCCCCCTTCTTGCCCTCAATTCCTTGCCCCTCTGGAAACCACCACTCTGTTCTCTGTATCTATGAGTCTGGGCTTTGTTTTGTTTTATTTTGTTTGTTGTGTTTTTTTAGATTCTATGTATAAGTGAAATCATGTGGTAATTGTCTTTCTCTGACTTACTTCACTTAGCATAATACCATCAAGATCCATCCATAGTGTCACAAATGGGAATATTTCTGTCTCTTTTATGGCTGAGTAGTATTCTATTACACACACACACACACACACACACACACACACCATATCTTTATCAATTCATCTATCAATGGACACTTAGGCTGTTTCCATATTTTGGCTACTGTAAATAACACTGCAGTGAACCTAGGGGTGCATATATCTTTCTATTTCACTGTTTTTATTTTCTTTGAATAGGTACCTAGAAGTGGGGGAATTGCTGGATGATATGGTAGTTCTATATTTAATTTTTTGAGGAATCTCCATACTGCTTTCTATAATGCACCAGTTTATATTCTTACCAACAGTGCCTAAGGGCTCCCCCTCTTCTCCATTTCCATGCCAACATTTGTTATTTCTTATCTTTTTGATAACAGCCATTCTGACTGGTGGGAGGTGAGGAGATATTTGATTGAGGTTGTGATTTGCATCTCCCTGATGACTAGTGATGTTGATCATCATTCTATTTACCTGTTGGCCATCTTCGTGTCCACTTTGGAAAAATGTCTTTTCAGGTCCTCTGCTTTTATTTTTATATTTTTTTAAGATTTATGTATTTTTCATTTGAGAAAGAGAGAGAGAACAGGGGGGAGGAGCAGAGGGAGAGGAAGAGAGAGAATCTCAAGCAGACTCCCCGCTGAGGGCAGAGCCCAATATGAAGCTTGATCTCACGACCAAGAGTAGAAACCAAGAGTAGGTTGCATAACCAACTGTGCCACCCAGGCACCCCACATTTCTTGTTTTTGATTCTAGAGTTCTGTAGGAGTCTATAGATTAAAATTTTAATGTTATATTATTTTTAACTTTTTTGTCTGCCTCTAAGACTCTCTTCAATAGAAGCTCTGACTCCCCAGCCTAGTTTCCAACTATCATCTTGTATGGATCCATTCCATCAAAACTATTCTGCCAATTCCAATTTGTTCATTAAAAACATTCATATGTGCCCACGTTTTCCCAAGCACTGGATTAGGCCCTAATGATATCAGTGATGAATATGACAGACACAACCTTAAATGGGACAAAACAGATACTTTAAGTTTTTAATGAAATCAATACAATGTTAGTTGCAGCATGAATGCAAGTAAAAGGGACTAACTCAGCCAGTGACTCCGGGGAGGCTTTTTAATGAGAATAACTCCCAAAATTGAGCATAAGATGAACACCTGAATAGGCATTTCTTAGTCAAGTAAAGGTTGTGTATTCTAGGGAAAGAGGAATGGGCAGTGTGGGGGTACCCAGGAAGAGAGCAGAGGAAATAACATAAGCAGAGATAGGAGAGAGCTTGCTGTGTCCAAGGAATTGAAAGACATTCCCTCGATGGGGTAGAGATCAAGAAGGAAAATGAAGATAGGTGTGTTCAGAGTAGTCAACAGGGAAAGATCTTGATCCAAAATGCTTTAAAAACAATTTCCTTCTTTTCCCCCCTCAATTGCCAAGCACATTATAAATACCTTGCCGATTCTTCTAGTTTTTTACTCCTAAAATGCTTTACCTAAATTCTATCCTTTTAAGGTTCATGCAAAAATCACCCATCTCACAGAAATCTTGCATTTCGCAGAACTACTATGTGTTTCTACCAGCCCCACCCATTTATAATAGTCCACGGCGACTTGAACATAGAAACATAAACAGCAATGCATGTTCTTTCCTTCTAGATGGTCTGAGAGTAAAGACTGCACTATAGAATCACTGGAGGTGAACAGGAAAACCATCTCCCAAAAGCCATAAATATTCTATACAAAATAATTAAAAATAAAAGAGGGTACTAGCTTATTTCAGGAAAATTTTACATCTTACCCATAAACTGACATTTTAAGAATGTCTCCAGATTCTAGGAATTTATTGAAAGAAAATAATAAGGCCAATGCACGATGATGTTCATTAAACCTGCTTATAATAGCAAAAAAGTTGGAAACAATTTCAAGGTCCTTCAAAAAGGGATCAATGTTAAAAACGGATGATTTATCCACACAAAGGAGTACCATGCAGCCATTAAAAATAATGATGTAGATCTAAACATGTTGAGATCAAAAGGATTCCATGACATATCATTAAATGACTAAAAGCAGGTTGCCAATAAACTGGTATGGTGTGATCTCAATTATGTAAAATTTTACAAATACTATATCTCAGAGAGATTTTGAAAATAATAGTCACCATGAAGATAACAATGGTTATTTCAGGGTGGGAGATTTTCAGGTGATTTTGTTTTCTTCTTTATATTTTGCTGTGTTGTTTGATTTAAGCCATATACATAGCTTTATGGGAAGAAAAATTTAAAAATCTAATTCTGATTTTTAAAAAAGACCCTCCATTTTCAATGAACATGGATAGTCTAATATAATCTTAACCTGAAGCTCATTAGGTAAGCAGTTCTCAAATGTTTTTCTCCTTGGATATGGCCAATGACTACCTCACTTGAAACTTCTGCAGACAGAAGACATCCTGTGGGATCCTGGGCCTTATCAGGAGGGCCTGGCTATTGTTCCACTTCTCTCTCTCCCACTGATCTTGGATATGAGCTACTATATTAGACTACTGGTCTGACATGTCGATAGGGAATGAAAGATGTTCTACAAGATATCTGAGTCCTAGGATTTGGAAACATTGGTAAGAACACAGTGACAGATTTTGACTGATATTAAAGGGACTAATAAGGGGATTTCTTTTGCCCTCCAGGAAAAAGCTTAAACCTCATGAGAATTTGATTTTTTTTTTTAAGATTTTATTTAGTTATTCGACAGAGATAGAGACAGCCAGTGAGAGAGGGAACACAGGCAGGGGGAGTGGGAGAGGAAGAAGCAGGCTCATAGCAGAGGAGCTTGATGTGGGGCTCGATCCTGGAACGCCAGAATCACGCCCTGAGCCGAAGGCAGACGCTTAACCACTGTGCCACCCAGGCACCCCGAGAATTTGATTTTAAAACGTGCTTTAGGGGCTCCTGGATAGCTCAGTTTGGTTAAGTGGCTGCCTTCAGCCCGGTTGTGATCCTAGGGTTCTGGGATTGATCGGGCTCCTGACTCGGTAGGGAGCCTGTTTCTCCCTCTCCCTCTGCTGCCCCCCCCCCAACTTGTGCTCTCTGGCTCTCTCGCTCACTTTCTCTCAAATAATAAATAAAATCTTCATTAAAAAAAAGGCACTTTAATAAATATTTCTCATCCCAATGAAAGGATTTTATACATCAAACTGAGTTCCACAAAGGCAGACCTGAAAAGAATCAAGTAAATATAACCCCTTATCTTATCATTTATATCCCACACATCTGTATCCGACTGACATCCTAGGTCTAGTGCTTAACTATCTTCAAGATAATGTCCTCCATCTTCCAGAAAATCCATGATCTTTTTTTCCTTCACAATCAGCTACCAAATCTTCTTAATCAGAAAACTTTCTTTCATGATTCCTCTTAGCTCAGTGTGTGACCCTAAACTGGATCTCCTCAGCACTGACCTATTCAGTCTACTGTGTACTCATTTGTACAACTGTCTACTTATTTGTACATATGGGTAATATTTTGTGGGGTTTCCATGTCTACTCCATTTCTTCAACCTTTAGCTTCCATGACAATTGCGTATTTGCCCATTGTTGGACATATCCTCTGCTTTCTAATCTGGCACTTTTCCTTATTATACTCTTCTAAAATACACAACAGTGACTGTTATGGGCTTAACTGTGTCCCCTTCAAAATTTGCATGTTGAAGACCTAACCACAGGTACCTTTAAATGCGACAATATTTAGAGATAGGGTCTTTAAAAGTGATTAAGTTAAGATGAGGCTGTTAGGATGGGTCCTAATCCAATCTAACTGATATCCTTAATAAGAGAACAGAGAGATGCCAGGGGGACACAAGCACTGGCAAAAGACCTTGTGAGGATACAGTGAGAAGAAAGTCATCTGCAAGCCAAGGAAAGAGGCCTCAGAAGGAATCAAACTGCTGATACCTAGGCTTGGACCTTCAGCTTCCAGAACTGCGAAAAAATAAATTTCTGTTGTTTATGCTACTCTGTAGTATTTTGTTATGGTAGTCCTAGCAAACTAATATAGTGATCTAAATCCCCATACTCTATTAACACTGAAAGTTAAGCTATAAGGGAGAATAATATCTTTAAATAAACTATCTCAAACTTCATTATTAAGCAATCTATTTTGATCCGTCTTCCATAGATTAGGGAAACATTTGCCCCTTGGTATTCTGTATAAGTTAAAAGGAAGTTGGAGTTGGAATCACAATGGACCTATTATTTCTGTCCTGAAAATAGTTAAAATGAGGCAGAACCCCTCTTGGTCATAGATGTTCTTCTCCAAACACTGAGAAAATTTTAGATAATGGAACTAAAGGACAGATTCTCAATAAAGTAGTATGTAGGCATCTGGGGGCAAATTAAAGGGCTGGAAATAGTAGCAATAAGATCTGATATACTTTAAATAAATCTTTTGATTGGGAATAACATCTATGTGCAAACTTTTACAGGTATTTAATCCTTCGTGTTTCAAAACAGCCATCTCAAAAGAATCAGAGTATCAGTCAGACTACTTAGATCAGCAAAGGTTTAAGTTTATACACACACACACACACACACACACACACACACTTACACATACAAAAGCCACAAGATAATTTTTTTCAGTTGGAACTCAGTAAAATTAAGAATTTCTCTTGAAGGTACCATTAAGAGAGTAAAAAGGCAAGTTATGGACTGAAAGAAATCCACCTATTCATACAGCCAGAACCTAAGGAAGCAAATCCATAAGAAAAAGACAATTAACCAAATAATCAATTTTAAAAATGGGCGGGACTCTTAAACAACCATCATCCTATTCTTAGACATGAGAGTAAAACAAATCCAAAGCACAAATAGGTACTAGCATATCCTCCCCAGAATGTCTACATTTAAAAACTAAGAATCTCAAATATTGGTGAGTACGTAAAGCAACAGGAATTCCCTCATATATTTCTAATGGATGACTATCATAGAAAAAATGTTGAATGAAGGAAGCCAGATTAAAGGGAGTATATTCTATTTACATAGAGTTAATAATAGGTAAAACTAGTTTATGGTGATTGAAATCAGTATAGTTAATTGGGGATGGAGTCTTAATCAGGGATGGAGCAGAGGGGATATACACAGGAAAGGGGAAAAAAGGAAATTTCTAGTGTGATAGAAATGTTCTGTAACTTCACTGGTGGTAGTTACATGGGTATATACATATGAATAAAAAAATCCACTGAGCTGTGCATTTAAGGTTCATGCACTTTATCATACATAAGCTATACCTTAATCAATAATTTTTAAGTATATATAACTTGACAGACCTTAGTACTCCATGTAGCATTTGTGAGCAATGTCTCTCTTACCATCATTTATAAATTATCAGTTACAGACTTGAGACATCTTGTTATTTTATTCCACAGTTAGGTAGCAATGGAATTGCTGTTTAAATTTTTGTATAATATATATTTTACCTATAATTAGGTTATAAATTACCTGAAGGTAAGCAATACTTCATCTATCTGCCTTTTTGGAATACTGACTATAAGATAGCAATTGCATGCTAATTGCTAAACAAATAGTATTTCTTTCTATTCTCAGCTACTTGGGAAATAGATATCTTTATCCCCCTTTTTTACAGATAAGCCTAAATTCAACCAGTTGGTCAGTAGAGGAATGAGATTCAAGACCTGTTTTTTCTTTTAGCAAGGCAATACTTTTCAGCAATACTATACTGCATACAATCTGTGGAATACTAGACAAACTCTATACTGTACTATATATACAGTGTAGTACACTATAATATTATAGGAGATAGCTTACATTCTATTGTTTCATGGTTTGCCTTCTCTACTAGATTTTAAGCTCCTAAAGGGCCACAATAGTATATTCTATTTGTTTTATTCCTTGACTTTTTTTGAATAGGGAAATAAATGCAATGGGTTTTAAATTATTGATGTGGACAATGACAGGAAACAAGTACCGGTGGTATAGCCAGCTTCTGCAGTGATGGGAGCTACTAGATACATTTCAAAAGTATAGTTCAAGGCCAAAATCAAAGGCAAACATTCTGCAAATATACAACAAGGCCATTATCAATGACAAGAGCAGCAAGCTTAGGCAGAACAAAAATGTGCTCAGCAGTGGTACGAACAGAGAATTCTCGATTTCCCCAAACGTCTCACAGATTAAAAAGTATTGAGGTACTGAGGTCTCTAAGAAACAAACATGGGATAGATGGAGGTAAATGGAAAACAACAATATTTTTCTAAATAGGAGAGCCTTTTTATTTTCCTAAATAGGAGATTTTAAAACTGCCATGTACTTCTTATGTTGACTGGAAAATAGTATTTTTAATTTTTATTTATTCATCTTTCCTAAGAAGTCTTACTTTGAAATATTCCCCTTAACTCTCCCTTCATGATCACTCAAACATAGCCTCTCACTTTCCTCTAGTTTTCTATATTATGACCAGTTTTAGCTGAAATGGTAGAGTAAGCAGATCTTGCCTCTGGCTTCCTCCCACTTCTCCTTTTATCTTACCTCCCCCAGATGTTCTCCACTCCCCCCAAGTCCTCTCTCTAGTGACACTGGTGATAACAGTGTTGTTAGGAGCTATGCATTCCAGGGGGATTTGCATTTTAATAGGTTACTCTCCCACCTACAGGCCCTTGCACTAGATCATCAGTGTGAAGTCAGGGAAGGGAAACTTTAGCCTGCCCAGTATTTAAAAGACAAGTAATAACTACAAAAACTATTGAGGAAATATATAAAAGAATTTTATTTAAGTTTCTACTTTCTTTTGAAAAATAAAAAAGTTGGCAACACTAGCCTTGCATTCTCAAATGTAACCATCAGCTGGAAGTGTGTAGAGGCTGCCTGCTCTACAAGGTTATAGGGTCTCCAGGTTACCACAGTTCCCACCACTCCCCATCACATCCTTAACACAGAAGAGTAGTCAAATGCCATTTACCAGAGTTTGAGTTGTTATTTTATTGAGAACATAGGAATATTTCTTAGTGCCCAGATCATCTATCCAAAGTGAGAACATAAAAGGTAGACCAAGAAGACATTTCTTTTTTCTCTCTTTTTTTTTTAAGCTTTTATTGATTGATTGATTGATTGATTGATTTACTGGGGGGCCTGGGTGGCTCAGTCAGTTGAGTGTCTGACTCTTGGTTTCAGCTCAGGTCATGATCTTGTAGTTGGGGGATTGAGCCCTGTGGCAGGCTCTATACCCAGTGTGGAGTCTGCTTTAGATTCTTTCTCCCTCTCTCAGCCCCTCCTTTCTCTCTCTGCTTAAAACGAATAAATAAAATCTTTTTTAAAGAAGGATTTTTTTTATTTTAGAGAGAGAGCAAGCAAGCAAGTGGGGGAGGGGCAGAGGACCCTAAGATCATGACCTGAGCCGAAGTCAGGAGATGAGAGCTTAACTGACTGAGACACCCAGGTGACCCAACGTTTCTTTTTTCTTACATAGAGTGCTCTTTACTCATTTACATTCCTTGACTGAACATGTACACATTAAGTTTGTGGCTCAACTTTAGCTCCTTGTCTTAGACTGTAAGCGTAATAACAGAAGATAGAAAGCTTCATTTTGGCTACAATTCAGTCAGTCAGTCAGTCATCACATATTTACTGTCTGCCATGTGTCAGATATTATAAGGCACAAGAAAAGATGATAATGACGGTAAAAATTATTATTATTTATAGAAAGCCAGATACCGTTTTAATCATGCTTTCATCCGATCCTCACAACAGCCCTATGAGGTAGATTCTATTATTACCAATTCACAGATGAGAAAACTAAGGTTCAGAAAAGCAAAGTAACTTACCCAAGATCTGCTAAGAAGTGATCTGGCTGGGTTTGAATCCAGCAATCTAAGTACAGAGCACAGCAGTCTTAAGCATTATATTACACAGTCTCTGATGTCATTGACACGCAATGACGCCTTGCCCTCCTGGGGCTTTGTAAACGCTCCCTTTCTTGTTCTCATAAGAAGACTATAAAGATACTTTTTGCCTCACCATGTTTTTAAATTTTATGTTTGTTCTCTGAATTTCTCCCACGTTTGTTCAGTTTTAATCTGGATCATTTACCAAATCCCTCGTTTTCCAATATTTTAATTAATTTCTTTTCAGATCAGACACTGCTGTATCCCTCCTTTTATCCGTGGCTGAATTTATAAATCCCAATAAGGAAATGCAAACAAACAAACAAAGAGAACCCCCACTAATCCTCTCTGGCAATTCCTGTGTTTTATCTAATGAGCTCTAATATATTAGGATAAACAACCATTCCAAACTATTTGGTCAGAATTTAGAGAATCAATTTTTTTAAGCATTTAGGTGATTTTCTTTTCTTCAGTCAGCTCAGGTCTAAATATACTGCAAATGCAAACTCCTTTTGCTTGATTTTTTTAGACTATCATAAGAGCAGACTCTCTTAGAAAGTTCTATATAGTAGGAAGTTCACAAAGCTTCATTAGACCACCTCACTCTCTTGAAACAAAAGGCCAAATAGACATTTCCAGGCAAATATTTTGGAAGAGGTTTCTGGTTAACCCATGTAAAACCCTGAGGAAACTTGGTATAGTCTAATAATTGTACTGTTCATTTAGTCCAAGTTCTAGTTTGTTTTCAATGTGGATGGTAAAACTCTACCTTTCAGATTCTTCTCCTTGCCCCCATTCTCTAATTTCCCTGCCTGTTCTGAATTTCAACACAAATAATCATACCCTAAAATAGACTACTTTCTCCTTCTCCTCTACAACTTGAAACACTATTAGCGAATAAAATGATTTTGTGGGCTCTTCTCTCCTGTATTCTTCTCCAATAGTTGCTTTCTCTCTTAAGAAACAAAACTACGGAACAACATCAACATTCCACTCATTTAACCTGGAAAAAAAAAAAAAAGTCTGTTGTTTACCACCAAAGAATCATTTTGTGATTTCAAGATAAATATAAATGAGAGAGGAATGGGAAGAAAAAGGAATCATATTTAGTGTACTTATCATCTTCTTTAGCAGTCACAAACAACAGAAGTCAGGTAGAGTCACAGGTGGAAAAGAATCCACAGTTCACCCAAGTCCCAAAGAGGTCTTTGAAATACTGAGTCCTGTAATTCAGTTATCTTCCCATAGTGACCTTGATCCCGGAGCCGACTGCTACCCAGCTCTCTACCTCCATCATTCAGGGCATTTCCATTTACCAATGAAGGTTAGGCTTCTCTAGTTAAGTGTACTTTATATCTTACTAAACACTTTCCACATCTAGTTCAGGCTTACTCTTCTTAAGCTACATCAAACACACTTCCTGCTTCTTCTCTTTGATATTTCTATAATATTGGTAAAAAGCTTAAACATATTCTAAAAATTTTCGTCAAATAGCCACTACAATTCATACATTTATTTAACACACATTTATTGAACACTTATATGGGCCAGGCTCGTTTTCCATGATGAGGCTACAGTGGTTTGGCAAATCAAAGTCCCCGTCCTCATGTTGCTCATGTGTTATAATGGATAAAGTACTAAACAAACAAGAGTAGTTTCATGCAGTAATAAGCACCATGAGAAAAATAAAAGAGGTTAATATGATGGAGAATGACTGGAGAAGGGAATTACTTTAAATTGTGTGGAAAGGAAAGGCCACTCCGGGGAAGTGGGGAATGTGGAGCTGGTCTTCTTTCTTTCTTTGAAAATCACACACCCTGCCCAATTCCTTCTAGAGATGATTCCTTTTCTCATACCTCAGAGTCAGGATTCAGTGTTGGGAGCACATTTACTTCCCACTGCCACTTCCTGATTACATCACCATTCCTTTGATTCAACAATTCCAGGTCTTTATACAGCCCACACTGTTAAACTTTCTTTTTTTTTTTTTTTTTTTTTTTTTTTTTTTGGCTATCACATTTGGCCTACTTCCATGGCATTTCCTTTAAATTCTTTAACATCTTTATTCCCTAAATCATAGGTTCTCCACTTTGTACCTTTTCCTCCACCTTTAGCTTGAATAGATACATTTTTCACAATCATCAAGAAAATAACACCCTACTGTATCAGTTCTTCAGTTTATTTCTACTCCAGTGGCCTTCAGCTCTACACCACTAGGGCATCCCATTTGCACAGTAACTTTGAATTTCTGCCCTTGATTTACAGGCTCCCAATATTTCACTTGACATTAACCATGCTCTTCGTTTCATTTGGATCTATATAAGCTTTCATCTCTAAGTCTACTTTTACTCTTCTGATTCACCTCTAAGTACAAAGTCTTTGTAGGACAGATATGAGTTTGAAAACCCCACCCTCCACTTACAGCTGAAGTTATTTAACTTACCTAAGACTCCCTTTCCTTTTCTGTAAAACAAGGATAGTATCTCATGAGCATATGTATAAAGACCTTAGTAATTCCTTGGCAAGGGAAAGTGCTTAATGAATGGTTAAGGTCATTATTATTATTCCTGTTCTACCTAGTCTAGTTTCTCTTGCAGGTTTTGACCAGTGCTTAGTACCATCTTATTCTGCAAAACATTTTGCCAGTGATTGTCACTGGCAGTACAACTCCATTCCTTTCTCTTTAGCTTCCATTTTACTGTTTACGACAGCAAAATTCCCAAAACTGCATTGATGGGTTGTAGTTCATACTGACGTTATCAAACCTCTGAAATGTTATTTACCGAATCTTTTCCTCATTGCTAATTGACAGTCTACCTCGTTTATTGGAGTCCTGATTTCTCTTTTATTAACCACAAAAATCCCTAAAGCCCTTGTTCATTCTCAATAAATGATCTAATCTCCTATTTTACTAATGCATCAGGATGTTAAATTCAACTCTTCCTGTTGTCTTGATTTTTCTGCACAGGTCCTTGGCTGAGAACAACACAATAGTTGCCAAATACTCCCCCATTCTAAAGAGAGTTGCTAAACCAGCTACACAGGACTTGCAAAAGAGATGGCTCAAAACCAATTCTGCTAGGATAGGAACCATCACTACTTCTGAACATATAAGACAATGAGGTTTAAGAAGCCATGGGAAAATTTCACTGGGAAGAATAACTGAAACACTATTACATCCTGTCCTTGCTCCTCACATTACATCAAGTGAAAAACTTTTCAAAAGGACCCCAAGGACACCTTAACATATGCCCCAAGAGTTAGAATGACTTAAGATTTGGCATCTGATTTTTGCTGGGAAAGTCTGAAGGGAAGAGTTGGTGCATGGAGTGATGTGTACCAAGAATAAACTGCCCCTCTACCAACAGCTGAAAAAGGTACGCATGTCCTGGGAAACAAAATGGCCCTCAAGATAGTGTCAGCCTGAGATCATCTTAAGAACCGCACAGAGGGATGAAGTGACCCAGTAAAGAGGAGACAATCAGAAGGCCGAACGATGAGGGTGAGATTCAAAGCAGGCAGCCAGACTTGAGGCTTTGTCTGGATTGTAGAAGCTGCAATTGGTCCTTCCCTGTGAGAGTAGCTCTAAGAAACTCAACAAAAGATTCTCTTTTGAGAAACTCAACAAAAGAGACATGGAGCCTGAAATTATCTACCCATCTCAATAGGATAATGACAACGATTCCAGCCACACAGAATGAGCAATTTCCCCCCTTAGTCTACTCCCCACCTAAGGAGATCCTAGAAGAGTAAAAAATAAATAAGAAGTGGGGGATCAGGTGAGTAAGGGAAAGAGAAGAATGAATCCATGCATCTGCCCCCACTGCAAGCTTCTAAGCCTCAAGTAAACCTGAGCTAACAGAGTAGAGACAATTTAAAATTGAATGTCTTTTGAGATTCAATACTATATTTGTTGGGGCTATTAAATCAGCAAAATAAGGCTGTTCTTGGGAACTAAAGAGACCAGATTTGCTGTGGTACTGGACTAAGATTTCATCCAGATTATGAAAGAACGAATACAGGAATCCAGTTTAAGGGGCAGTGAGAGAAAGAATAAACTCATTACCTGATTTCACCCAGATCCAGGTCACTCAATAAAATAATAACACTAAGACCCTTTAACGTGAACCTCTTCAAACTACTCTCCTATTCTTAAAAATTTATTATTTGTTCACTTGTCCTCCCTTATTTTCTCATGACCTATATGAATAATCCCTTCTCTAGTAAGGAAATTAATTTTCACTAACTTCCTCCTCATGGTCCTCATTTATTCTCCAATTGATTTTTTTTTTAAATCTGGTACTCCCTCCTTTTCCTTGATACCGCACTCCCTTTGTTGCCTAGTGTGATAATTTTTTAGTCTCCATTGCTGTTTGTGTTTTATGTTTTCCTGCTCATTCTTGATGATCCTTTGGTTTCTTTCCTTCTGTTTATAGTCTTTCTCTATGGTGCACTTGCACTCTCTCTCTCTCTTTCTCCTAAAACTTCATATAACACCAACTATTCTTACAATTTCCATAGCTACATTTCTAGCGTTGGTGTTCTGTCTAGGTCTAAGACGCAGAATTTTCAAAGGCCTGAAATACATCTCCATTGTTTTTATTTCTAGAGTATGTTGCTTCCACTTAGTGTTTCTTTAATGAAATCCTATTTAAGAGCAGCTCAAATGTTATTTACTTTGTGAATTTTTCTTCCATTAAGAGGATGGAACACACAAAATTTCATTCTTCTTTATATGTACAAAACAACAGATAATTTTTTATTTGATTCTCCCATGTGCTAGGATCTGTATCCCATGGTGTCTTTTTATTTTGTACCTTTCAGAGCACATAACACAGTCCCCTGCTCGATGAAAACCTCCTGATCACTGCTAAACTTAATGAAATAATGATGTTGGTGGGACAAAGGAAGATGACACCTTTGAAAATATCTGTTCAATTACTTAATGTTAAAAATGTGAAGAGGGTATAGCCAGAATGCATAGAAAGGCAGATACAGGACCTGGGGAAAGCCAATTATTCCTTCCATATATCCTTATCTGTTTTCTTGACCATTTATTTTTGAAGATTTTTTGCTTTTTCAAATAAATTGGAAACTCCTTGAAAGTAGAGATTTTAGGGAAGCAAAGTTGAATATTAAAGATCTCTGAGTTTGGTTTTGGTCTCAATATCCAGGATAGTAGGAAAATTCTAAATTTAACTAAGGCAATGAGGGAATGATAATTAGTCATACCTAAAATGCACAAATAATGTATAAGATGTATATAGATATAGAGTAATACACACATATGTGTATTTAGACACTTACAGGACAATTGTTTAATGAATTTGATTTGGAATCACAAAATGAAGATATTGATAGACACATTCCTTCATGAGTGACTTACTGTAAAGAAAAAAAACCAAAATCTTTTGTACTGTAAAAATGAGCCACGGTCAGCTCCCTGAACTCTCCTGAGTTCTGATTCCTAATTCTTGACTGCTTCCATGACAACCATAGTATTTCACCACCAGAATATCTTATAAACAGTTAAGATGAATGGAAATATATGCATGCCCTCCTGAAGTTAATTGTTAAGAAATAAAGGAGAGAGAGAGAGAACTAAAGTTATTCATTTGGTGAGCAAAAATTCTACATGGATAAAGAAGACTTTCCTAAGTCCTCTCCACATTGATCAAATTTTATATGCTATTTATTCCTACTTAGAGGTTGCCTGTAATCATTCTCTAGTTGTTTCATAAATGGAAGCCTTGCTTCTTTCAGTGGAATATGATCTCTCACAGTCCTAACTTTTCTTTCTTTTTCTTTCTTTTACTGAGTTTTTGCTATCTGTCAGGTACTGGTATTCACTTCCATGATGGGATTGGATTTCACCTCTACAAAAATCATTTTTAAGATGAGGAAACTGAGGCACCAGTTAAACAATTAATTCACATTCAATAAGAGAAGGAGATAGGTTTAAAATAAGGTTTACTGATTCTGAGCATGGCTTACTTTTCACCTTCTTAGATGTGTCTTAAAGAATTTACTATTGGGGCACCTGGGTGGCACAGTCGTTAAGCGTCTGCCTTCGGCTCAGGGCGTGATCCCGGCGTTCTGGGATGGAGCCCCACATCAGGCTTCTCCGCTAGGAGCCTGCTTCTTCCTGTCCCACTCCCCCTGCTTGTGTTCCCTCTCTCGTTGGCTGTCTCTCTCTCTGTCAAATAAATAATCTTTAAAAGAAAAAAGAATTTACTATTCTGTTATCATTGTGGTGAACTGTATGTATTATTATTGTCAATTCACTACCCTTCCCTGTATCCATGTCTTTTTACTATGTGACTTTATAGTTCCTCCTTTAAAGGCTGAGTCTTATTTTCTCACCTCATTAATGTTGAGCTTGACTGTGTGAGTTCTTTTGCAAATGGAACATGGGATAAGTGACAAATGTTTCCAGAGCCTAATCTTTAAGAAGCATTGGAGGTTTTTATTTGCCCCATCTTCCATCACCATGAGAATAGCATGCTCTGGCTAGCATACTGAATCAAAGAGAGTGAGAGACACTTGGAGCAAATCTTGGTGCAATTAATCACTTTGTACCAAGCCAAGCAGAGAGCAAGCTAGGTCAGACAATGCCTGCTTAGGCAACCCACAAATAAGTAAGCAAGAATAAATTATTGGTGTTATATGTCACTGAGTTTTGGCATGGTTTGTTATGCAGCACTGCTGTGGCAACAGTAACTGATACACCTAATGATTATTCTTTGTGCTCATACCTAATTGCCTTCACCAGATTATATATTCCAGAGTTGTTCAGAGCCCTTGCAAATCATTTTGTAAACCTCTGAAATAACTAATACAATGTCTTATGTAGTGCAAGTGTCCAAACACTGTCAAATGAATAAATTTGTATCTTCTTTTCTATTTCCCCAAATGTGCTACGTAAGGCTTGCAGTAGAAATACATGGATCTCGTGTAATCAAAGATTTATAAGATAAAATAATTTGTACTGGGTTTTCTACTTGTGGTACTTGTCACTGGAAGACCCTCACGTTTTCCTATCTAAACAATTCCAAGAATTGAAGTGTCCAAAATACTAGTGTAACCTCTTTAGAAAGGCAACTTCGTATAGTGGAAAGAACACAGCTTTGGTGCTATATGCTCAGTTTTGTTACTTACTGGGAAACAACATGAGAAAAATCCACAGACTTTTCTGAGCCCAAGTTTCTCATATATAAAGTAGGGTAATAACATGATTCCACATGGGTTTTCCATGCAGATTAGAATAACTGCATGGTTATAGATAAATGCCTATCTTTAATAAAAAAAATACTATTTATTGCAAACCTACTGTGTGTGATAGGTCTCTTACTTAAAGCCAACACAGTATAAACACAGCACGTTGTTTCAAAACATCAATTTTACTGCTCTCACATAATGTATAATATTTTCATGAACTTTACAAATAAAAACTGCAAATAAATTTTTAACATACAGGTGAATTTGTGGCTCGATTTTCTGACCTTCAGAAGTTTGAGTTCCCTCTTATACTAGTAGTGTTTTGTGAATATATTAGTATGCAGGCTGCCATAACAAAATACTACAGACTGGGTTGTTTAAAGAACAGAAATTTATTTTCTCCCATTTCTAAAGGTTGAAGGCCAAGATGAAGGTACCAGCAGGATTGCTTTATGGTAAAACCACTCACCTAGGCTTCTTGATGTGTCCTCATGTGCACACCCACCCACACACCCACACACAGAGATTTGGTGTTTTTTCCTCTTCTCATAAGGATGTCAGTTCTAAAGGATTAGGCCCCACCCTTCTAACTTCATTTAAACTTAATTATTTCTTTAAAACCCTATCCCCAAATTAGTCATTTTGGGGGTCAGGGCTTCAACATGTCTTTTAGGATGACACGAGTCAGTCCACAAGAATAAGGTACAATGTTTTTTTCAAATATGTCCAAAAATTCTTTGATACTCCTCTTTTCAAGAGGTGGAGCTTAGTTCTCTCACCTTGAGTGTAGGCCAGATTTATTTAATATTTTGGAGAGAGAGTGTGGGGATGAGGGGCAGAGGGAGGAGGAGAGAGAGAATCTTAAGCAGGCTCCATGTCCAGTGCAAAGGCCCACGTGGAGGAACAATCTCAGGACCCTGAGATCATGACCTGAGCTGAAATCAAGAGAACACATAACCGACTGAGCCACTCAGGAGCCCCCCTCTTTTTTTTTTTTTTTTAAGATTTTATTTATTTATTTGACACAGAGAGACAGCCAGCGAGAGAGGAAACACAAGCAGGGGGAGTGGGAGAGGAAGAAGCAGGCTCCCAGCAGAGGAGCCTGATGTGGAGCTCAATCCCATAATGCTGGGATCACGCCCTGAGCCGAAGGCAGACGCTTAACGACTGAGACAACCAGGCACCCCATTTTTTTTTTTAAGAGAGAGAGAAAGCAAGAATATAGGCTGGATTTATAACTTGCTTCTAATGAATAAAATATGGCAGAGATGATGCGATGTCATTCCAAAATGATGTTATGAAAAGGTACAACTTCAACTTAACACACTCTATCTCACTCTCATACTCTACATATCACACTCTTGAATCATTTGATCCAAGAAGAAGCCAGCTGCCATTGGGAGGCCCAAATAATGAATAACAGAGGCCTTTAACCAAGAGCCAGTGAGGCACTGAAATGATATGAGTGAACTTAGAAGTAGATTCTCCAACTCCACTCAAACCTTGAGATGACTACAGCCAAAGCTGATAGTTCACAACAATCTTCAAATTTCTAAGAAAGTTGATTTGAGTACTTCCTGGTTTCTTCTTGTTCCTTATAATAAAATGGTAAAGAAGAAAAATAAAGGAAAAACTATTAAAACCGAAGGGACCAGGACTTGGTTTTGAAAATTCTCAGACACTCCAGATAGCTAACAACTCTAAAATTAAGAAATGACTTCTAAGCAAAGAGCATATGCAAACTGTTGCCAGAAAAACTAGTCCATAAATGAAGCCAAGGGAGTGACTACATTATTATTTCATAATATCTCAGAAAAAGTTATAGCAGTGCATCCAGGTTACTTTTGGCGAGATAAAAGACCCACTCAATATATCAGTTGTCTGGCAGATCCTTTCAAAAGCAGTAGTATGGAATTCTAAGAGCCTTGTGCATTAGTAGTCTCAGTAGAATCCTAAGGTAGAGAAAGGGCTTATCTTGAAGAAATTAGGGATGCGCTTTTGTTTACTAGTATGATTTCCAATAAGATTCACACCAATAAGGTTTTTAAAAGAATTACATTTGCAAAAGCATTGCCAGCGTGAGCTGAAAGGATAGTGAAAATATAAAATGAAAAGAGAACCTTTGAATGAAATAAAATGAAAGGAGGACCTTTGGACCTCCAAAATTCTACTGGCAGGAAGCAGGCTGAGAAAACTAGCCAACTACAAACATTCTACATGTCATGAAAAAGGAAGGAGGATGGAGGACAAAGAGACCAGACAGTGGAGCTGAGAGCCATGGGAAATTATTACCAGGCCTTGAGAACTTATCAATGAATATCCAACATTTGCCTAGCTGGATTTCACAATAGCCATGATCAATGACATGTTTGTGCCTCCTATTTTCACCCAGTTAGGTCACGAATGCCTATAGTGGTTATCCAAAGCCTACCCCACCGTTATATGTGTATACGCATACTGTCTGCGTTGGGGTGGATAACATATGCCTTCAGTTTCATAAGTAGAAAAAAAAAACTATACTCAAGGGGCTGTACTTAAGGAACTAAATCTTAAGAGTCTTATCTACATTTGGACTCAATTTAGATGGTAAGATTCTGGATTTAGCAGAGGCTGCAGTGGCATGAGATTTCTGGTGGCCTTGAGAGGGCGTGTATATTTGCATGTTAGATGAATACAAAGTGCAGACTAAGGAAGACTTGGTGGTTTTACAAATCAGTCCACAAATTTTTTGATACTCATCTCTTCAAGAAATGGAGATTGATTATCTTTTCCTTGCATGTGGGATTCTTGGGCTCCTTGGATATCAGTAGCTTATTTCTAATAAATAAAATATAGCAAGAATAATAGGTTGTCACTTCTGAAATTAGGTTATAAAAAGACTGTGTCTTCTGTGGTGGGTGTTTTTTCTTATTCTTGTGCTCTCACCCTTTCTTCTCAGATCACTCATTCTGGGGGAAGCCAACTGCTATGAGGAGACCCACATCATGAGAATTAAGAGCCTTAAGGCCAACAGTCGGCACCAAATTGAAGCTTTCCAACAACCTCACAGTGAGCTCTGAAGCAGGATCTCTAGCCTCAGCAGGGTCTCAGTAGCTGATGTTTGACTGCAATCTCATGACAGATTCTAAGCCACATCACCCAGCTAAGTTTCTGTGGATTCCTGCCCCTCAGAAACTATGAGATAATAAAGGTCTGCTATTTTAAGCTGCTAAACGATGGGTGTAATTTGTTATGCTGCAATGGATGACTGACATAGAGGAAACCCTTAAACAATCCTGTATGGGTAAATCTTACTATACTCATTCTGTACATAAGAAAGTTGAAGTATCAAAATGTTAGGGATTTTTCCCTACACACACAGCCAATAAATGTCAGGATAAAGATCTGAATTCACATCTTTGTGTCTCAGAAAGAAAAAAAAAAGTAAATTTTTTAGAAATAAAAATCAAAATACAACTGACACCACAATCTTTTATAAAAATAATGTTTGGGCTGATACAGAAAGTCCAATAATGGCGTACAAAACTATCATCTGCTTAAGGAGTAGCTAAGGTGTTGGACAGGCAGGGGAATGTACAAGAGATGCTTAAATCTATATACCACAGGGGTCAGGACACGTGGTTAGAAAAAAAGAGGTGAGCCATTCCTTCTCTATTCCAGCTTTCCCAATTATGTTAATTGTAACAGAACTTGGCTTCCTGGCAATGCAGACCTAGTGAGGCATTTGACACACTGTAAAATTTAAGTTCAAAAGTAAAATTGTTTAATGAATGCACACCCTACTCCTTATTCATTATGCAAAGTCGGGTTGTAGAGTTTTTCAATATGTACTCTAATTCCGTTTAAGAAATGTGATTCCACATTCCTCATATGAGTGCAAAGTGGGGGGGGGGGAATACTCTGCTGGAAGAGGCTTTGGGGTCAGTTAGAAATTCTCAGTTCTGTTTTGAAAAGGAAGATATAATCCCTTTTTCTCAGCTATTGTGTTTTATTCTGTTGAGGGTTGATGGCTGTAAAACACTGCACCTCCCCTTCAACTTTTCCAAATAACTTGATTAGACAGAAATAATCTCTTATGCTTTCATGCACAAATTTAGGAGTGACCCAGAACAAACGAGTTTCCTTCATCACCATAGCAACCAGGACTATGGAAAAATGCCACTCACTAGGCTATGCAAGTCAGATTTCATTCCTTTGATGTTAATTAACAAATTGCTTTCAGAAAATCAATGAGTTTCCCTGCTCCCCTCTAAATGTTTGTGATATATTTTTTAATACTTCCTAAAGTGGCTTAGATACAGATGGGAGAGACAGTGAGCAAAATAGAGCACTACCTTTTCCCGGTTTTACACATAGATGATTAGGAATGCAAGAGTGCATTTGGCCAAGAGAAGAATCCACTTGGACCTCTTGGGTATTGAGATGTAAACCTAAATTCATGTTTTCCTACTATACAAGTTTCCTTCCTCTCAGAAAATGGTGACTGCTTTCTTTTCCGAAAAAGAAAATACAGAAAAGTTAAACAAAAAGGCTGTTGCAAAGAAAGGTTGTTGCAGAAACCTATATTTAGATTCCTCTCTTCTCCTAATCTGCTCCTGGGAATGTAAAATTTCTCAAGGGTGATTTAGGGATTTTCACCAAAAGTCTTTACACACCCTTTCAGCCAGAAATCTAACTCCTAGAGGATTACTGAAAGGAGATGCTCCAAGAAGGGTACATAGATAAATATCCACGGATAGTCTTCACAGTAATGTTTACAATACATTTTTTAAAGTTGGAAAACATTCCAAATGACAATGAGGAATTAAAGTGATCTAAGTGTATTTTTAGAGAAATTAAACAGGGTTTATAAAATTTTAAGTGAAAAAAGCAAGTTAAAAAAGATTGTTGAGATGATGCATTTAAAAGAAATTCAGTCTCTAAGCCAAAGTTCCAGAAATTTGCAAAAAAAAAAAAAAAAAAAAGTAGATCTCCAATGAGGGTTTTTCTCTTTCTTTGTATGTCTTTCTAAAGTTTGTAGCTGTTTTATTGTGTATATATGATAGGATATAAAACAATTTTGACAGAAAAAATATGGAAGACTTAGTTAGATGTAATAGGTGCTTAAAATGGTATACACCTATTTCACTAGATAACAAAAGTTCATTCAAACATGTAATATCACTGATCCCAAGAAGTCTCTCCAATCTATTCATTGTATTGAGATGTGATACAATTTTAAAACTGTGTACTTTGAATTGACTTAAGTTATTGACAGAATTATTAAAAACTAATATTTTCAAACATACTGAGTCTTACAGAAAAACTATTAAAACCCTTTATCCATTTACAAATAATAAAAATAATTTCTGGATAAAATGATGTAAGGGTCAGAAAAAATGCATTATTGTGAACAGAGTATCTTTCAGTTCCAATATTAAACCTGAAAATTTTTATCAAATAAAATTCATAAAGAACAATTACTCTCAGGTTAAGTTTGACCAGCAGAACCATTTCATTTAAAGGCATCCTGTGAAAAAGACCAATATACAAAATTAATTGAAACAGTTTATCTGGTTGAAGGGCTGGATGCGCCATTAGAAGCCCACCCACTTTTCTTCACAAACAGAGGCTGAAAACCACTTTGGTAGAAAATAGCTTCTATACTTCCACCTCTGTCCATTCCTGCCTTCTCTTATCAGAAAGTTTGGAACTATGTCAGGACATCTAGACTCTTGCAACAAGAGCAGCAGGCTCTGTTACGTTGGACACATAATTAACAACTTTGCACCTCCGTTTCCTTGGCTATAAAATGAAAGGCTCAATGAGATTATTTCTATACATGGCAGGCATTCTCTGAAATGGCCCCCAATGACTTACTCTTGGTTTTCATGCGCTGTGTAAATCCCTCTCTTTAATTCCCTCTCTTTGAGTGTGGGCTGGACCTAGCAACTCACGTGCAATGAATAGAGAAATGAAAGTGATAGGTGGTACTTCTGAGATTATGGTATAAAGACTGTGATCTCTCTCTTTCTCTTTCATTCATGTTCTCTCTCTCTCTTCCTCTCTCTCATGCTTTTTCTCTCTTGAAAGGAATCTTCCAAGTTGTGTATAGCCGTCAGGAGAGGTCCATATGACAAGGAACTGATTTCTCTGGCTAACAGCCAGCAAGAACCTGAGTCCTGCCAATGGCAACGTTAGTGAGCTTGGAAACGACTCCTCCTAAAGCCAAGCTTTGAAATGACTGAACACTTTATAGCCTTGTGAGAGACTGTGAGCAGAGGATCAGCTAAATGTGCCCGAATTCCTGACCCCCAAAAACTTAGGGTAATAAATGTTTGTTGTTTTAAGCAGTACAATTTGGGGGTAATTTTTTACATGGTGATGGATAACTACACACGACAGATAATGTTTCCTTTTATTTCTAAGGTTCTTTTCTTTTAACAGGTGTTTAATAAGCACTTGTGGTTGTCTATGAATGAGAAGTAAAGTTTGATAGTTTAAGGAAAAAATTACTCTGACTTTGAATTTTAATCACCTTTTGGAAAATTCATTATTCCTGGTTTTATTCCTCATCCTTTAGCTAGAAGAATGAACTACAGATCCTGAATCTGCTTCCAAATCCTAGGTGCTCCCCTCTCCTTCTGGTCTTTACAGTATCTGATACACAAGAGGCTGACATTTCACATTAGGGATCCCACTGCTACAACTGCTAGTGAGCAGTTGAATTCAGCTTTGAGCAGAAACAATTTTTTTTTTAAGGTATAAATCTAGAGGCCCTTCAAGGATGAAAGTGAAACTGGTTAGGAAATATTTTGCCAAATCAAATTGTATTATCCTGAAGAGAAGCCATTTTCACCCTACTACTGTATGTAGACGAAGCTCATAATTTGGGCCCACTAACCATGATTGATTAGGATCTTTGTGAATTATCAGTCAAAATAAATTCCATCACCATACTATATTTTACATAATCTCTGATTGCTAAGAGATAAAATTTTATTTTGTAGCCCATTAATTTATTATTTACTATATGCCACTCCTTCAACCTCCCCCACCCTCAAATTGTATAATATCCTTGAAGAAAAAGGTAATACTTTCTTCATCCTTTCAAAATGAAACAATTAGCATTGAAGAGGTATTTAAACTGCAAGTGTTATATGAAATAATGGGATTATTATTTTGTATATTTTTTAGTGCCAATTACTTTGCTACCCTAAGAGGCATTCAATTATTTGTTAAATGAAATAACATTCTAATATAAAACATACAACTCTCCAAAACTTTGTCTCACTCACACCGGCAAATAAACTATAACTGTTTCCACTAATTTTTTTCTTTAGAAATCCTAGTTAGAACCAACTCTAACATATCAAAACAACTCCAGTACATGAGATGAATTTCCTAATAGAACATGTAATAAACAATATCAATTTAACCGCACAAAAAATCCAGTCTTCTTTTACAATATGCTGAAATGTGCCTCTGAGTGCTTTTTCCTGGGACCATATATATATATACGTATATATATACGTATATATATATATATATAGTTCTACCTGTCCATTTCCTATTAATATTCATATCTGGGGAAGGATGAAAATTCCCTCCATGTAGTTCAGTGTGGAACTAGAGGTACCTAAGCAAAGTCAGTCATCTTTGCCTAAGTGTGGAAGACATGAAGACGATTTCATGGCCTCTAGCTGATAGGCCTGCTCTTTGGAAAAACTGAATGGTGGAAGAGAGTTATGAAGGGTCTTGACATTGTAGGATGGTGTCAGGAAAAACAGAAAGTCACATTAGCATGTGATTATGCTGACAATCAACCACAGTAACCCAGCACCTACTTTTGATTAGACATTAGATGGTGGAATTGACAGATTCAAGATGCATTATGAGGTTGTGCATTACAGTGACACCACAAATAAACAAAACGGACATGAATTTCCCTTTTGGAGCATATTTAGGGATGCTTAATTTTTCTAAAGCTGAAAAGCAAAACCCAAGTATACTTTCTAGCATAGTTTTAGTAGGATAACATATTTTCTTATAAGAGGAAACATTAGAGTTTCTAAGACAAGATACTTAATGAAACAACACATACCAAATACTAAATTTGAGATGGGATTTAGAAGATTACTATTTAATTCTCCTTACTTTGGATGAATTATTATGAATTATTATATATAATTATATGTATAATGAATTATTATATATATATATAAAATTCTTAAATTGTAAGCTGCAATAACAATTGTTTACAAATCACTTAACTTACTTACATATGAAACCAAATATTAAAAATGTCTCCAAAAAGAGCAGTCACCAGTCCTTGCTGTGCATTAATCACCTGGGGAAATTTCTCAAAAGAGATTCTACAGATCATATTGAATGAGAAACTCTAGGGATGAGAGCCAGAAATATGTATTTCTAAAAGTTGAAGAATTCATTAAATTATATACCTGAAGGAAGAAAGAGAGAATTCAGTGCTTTAATCTATACTTCTGTCCAGAAAACTGTACTACCTCATTTCTGCCTTCTCTAAAACCAGTGACTTTTTTTCTGGACCATGTCTCCATCTTGTAATACAAGCTTCTCACGTTCTGGAACATACAATCCTCAAGATGATGCTTCCTTCCAAGCACTGGAAACACTCTGGTTCCTATGGGTTTCTGAGAAACACATGCTCTGAGAGATTTGAGACTTTGCTGGATTTCTCCCTGGGAAAGTTCTCATCTCTTCGCCAGTATCTTAAAGGAAGAATTGTAAGGAACTTTCAGGTGAATGGAATCTGCTCACCAAGCTTATCTATGATCCCTCTGCTATTTGCATCAATTTAGCCTTCTCTGGGTGCTGTTAGATTGACCAAGTGTCCTGGGGGAAAAAATGTTACTTTCTGTCAACATGCTTGTTGAGAGATAATTCTCTGCTTCTGCACATTTTCTATCAATTTCTGTTCTATCGTTTTCAAGGATGTTTATACAGCAAAGAGAATTAGAGGACTGAGATCTGTCTTTTTCTGGGGCAGAGGGCAGACTTGTAGAATAATAAAGATAACAAATCCCTCCAGGCAAAGGTTAAGAAGGTCCAATTCCTTATAAAACTGGGGGTTTTCTTTTTTTTTTCTTTCTTTTTTTGAGAGTAGGGTAGGGGGGTTGCAGAGTGAGAGGAAGAGAATCTTAAGCAGGCTCCAAGCCTAGTGCAGAGCCTGACAAAGGGCTTGATCTCAGACCCTGAGATTATGACCTGAGCTGAAATCAACACTCAGATGTTTAACTGACTGAGCCACCCAGAAGCCCCCCAAAACTGGGGGTTTTCTAAACTTTGGATTCCTCAGCTGTGGTGAGAGCCCACTGTGTAGGCAACATCCACCTGGGCCACTCCGCATCGCCCTAGGGGTCAAGGAGAACCAGTGAGAACATGAAGTTCATGCTTCCTGCTGTATACCACAAGTAATAAAAATAACTTTTTTTTTTTTTTGGTGGCAAACTAAACTTGTTAATATAATGGGGCAAAAATCACAGACCCTTCACAGTCCTTCAGAGTGCTAAGTCCCTGGACTCTACTGGACACCATGTCACTGAATCCCAGTTCTACCTCTGACTAGCAGGATATCTTACTAGCTACACCACATATTAGCTAAGTCGCCAACAATGGGACTTACTAGTTATGCCATTTACTAGCTAAGGGAATTTGGCAATAGAGCAATAAAAATCATAATAGTAGTAGTAATAATAATAAACATAATTACAGCACTAACAGTAATAATAGTTAATATTTGTTAATTGTATTCTACATACTATGTGCAATACTTTAAATATCTTAGCTTGTTCAATCACAGAAGTCATAGAAAAAAGGAATATCAATTACTATCACAATTTTTTCTCACAGCATTATTGTAAAGATCAAAAGGAAATATTGATAGTAAAGCACATTGGGAGCTGTAACATAAATCCGAAAGTAAATCTATTTTCTTCTCCTTATTCACCTGGATCTCATGCTGGGCCATTTTATCTCCTTCTTTGCACTTACCATGTTGTCTGTTATCTGCTTTTCCCTTTCTTCTTTGGCAGGCTCCTCTTCATCCTTCATGATTCAGCTCAAAAAGGATTTTAAGAGGAACAGATTTTCTCCTCTGAACATGTTTCCTTCTTGAGCCAAAATATAACTTCTTTTGGCTTCTTGGGTGAGGAAAGTGTTCACCCTTCTTTCCAACCCCACTTCTCACTTATGTTCATGGGAGGCAGAGTGACAAGTTTCGTGGTAAGAAGAAAAGAGCTCTTGCACATTCATTTTCCTCTGAGGCTCTCTCTAAAACTAGCCCCCTGGAGGCCCACATCTATTTACCTTCTCTACACAGTGAGACACTGAGGGAGGTCTACCTTAGCCAAGGGAGCTGGCAGTGGTCTGGCTCCCCTGACAAAGACCAGGGGCATAATCAGTTCATCTTGACCGGCCGGGGGGCTCAGGGGCTGAGACTGGCCACTCGACCTAGTCACATTCTCCAATCCAGCTTTATTGCAATGAAGTGGACTATTTTATTACTATCTCACGCGTCTATTTATTTCTCCATTGGTTTGGAAGTCAAAGGAGAGAAGGAAGTAACAGGCATGTCCTGAAAAAATGCACACTAGCCTCCCTTACCTCCTCAGCAATATTCTTAGAGAACAATTAGGGCACTCATCTTCCTGTTTACCTCCCTGTTTTTTTCATTCAACTGAGCCAGGGATGGAGCCAATTAGTGTCTGTATCTTTGATATCCAGCAGCTTTTGGTACACAGTACAGAGTACTCTGTACTGAGTACCCCAGATCGAGCATGTAGTAGGTACTCAGTAAAGAATGCAAATAACTCCCAGAGATTCTCAGCACCTTCTTAGTGTGCCGCTGTAGCAGTAACACCTGAATCTTTGCCCCATTCCACAGAACATATAATACTTGATAGATCTGTACCAAAAACAGGGCAAGAAGATCACATTTCACTGGGGAGGCTCGATGTTTTTCTGTATTCCTCTTCTACAAATGGCAAGTTATCAATATGAGATTTAGGAATGTCAAACAGTCATTGGCTTCTAAGCCATGCCAGAATATTCTAAAAAATGAAAACCAATTTCTTACCAGTGATATTTCACTTTATGATATCAAATAATTTCTTAGTCATAAAAAACATATGGCAAGGAGGAGAAATTCTTATCTCTCCCTGAACATCACTGCCCGCCAAAACACTGAAGAGCTGGACAAAAGAGGGAACACTTCAAGATTCTCCTGGCAGTTTGTGTGGATTACACACTCTGCCCTTCTGGTTTCTACCCTGAGATTAGAGCTACACCCTTACATATGTTACTGCAAATATGGAAGTGGGCTCTGGTATGCTCAGAGCTCAACACTAAGCATTTGTCCTTGAACTCAGAAGAGTAAGACTGAGCCCTTAAGTCCTAAGGTAGTCTGAGATTACTGTTTCCAAATTACACTTTGACAGTGGCAATCTTAATTTTTAGCTGCTATTTATAGAATGTTACTACACAGCAGGTGTTTTATATAGAGCATCTCATTAAATCTTCATAACCATCGTATGAGGGAGATAATATTATTACTAGTTTATAGATGGGGAAACTAAGTTTTGGCAACTGGCCCAAGTTAAAATGGTCAGCCTAGGATTAAAACCCTTATTTTGCTGACCCCCAAGGCCAACCTGCCTCTCCCTGGCTAATTTCCTAAGAGTGATCTATCATATGTACAACTTTTCAGAAGTCTGTATTGGGAAATGCCTTGAACTAGTTAGTTAAGAAACTGTTGTAAAAATTCAAGTTGCATCAGTAACTTGTGCCATAGTACAAGTATCCATAGAAGGCAGATCACACAGGATAGTAGCTTAGTATATAGATTCTGGGATCTGACAGCCGTGAGTTTGAATGACCTAGAGGAAGTAACTGCCTCTCAAGAAACTATTTCAGCTACTAAAATGGACAGAATAACAGTATTTTATTTTCAGAGTTTTTGTGAATATTAAAGGCAATGAAGAGTTTAGATAAATGAATGACCCCCAGAAAGTTGTATCTGTTAGGAATTAAACTGGGAAGTTTAAATGAAGAAATCTCATGTAATTCTGATGGATTCTAGGTAAACTCTCCTATGGATGCATGGTTTTTTTCTTAACAATATCTCATCTAGCAAAACACATTAGGCTGAAAGTTACAAAAGAGAAACCAAGAGCTTTATGGAAATTATATAGACTAATAGTCCCTTTTAAGTGTAAATATTTTCTTGAACTCTATACTGATATACAGAGAAACTGTAATGTCCAAGCTCATGATTTCCCAAATGGTGGCATTGGAATATTCCTATGAATTCTAGAAAGTGTAACTTACTTCTAGAATTATAAATGGAAGACAGATCATCTCCTAACCTTGTTGATCAGCTGCTACCAAGGTTTGAAAATGGCCGTGGAGAAGAAAAATATCTCTTAAAGGCTCAAAAAAAAAAAAAAAAATCCTGACACATGGAGACAAGCACACTTGCTATTCCACCAGATTTCTCCACACCTGCATGCATATAACACATCATTTTAAAAATTCACTAACAACATTTGAAATTGGATGCATTTTAAGTTGGAAAAAAATACCAAGAAAACTGCTAGTTATCAGTGGCCAAAAAGGAAGACTTTTCCATACAAGGAACAATTTCTGGAGTTCTGTAGAAGCTAATTTTGTCCTTCTTCTTCTTTTATTTATATTACAGATATTTTGCAAGTTCCATAAGATTCCATCCCACACAAGACAGTGAATCTATGTGTCACAGAAGACTGAATTTCCTCGGTATTTCACAGTTACCGAAACACCTGTGCTAAATACTTTTCTGTGTATCAGCTGTGAAAACTCACTGTTCAATAGCCCTCCAAATTTCTCATTTATTCCCTGTGGTGGGGGATTCTGGGCATCTCATAATGGGTTATTGTTAAATGCTTGGGAGAATAGTGGTTCAAGAGCTTCATAATGGATTTTTTTAAGCACTAGCAAATTTCACCTACACTCCTTATAGACACTTACTTCTACCTCTTCTGAGATGCCGCCTTATCTGGAAATTAATTAAGCAGAAACTAGATGGGCACAAATACCATAACATTCTGAAGCTTAATTAGCAAATGCTTTTTAACTTCACAACAGGTCTTAGCCTTGTTGGTTACTTTGTTTCTTAAGAGAGGAGAAAGCCAAGCGGTATTATTCTTTGCTTCCTTTCAGAGAGGAAACAAGCATGGAAATTTAAAAATAGATCAAGGGATGCTCAGAGGGCAGCTCCCTAGCAACCCGGCTGCTTTGCTGGTATGCTAACTCGAGTGGCCTGCATCCTGCCAGGTATGTCAGCAAGCCACTCCCACTGATAGCAAAACCATGGAGGGAAGGGATGGGGTATAGTCAGGGAGGGGACACACACAGGTGCTAGAAAGAGCCACAGATAATCTACCAAGTCGCCTGCAGTCTGATGAATGGGAAGGCCAGTGACTGCTCAGCAAGTTTCTCAATTGCACGCCATACAGCAGCTTCCGACCCATTCCCTGGGGTCAAGCATAGAGGCTGGAGGTGGGAGAACTCATGGTCATCAAAGACCCATGAGAAGAGAAATAATTTCTGAAATGTTTGCTGTTTGACAGCCAAACATCATGGTTCTGCCTTTTCTTTATTAAATAACAAAGAAAAAAAAATGAAAAGATAGAATGTTTATTGATAGTCTTTGTGCCTGATGCTGTGGAGCTTGTTTCTGAGGCTCTGATGTGAAGGGGAAAAAAAAAATCCTGCATGTCATGTAGCCGCAGCGTACAGGCGCCCTGGTGCACACTGTGAAAATATCATAGAAAAATATGACATCAAATTGTCTGCCTACAACGATACCATCTCTTATTAAAATAAAAAGAAGAAAGGTAGAGAGAGACTAACAATGCATTTCCTTTTCTCTCTCAGACTTCACATAAGAAAAGTTACCTGGATGTTCAGGATGTTAAAACGTGTCCTTGTGTCAAAAGTGGAATAATTAAGCATTCCACGCCAGCCCATTAACCAAATGTGCCCCCCACCTTCTTTTTTTTTTTTTTGGCTGGCTTGTTCAAGAAGTCTTTTGAAGGAAAACGTCAAGTAAATTACTCTTTTTCAAAATATTTTTCCTTCCTCTGTCCCTCAATCCATCCCTCCCTCCCTCCCTCCCTTCCTTCCAAGACAGCAGCCTCAATGGTTAGCTTTAACTTTTTTTTTAAATGCCGAAAAACATGGCAATAAAAAAGTAAAATGAAGAATATCCTGAACTTTCATGTTTCCAGTAAGTCAAGTTAAGGAATAAAACCGTCCAAATGCTGTTGAATTTCATGCTTTTACCTTTCAATTACATTTCTTTTACATGCTTTTAAAGGTAAACATTCCCCAGAACATGGTACGTATCATTCTCAAGCATTTCTCTACATCTTCATTCTATATGCATCTATCTGTAAACAATATTGTTTTTCATGTTTTCAAACTTATGTGTTGTTATACTATACCACTTACTTATTTTATTCTACAGCTTGCTTTTAACTCAAAATTGTGTTTTTGAGATTTATCCATGTTAGCACGTTTGTTTTCAGTTCATATACTGCCTGCTTGAATAAATATAACACAATTTAATTATATACTGTTTTTAAATATCTAAGTCCTAGTTTCCATTTTTGGTACAATTATATGTGTTATCATTCTTGTTCAGGTGTACAGATAAATTCTTATCTGCTTGGGACAAATATGTCCAATACATATGTTGTCACCTCCCTACATATTCTACGACAACCTACAATGTCACTTGCAAAGAATTTAAACATATTACACTCTTATTAGGTGCCACAACTATGCTCTATGTTTTACATAATACACCTCCCATTGTAATGGCATGAAGTAGACTCCATTGTAAGGAAGAGAAAACTGGGATTCAGAGAACTGAATTAACTGGCAAGTACAGAGCACACCTGATCTTCAAACATAGACCTACCTCCAAAATGTGTGCAATAAGCCACTATTCTCTATTGCTGCCCATAGACAGAAAACTCATTCCGCCAGCCTATCAACATTTTAAACTGAGCACTCTTCCCGGTGGAAATCTGTTGAGCATGAATTCAATAAATTCTCATTTAAATGCACATTATATGTATTTACACTGCACCAATTTATATCATGAAACTCATGAAAAATAGAAATTTAAAAGAATGAGATAAGCATAAAATGCTATATTATTTAACTTATTATGGCAATTAAAGTCATTTAAAATTATAATTATTTACTTTTTTAAAGATTTATTTATTTATTTGAGAGACTGAGAGTACAAGCCCGCATACAAGCAGGAGGAGGAGTAAAAGGAGAGGGAGAAAATCCTCAAGCAGACTCCCCGGCTCCGTGCAGAGCCTGATACCAAACTGGATCCCAGGACCCTGAGATCATGACCTGAGCCAGAACTAAGAGTCAGATACTTAACGACTAAGACACCCAGGTGCCCCGAATTGTATAATTATTTATTAATGATCCAAAACATAATGATCTTTCTAAAATATATTAGCAAGTTTTATTAATGCCACTTCTATTGCACATAGTAGCATTATTTTGACAAACAGGCAACATACTGCTTTTGTGTTTGATTAATAAAAGTTTAAGAATGAGGAAATGGTTGTATTTGGATATTAGGAAAAGAAAAACACACTATGGATTAATTAATTCAATATCTATTCTTTTTGCTGTTCCTTCCTATATTTCAGGGTCTAGAAGTATGAGAAAATCATCATCATCATCATCTTTAATATACTTTTAATGAAGGCGAAGTGACTAAGTATTCCCTTTCCATTACAGTGATTCACAGGTCTGGTTCCAAGGTTATTTTTGTTTTGTTTTGTTTTTTTTAATCATGTGCTCTTAATCATTGTCATTGATAAAAAGAAAACCTCACAAATCACTGACTATGCTTACTAAAATCAAGATAATCATATTTTTCAATCTCATCCACCAATTATGGAAGGGCATTTTTTGCTTAAATGTAGCTCATAAATTTTAATCTTCTTTAATGTCATTCAGTTATTCTTGCAAACTATTCATAAAGTGTTACTAATATTTGTAAAAGATTAGTTCAAAATCCAACTTAAAATATTATTTTGAAGATTTTTAAATAGATTTAGATAAGATATCCAAATTTTTAAGTGTTCACACCTGAGCTGTTTCTTTTTTGACTGTCACACACATTGTTTTCAAAAGCAACTAAACTGACTTTCAATATAAACTTTAAAAAATATTGTATTTAAGAATGCATTTCCGCAGCAAGAGTTTTTAAAAATATGTAGTTCTTTCACACTCATTGTGAAAATATCACCAAAGAGATTCTTTAAGTGTGCCTTTTTAAAATATGTAACTGCTGGGTAGCACAATAACACACAATTCATCTTTCAATTCAGTAACACTTTTAAGAACTTTGCTAAGAAAAACTCTGAGAATCTCTCTGAGGAACAAAAGTCCTTGTGATCACTCTTCATTTCATTACATAGTGTATAAGGATGCTTCTATATTTTAATAGTTTTGCTTTTAAAAAATTAGCCACATTGTTGATAACTTGTATTAATATGTGCATTTTTAGTTTACCCCGGATGAAGTGGTGAATGAACTAACTTTATGTCTGGTGTCTTTTCCATAACCTTAATAGTGAACATTTTTCTATTGTAGTCAATGAACCTTTGTCATCAATAATTCCACCTACCAATATAATCCAACACTTCTCCATAAAACATAGTCTGTATGAGAGAAACCGTGCAAGAGTGAAAATAACTTCATGGGAACATTATTCCTTAATGGCTCAAAAAAAAAAGTGATTTTTGTAAAACACTCTTGAATAAAAATTTAGCAAATACCATAATTTGGAACAAATTGTAGTATCTTTACACTTATTAAAGTCCATAGATAAAGGGCGCCTGGGTAGCTCAGTAGGTTAAGCTTCTGCCTTTGGTTCAGGTCATGATTCCAGGGTCCTGGGATCAAGCCCCACTTGGGCTCCTTGGCCTGCTTCTCCCTCTCCCTCCACAACTCTCCCTGCTTGTGCTTTCTCACTTGCTTTCTCCTTCTCTCTCTAAAATAAAAATACATACATACATACATACATACTGCATAGATAAGTTCCATAGTTTATAATTCAAAATGATGGTTGTTTCTTCAAGTAGTTATTAGTATCTTATAGTGTGTATTGACAAGTATAAGTATTTTAATTTATACTCTACATTACTTTCTGTATATTATTTCAGCCATTTTTACAGTAGCAGAAAGAACAAGTATGTGACTTTTTATTTCTTGCCTTTAAGAAACCTCAAAATAGGCTTCTCAACATTCATCATTAAGTACAATACAATTTTGTAAGGTGCTAGAATGAGCATTGTATATCTTTTAATATCTTATTCCTGAAACAACTCTAGAGTATGCCTTCAAGCAACTCTAAAGTTTGCCTTCACGTTCCAGATGGTTAATTTTTAAATGTCTCACTAATTGTGATGGCTTCACTCTACCAACATCAGCTAATATCTCAAGGCACAACACACAGTGCAAAGTTGACCTTTGGCAACAGTAAATATAAATCTTTACATCAGATATTCTTCTTGATAAATTAAGTCCGTGGACACTAACTTTTCGATCAGTCAAATATGATTAGATAATCATTAATTGTTTGTTTGTTTTATACCTGGTTTTGTGGCTTCTGAAGATCTCATTCTATTACTAGAAATCTCCTTTCATTTTCAATTGCTCATTTATGCTTCCATTATTTATTAGTATTTTATCATCACCAATCTACGGTTTCATCCATTGAGGCTATTTGCCCACTTTAGTTTAGTTAAAACTTGGCAATATATTCTGCAAATCCATTTAGCAGAGCATATGTAAATTGCAATATGTCTCAATATGTTCAATACAGGCAAAGGAGTGAGTGGGCCTCCGTCAACACCCCCATCACATGGACCTCCCACTCTTCCCAAAGATACTTCAGATTAAGTAGTATGTAAAATGTTGTTAAACTTAACTCCATTCTCCGTATTTATATAAGTAGTAAGTATAAATATAATTTCTAGTATTTTTGTCCTATGCTTTGGGATATGTAGCTGCCTTTAATGCTGAGTATATCAAATCCTATGCCTAATTTAAGGGGCTCAAACCCAGGCTGAAATTCATTCACACATTCAACAAGTATTTATTCAATGCTTACCACATGCCAGGCATAATGCTAATCATTAGGAACACTCCAAGTAAAACCGAGAAGGATCTGTTTTTCATGGAATTTACTATCTAGTGAAAGAAAAGGTAACTAAGTAGAGGGGGAAAAAGTATATATATGTATTTATAACATATAACTTATATAAATATACAGATACATAGTTATATTATGATTAGTGACCCAATGGAAATAAATATAAGTGAAAGTAGAGCTAAAGTTTAGATGGTATGATCAAAGAAGACTTACAAGATGAAAGGAAGATGGCATTGTGAAGAGATGGAAAACAGGATTCCAACCGACAGCTAATACAGTTAGATCATAATAGGAAAGGCAGAGTCAATACCAATCTCTCTAAGGATACATTTTTAGGTGTGGTGAGGTGTCGGGACAATGAAACTTTGGGGATCCCATGAGGGTAGCAAGAGGGGTCACTGAAGAAAAAGGCAAGGGGAGACCCTCTTTCTTGTAGCCCCATGGAAGCCAGAAAAAAAGGTAAAACCTGGATGGTATGTAATTGCTACAAAGACGATTTCAGGAGCCCTAGAAGAAATGCCTGGGAACTTCTAAAACACTTGGAATAGCTTTGGTGGGGGATAAGGAAGGTCTAATGAGACTGCAAAAGTGGGTGAGGATTAATAAAAAAAATGAAAAAGTAAAGTAAAAGGTTATGAGCAACAGCTGTTTCCTATTTATTTACAGCAGACTGGATAAGATACTGGCTTTGATGTTAGAAAAATCTAGGTTTAAATGCCAGCTCTGCCATTTGCCACCTGAATTATCCTGAGATAATTTATTTCACCTTTCCAAGTGTCAGTTTAATATATCTGTAAAATGTGAACAAAAACATTATCTGCCCACACAGGCTGCTTGGTAAATATTTGATTAGTTAATACATGTACTGTGTTTAACACAGTGCAGGGCACATAAAAGTACCTGATGAATTTTAGCAATTAGCATTATTATATCATGGGTAGCATCAAATATTTTTTGTCACTTGGAAACCTGAGAGATAGCAAACCTCTAAGTGAAGGGATACATTCTTTCAATACGAGCGATCTGATTCTGCAAGTAAGAAGATATTGTTCTACAGACTGAATCATGCCTTTTGGAAGCAGAATATTGTCATCGCAGAACAAAAAGCACCAAGTCGCTGGGAAAAAAAGAACACCCAAAGATACCATTTGCAGCTTGTTAAAGGAACTGCTGCCCTCATTTACTAACACGCTAATAAATGGTTATTAAATTATTCTTTCACGTGGTGATGTTACATACCATTCACCTTTTCCAGCTCTATGAATGACAGTGCTCAAAACAGTGTGTTTCAAAGACAATAAAGAGGCATAGAATGGACATAAGGTGATAAGCGAGCATTTACACACGTTGTTTAATTTTAAAGGAATGGAATTGCCCTTAACTCAGAATTTTTCTTTCTTGCCAGCTACCATGACCAAAATTCTACCACTGGATTTCATCCTTCCTTTCTATCTATTGTTTAATAGTTTATATCTTATTAAAAATACAATAGAATTTTCAGCCAGAACTTTACTAAGTAATCACTCATCATCTTGTCTAAGAAAAAGATGGTAATGGCCTTATAGAAACGGAAAAGAGGGGTAGAGAGGCACCAGAAAAGGCCAGCAATATTATAAGGAACCATATTTCCAACTGCATCCACCTTTCCACTTGGAGAAAATAAGAAGGCTGCCAGAAAGGCCTTACATCTTGGATACCCAAAACCCTTTGCTCCAGGTTTTTTTTTTTTTCCTTAAGAAGAAATCTTACCCAAAACATCTGTTAAAATGGACCATGGTCCCCAGAGATGCAAAGGTACTCTGCATTCCCTGACACAAAGCAATTTAATATTGTATTAGACATGCATTCATGTAGAATCGAAATAATATGAAAGAGTTTTACTAATGATTTTTGGGGGAGACACAGACTGGTCCTCCCCTCCTCTCTTTTTTAACAAGGTAGATATTATAGCTTTGTTTAAAAGTACTATTTTTCAGTTCACAAAAAAAAATGATGAACCATAAAGTACTAAAAGTATTTACCGAGGCAGTTTTGAAGTTTCACTTAAGATAATTTGTGGGCTTGAAAAAAGGATAATCTTTTGTGATTGCTACTTATTTCATGGACAACATTTAAAAAATAAAATATTTTTAAAATTCACTGATTTATAGTTGTAGCCTTTTGTTTTGGTATTAATACTAAAGCTGAATTAGTGGCACTTAGCATTATAAATTCCAAGAACTTTAAGTATTTTAAAAGATTTACGTGAGACTGGCCATATTATTACTAATACTTTAACATTCAGCAAACTGGTTTTAGAGCCAGATTATTCCATAGGCACACTCCACCCTTACAAGTAAATAGCTATAAAACCTGGACAGAATGAATGAAGCAACTCTTCAAGGACTCTGAAAAATAAATAGTAGCAAGCAGATTTGGGAAGAAGCCAAGAATTCATAATACCACTGAAGCGGCATTGAGCTTGCCCATGTTTTTCTTATTTCTCTCAGTTTAATCTCAAAGAAATCTGACACCAAAAGGAGCCACTGAGGCACAGAGAAGGCTCCCTCTGATTCTGCCTGGAAGAGAACAAAGAACTTCCAACACTCAGAGAGAGGGCAGAAATCCCCATTTTTCTTCATTCATTATCTTCTCCACTGTCTCACACTCCAGCCCCTAAGCAATCCTGTGCTATAGACTACAGACATAGTGGCAGACATGGGAGCCCACAGGAGCCAAAAATCTGAGGGAGGAGTACCTTCCTCTCTCTTTTGTGGAGCCATGGTTCCAAGAGTGTGAGGATAACTCTGGTGTTTTGTTTTTGTCTCTGTCCTCATACAACTTGACCTGGGATGCAGGCACAATCACACTAGTACACAACAGAGTTAGGTGTTGGGTTACCAAAGCCCCGGCAGGCTGAATAGAACACTACAAAGAGGCACTTCAAGGAAATGGGAAACATTAGGGAGATGGTACAGAAGTTTGAGACAGTAACACCATAAACTTCTTTATAAAAAGACTCAGGCATGTGTGCATCTGATTCTAACCAGTACATTACATAATTTGAGAGGTGAATTAACAAACAGACCACTATCTAGAACCCAGACTGGCCACTATGTAGCACACGGGTAGAAGAGATCTGAGCAGCACTATACAGTATCTGAACACTGAAGTGACATCAGGGCCTCGGCCCAAAGAACGTACGTTGTAACTTGTAGCTTGAATTTAATTGCACAAACAAAAATATAACCATTCTCCTTAGGATATAATAAGACTCAAAATCTCATAACACTGAAAATGTTGAGGACTTAGCCCAAAATTATTAGACATACCAAGAACCAGGAAAATTTCAACTTATTCAGGAAAATACAATTAACAGACATTGATGCCCAGATGACAGGAACTGGAATTATTTCTTTTTAAAGATTTATTTATTTATTTGACAGAGAGAGACCACAAGTAGGCAGAGTGGCAGGCAGAGGGAGGCGCACAGGGAGAAGCCGGCTCTCCGTTGAGCAGGGAGCCCAACACGGGCATTGATCCCAGAACACTGGGATCATGACCCGAGCCAAAGGCAGCCGCCTAACAGATTGAGCCACACAGGCACCCCAGAAACTGGAATTATTTGATGAAGAATTTAAAGCATAAAAATTCTTCAACAAATAATTGCAAATAGACTTGAAGCAAAAGGAAAATAGAGTCTCCTCAAAGAAAATAATGATAAAAAGAAGTAACTCGATTAATGAACTGAAAAAATACAATAGATGAAATTAAAACTCACTGGATAGGTTCAGTAGCAGAACGGAGATGACAAAGGAAAGAGTAAACCTAAAGAGAACAATCTGAAAAACAAAGGTAAAAGAAATTTTTAAAACTGAGCAGAGCTGGGTGCCTGGGTGGCTCTGTTGGATAACCATCTGCCTTCAGCTCAGATCATGATCCCAGGGTCCTGGGATCGAGTCCCACATCAGGCTCTCTGCTCAGCGTGGAGTATGCTTCACCCTTTCACTCTCCTCTGCTCGCTCTCTCTCTCAAATAAATAAAATCTTTTTAAAGAAAGTACAAAAAAAAAATGAATAGAGTCTCCAGAACCTATGAGATGATAACAGAATGTCTACAATTGTCTCAGAGAGAGGAGAAAGAGTACAATACCAAAAAGATTTTGAATAAATATAATGTTGAAAACTTACCAGGTTTGATTAAAGACAAAAACCTACAGCTCAAGAAGCTCAGAAAATCCCAAACAGGAAAAAAAGAAAAAGAAAAAGAAAAAGAAAAAGAAAGAAAAAAGAAGGAAGGAAGGAAGGAAGGAAGGAAGGAAGGAAGGAAGGAAGGAAAGAAGGAAGGAAGGAAGGAAGGAAGGAAGGAAGGAAGGAAGGAAGGAAGGAAAGAAGGAATAAATCCATGTTTCAAAACATAATTATTCCTCAGGTAGAAGTTTTAGTTGATAACAAGTCTATATCCTTTTCTTTTTATATAGGCATGTAAAGTGAATGGTCTTTTTTTTTTATGGTACTCAGTTTTGAGTTTCTTACTATAATAATACGAAATAGAGAAGATTATTGAAGTGTCATAGAAAATTATCTGAATACATTTAGAGGAATATAAGAAAAGCAGTACTTTTGAGGAATGGTTTTCTTTATATCAATCAAAAGCAAAACAGTGTTATCACAAAAGCTAAAAACCACCAGATTCCCCCATTCCAAATTCCACCAGAGTGCCCAAAATCTCTTCATCTCTCTGAGAAAAGAAAATCTAGATGTCTTTTTGGCTAGGCTTGATTTCCTTGCAGAGTTATTGGTAGCTACTCTATAATCTCTTAAGGTATATACATTTACTTGAATGTCTTCAGCCACAATTTGGACATAAAAATCATGAGGAAAGAGAGATATAGATTTATCTTCATAATGTTTCAAAGTTTTTACACATCTTCTGAAAGTTTTACTTACACATGTTGGTCCATTAGACTGACATTTCTAGAGAGTTTAAGTGCCCTACCAAAAACTAAACTTCAACAAGAACAGTCTTCTTGCTAAATCCTCCTACTTCTTTGGGTAGTTTCTTTATTCTTTCTCAAAGTACACCATGTCTGAAAATATGTTATTTTTTTTATTCACTTATAGTCTGCTTAAGAATTTCTTCTCCATCTGCTTTTATTCCTTGTTTTAATTTAAAAGGAAGAGCTGCCTAAACTTAGGAAATCAATAGATAGCAGCATACACTAATGCATTTATTAGGAAGTTAAAATCTCGTTTCCTGTTAGAAAACTAACTGGCTCACCTATGCTTTCATGTCGGCTGTGAGGACATTTTTATAAATGATCTTTTTCTGAAATGTTTTACTTGTTGAGAATTTGGCATTGATAAAGGTTCAAAGAAGTTACTTGCCCATTTACCAGAAAAGTTCCAGAGCTGTCACTTTTGTTCTCACCCATACAGCAGACTTAACAATTTAACAAATAGGTAAATATCTCCTTGCATATTAAGCGCTTAATCAAAATCCTCTGTTTCAGCACAGATATCTCAGCCAAACAGGGCAGTGCGGAGTGAACATATAATTAGATACTGAGATTTCACTGCTTTCTAGCAAAACTGTAGAGTTGGTTCTTTTACTTTAGATAAAGGTTTATAATGATCAAGACCTTTAGAAGTGATTTTAAACTATTTATTATAATCCCCCTGATGAGAGCTGCTTTTTACTTTTCTCGCTAAGCAGTATGACAAAATGAGCTGCTCTCTCAATGATTTGCCAGAGAGGGGGACCCAGAAAAGAAAGTTGAACACAGCCTGTGCCACTCTGAGCAGGAAGCTGGGAGGTGGACTGCTGGCGCTGGTCTGCCCTGCAGCTCCCAATGGCAACAATGTCTTTTTAGCCTTATTCTCATATCAAGTGGGAAATTACAAACACATTAATGCCTTACAGTCAAATACTTGCCAAAATAACAGATGGCCGTACCACTAAGCAACCTTGACCTTGCGGTCACCTGCCCTGTCAGTCAGACACAGGATCTCTTCTGTGGGGAAAACACTGTCTTCTGTGCAACACAGCATGTTGAACCATTGTTGCAGATTTAATAAAACACATAGTTCATGCAGCAAATATGGGCACACTGACTCCCCGCATGTGAACCACAGTACTGGCATGCTACATAAATTCCCTGAAGCGTTCAACTGCTTCCACATAAACACTGGACAGAAATGGAAGACTGCTGAGCCAGAATCAACCGTTACATTCAACATCTGAAATCAAAAAGCTCTATTTGGGGGCTGACAGAACACTTGAGTGTCACATACCACACAACTAAGAGCCTACTGAAATCACAAGGAATAGCCATTGTCTAGAGATTAAATGTATGTTATTAACCAATGTGCTCAGAAGGATCCACTAGGTATGAAAATCCTCCAAATATTTCAGAGAGTGCCCTGCATTTGGTGGTAAAAGAAAGGGCACTCTTAAAAACGTTAAAACTCCATAAGCAAAAAAGCTGACATCAAGAAGATATCTAAGTAGATGCACAGATGCTGACATTCAGAGCCCAGTCTTACAACTCCATCACAAGGCCGCTGGAGCCCTAGTGTGGCTTTGTTTCTGCAACAAAGAGGCGTTCTTAGTGAGATGAGCTATACACCTATGAGGATATATCTGGGGATTTGGTAGGCTAAGTGATAGTATCACAAAGATTCAATAATTTCAAACTCACCTACTTGGAGCCCTACTCCTGAATGACTACTTTTGTAAGAAGTAATTAAGCATAATGAACAAGAATTTGGGTTCTTGATCTAAGAGGAACGTGGCCTTGAGCCCTAATGCTGCCCCTTTCTACCTCCACCCTGCAGCCATATTATATAAACCCTCTGCCTCAGTTTCTTTATCAGCCAAATGAGTAATACTTTTTCTCAGGTATTTTTGTGATCATTAAATGCAATAAAGTATGCGAAACTCTTAGCACAATGCCTTATACAGACCAAGATTCATTAAATGTTAGTTATTAATAAATGTCCATCACTGCTATTAATAGTTTAGTAAATCTTGGGGAAATGACTTATGCACTCAGCCTATTTTCTCATCTGCAGAAAGAGAAATTGGAATAGATTATTATGATTAAATGCTTCCAGCTCTAACATTCCAAAGATTTGTAAATCTAATTTATTGCTGGTAAATATAGATGCCTCCTACAGACATATAATAGGACACTAATGCATTTTTAGAGCATAAAATTCTTTAAGCTGGCATTTTATTTATGAAAAGGTCCAAGGCAGTACAGCATTAAATCTTTACCACAATTCTATGAACCATTAAGAGATGAGGAAACTGAGATCCAAATGAGTTAAGGGGCTGCCTATGGCCGCACAGCTTCTAGGACTAACAACCAAGGCAGAGAAGCAACAGGATGGAGAAAAGAGAGTGGGAGCACAAGTGCCCACAGGCAAACTTGTCAAAGAAACCAACAGGACGGGCAACCATGACGGTGGTGCTGCCACCTGGACCCAGAAGGTGCCAGAACTCCTTGTAGGATGACTGAAGTTCAGGCTCTGCAGCCAAGGGGAAGGAGAGAAGTGATGGCGGGCTAATTTATTTAACATAAATAATGTATCCCTTAATTATCTGGCACATGATTAAGTAATTGTAATGTAAATAATTAAAATCAAGGGAAGGGGAAGACATTAAGCGTAGGGAGCTCTGTTTTTAAAAATGTACTTGTGAGGTGGAGGTCAATTTGGATTTCAAATAAAGACTTCATTAGCTCATTTATCCAGTGGCGTTACAGAGTGCTGCCATGTGCCAGGTACTGTGCAAGCCTCTGGGAATGTAACAATGAATAATCTGAGTGGAAACTTAGAGTGATACATAGTCTAATGAGGAAGACAGCTATATAACCAAAAAATTTGTATTTTAACTGTCACCAGTCCAATGGGAGAACATGGGAGGCAGCAACCAATGGCCAAGAAGTTTAACTAAGGATGGACTGTAGTTGGGGCTTAAAACAGAGCAAACAGGAGAAGAGCCAGATGTTTGGGAGATAGGGTGGGAAGGGGGCTTGCCCCAGTACCTTATGAATTGCATACTACTATTAATTTTTTTAAAAAGGGGAATGATATCCTACTGCTAGAGAAGAATTTAATTGACTTTTTTTTTTATTGTTATGAAAGAAAGGAGAATCTTCTTAGTAACTTTTAACACAACCCTTTAAGGAACGATAACTCAAAGATGAAGCCCACAAAGCAAAACTAAAGTTAGAGTTGTGGGGGTGGGACTGTGGTGTGAGGGGAGTCAGGCTTGGGAATGAAACCTGCTGTGTTTGCATCTTCCCCCTGCCTCTCAGCACCTGAGAGACTTTCGGCAGCTCACATCCACTTCTCTAAGCTTGTTTCTTCTTCTATGAAAAGAAGATAAAGGTAATAATAGTAACGACCGCTCTGAAATGCTGTTGTGAGGATTAAATGAAATAATCCGTATACTGAGGCTAATACAAAGACTGAGAAATAACAAGTGGTCTACAATGTTTGACTATTATTATTAGCAGCATTATTATTAATCACTACTCCTAGAGGGGGCATATAAGGCTCAGAACATCTGTAGCTCCGAAGAAAACTGACAACTCTTCTGATATTGAAACAATCTTTCAACATGGAGAGAAATCCCAATATACAGGGGCGCCTGGGTGGCACAGCGGTTACGCGTCTGCCTTCGGCTCAGGGCGTGGTCCCGATATTACGGGATTGAGTCCCACATCAGGCTCCTCCGCTATGAGCCTGCTTCTTCCTCTCCCACTCCCCCTGCTTGTGTTCCCTCTCTCGCTGGCTGTCTCTGTCTCTGTCAAATAAATAAATAAAATCTTTAAAAAAAAAAAAAAGAAATCCCAATATACAATGCCTTCCATACAATACCATACACGTGAGCCATAGTGCAGTATATAAAACTTAGAGAATTTGAATTTTTTTTTTAAATTATAGACAGTACAGAAGTTCTGATTGTCAAGAACAAAAACCTGATTAGGCTTTTCTACTTACTAGTTTTGTTATTTGACTAAGTCATTTATCAAAGATACAAATTTTTCTCATCTGAAAAATGGGCTAATTTTCTCTAACTGATTGAAAGAAATGAGTTCTGAAAACTAATATTAATAAAAAAATAAAAAGTATGTGTCTCAGGGTATACCATTGTATATCCAAATCACAACAACAGCCCTTGCACTCATGTCCTTAAAAGGCTCATTCCTTCTTTCCACTACGGTCTTTTTAAACTATTTTTATGAATCACCCCATTTATATAAAATACTTAGAGAATTGAGTGGCTTTCTTTCTCATCTGGCTTCTTCATGGTCTGGAATCTCAGTCTGTGGCTAAAATCTATTGCTGTTTCTGGCAAGCTAATTTTTAAAAATCTGAATACATGGAAAACCTGAGCAATCACACATCTGAAAAGATGGAAACTGGGAGGCTCTGAGTATCAAAATTGCAGGAAGCAAAGGAGAATCTCATCACGGTGTTACAGTTGAGATGGATCTCTGCCAGCCATTTCCTGCCCATATATCATTTGTGAAAGATTCAGACACCCGTGGGAGAGTCTGGCTGGCCTCCTGGGGTCAGGTGCCTACCCCTTGGCCAGAGGAAAGCAAGAAACCTTGAATGAATATCACACAAAGATTATACATGGTGGGCAAAGTGTAGTTTTTCAAAGGAAAATTAAAATGCTGTTACCAAAAGAAGGGGGAATGGGTGCTGGGCAGTCAAAAACAACAGATGTCCACTGCAGCAGGTCTATTTGGTATGTCTTTGATGAGCCAAAAGACCAGAAACCATGCAAAGACACATACAGCACACACACACACACACGCACACAAATTTTGTGTTCATTCCTAGAGGAAGTCCACCTCAGATTTGACTGACTTGGCTCCCCTTTTGATTCTCTTCTTTCTTTTCAAAAAAATGCCTTCCTCTCTCCAATCTTACTCCTTTTTTTCCAGTTTCCACGTAACATTTTTGCTACAGTTAGGGTTTTTTCAATAAATATAGTCAGCTAAGTATGCAATCCTCCCCCATTCCTGTTATTGAATAAATATCAAACAGTGCCAAAGAGAGAAATATTATACATATTTTTTCTAAAAATCCTCCTAAATCACCTTGCATTATTTTTAGTTAGAAAAAAAATGAAAGTATTTTTGTTAAGTGATGATCTACTTTTATTGTCATATTCCACCCTAAAGACATATCCTATATCTTTCCTCTAATGAAGTGTTTTCTAGAAAGTAGAATATAGTCCTCTGTTTCCAATCTTTAGATGCCACAGATTGCTATGGTAACCTTGGGTTTCTTGATTTATAAATTTCTTCCTTTGTGAAAGAAGTAATTTCAGTTTAATTTACTAATGGATTTTTACTCAATCTACAATAACAAATAAATCCAACCACACCCCTTTTTATTAAAAATCTATAATTGGAATTTTGCAAATGAAAAGGTTGTTTCTCAAAGACCCTGAAAAGTAATATATAGTAAGAAAAATAAGAAAATGTGAATAAAGCAACATATCAAAGCCAAAACAACAGCAATTCCTTTTTAAAAAAAAAAATATTACCTTAGAGCAAAAGATAAGCTTGATATTAATAGTAATCAGGATACCAAACAAATCACAAAAATGAAACTCCCAAATTCATAAAGCATTGTACTCAAGAATGCATGCATTTATTTGTTCTTTGTTGTGAAGAATCCTGGAATGTATTCAAATAGACAAATCCAATGGTATTTTGACACATAACAACAAGGCTCAATGTGCCCTAGTTTACTTCAATTCCTATTTCACTTATATTGGATTCAATACAGAATCCAAAAAAACTACAGAATCTTTAACTTGAAACAAAGTAAAACATCCTAACAAACCTAGTTGTTTATCATCTGGCTCTGAGTTTAACCCCTTTGCAAAATCAACAGGAAGTTTTAGTGGAAAGAGAATTGGGCCCAGAATCAGAAGACTTTAACTTCTATTTTAAGTTCTACCATCTACACGCTGTGTGGCAAGTCATGCAACCATTCTGAATTGTGTCTTAAGAGACCCTACCCAGCCTACATCAAATGATGTTGTTAGAATTAAATGAGATAGAGTACCCAAGGCTTTGACATTTTTAAGGCTGGACTTAGACATAGGGTATTGAAATGAAATGGGCAAAATCACAACATCAGTTTCCTAAGTAGGATGGTGGGGATGTTCTGAGATTCTGGTCCCTCACAGAGACTTATAAATCTCATGATTTTTCCACATGGTCCCAGGGAAGAAAAGCAAGACAAGAGGATGGAAGTTCTACAATTTGAGTACAATATGAGTACTTTGTAGGAGTCAATGTTATCAAAACAAAGCACGGGATACCTAGAAATATGTGAGGATTCATCCAGAAGTCACATGATTTATTTTCTAAGGTTTATTTCATAAATTTATATTTCCTTTCATCTACCTCAGAGAGAACAAAAATATGTGGCATTTCTGTTCTCCAAAGAAAGAATAATGAAAACTTTGTTTTGTGTAGTTGCCCAGTTCTTAAGATGAAAAATCTTCCTCCCTCCCAAACTATGAGCATCTTCAAATTTCAACACATGAAGCACACCTCTTTGGATATACCTATTAAAATTAAAGTACCATCTTAGTTATACATGCTTAAGCCAAGCCTTGGGAAATTTAAAATTCTCTCTAGGGTGGTTCTACCTAGAGACCTGACTGGATAGTGAGCTGCCAGGCATGGCTCCATGTTTGCTCAGAGAGAAGCAGTAAAGAGAAGGAACACGGGGCTTGGAGCTGGAAGGCCTCAACTGGAGTTTAGGTCTCGCCCCTTGTCAGCCGTTGGACCTTGACTCGAAGTTTCCAGCCTTACAGACCAAAAATGCTACTACTACTGCTTTCTCAAGGTCATAGGCCTATGCTCAGGGAGCATTCGCTTAATAAATTAATAATTTAAATTTCCTTGACTGAGAGTGAAGAGTAACTGATGACTTTAGCATGTCAATTTTTAATTTGTTTCTTCATCTTGTGTAAAAAGTATCTCATTTTTCTGATTTTAAAATAATACACATTAGCCATGGAAAATTTAGAAAATATGGAAAGTATAAAGAAAAAAAAGTAAAAATCCTTCTTATTTCATTCCCCATATATAATCACTGGCAACATTTTGTGTTCTTTCTTTTTGGTGGGTACATGTATGTATGTGTATGGTACAATATGTGCTGTGTGTATGCTGAATTTTTTCTATTAACATGACTAACATGATTAACATATTTTTCATGTCTGTTACTATTCATCTATTAATGTGATATTATACATATTTTATGCCTGTTACTATTCTTAAAAGTCATGAGTTTAATAACTCCCTAAAATTCCATCCCATGACTCTGCCAAGTTTGTTTTTGTCTGCCCTGAATTTCATACTCTTAAAAAAATTATTTTAAAAATAAAATCTAAGTTTTAAAAAATCAAGCAAAACAGAAGTTTAAGGAAAAATAGGGAAAGTTCTATTTACTCCTCATTGTCCTGCTGTCCTGTCCAGAGATATATTCTGTAGCACTTGTCTTTGTATTCTTGCAGAACTTTTTCCGTGTTTACAAAGATAATTTCTGTATTTTCACTACTCCAGACATGTAACAGCAGTATTCCCTGGAAGCCTGTTGAAAGGACTAAATCTCACGTCTCATTCCAGACCTACTAAGTTGAATATGCATTTTAACAGGATCTCGAGTAATTTGTACACATATTCAAGTTTGAGAAACTAGTCTAGATCAGAGATCTTTGGGGCCAAACGCAGTCTGCTGCCTATTTTGAATAGCGCACCAAATATGAATCATTATCACATTTTTAAATGATTGAAAACAAATCAAAAGATTAATATTTAGTGACATATGAAAAGTATTTGAAATTCAAAGTTCAGTGTCCATAAATAAAGTTTTAATTGAACGCAGCCATGACTATTTGTTGATGTATTATCCATGGCTGCGTTTGCACTGCAATGGCAGAGATGACCAGTTGTAACAGAGACCTTATGGCCTACAGAGCCTAAAATACATATTTCTGTCCCTTTATAGAAAAAGTTTACCAATCCTGATTTATCTGGTAGAGTACCTAGGAGAGTAAACATACAATTCCATTTCTTTAATACATAAGTATATGGTTAAAGGAACTAAAAAACAAGCCAGATATTTCTGAAAGTGTACATACATATTTCATAATCGATCACCTATTTGTTGCTATTTATGTGCTTAACATTTGCTTATTATCTATCTCCCCACACTAAAATATAAGTTCTATGAGACCATCTTCTTTACTGAAGGCATACATTATAGACACCCAAAAAATATTTGTTGAATTTTTAATGTCCACAATAACATCATCAGGTAGGTACAATTATTCATATATATATATGAACATATATATATATGAATATGAACAGGAAGTTACCTGTCCAAGACCACAAACTAATTAAATGGCATAGATCTCAAATATTTTCTGCTAGAAATGAATTTGCTGCTCAGCTTTTTCTCTGAAGAACTTCAATGGAAAAGTTAGAGAAGAATTAAGAAATAAAGATTGTATTTGGTTGGGTCATTAGGAAATGCAGTTAAGAGAAGCGGAGACTAGCCATATTTACACAGCCACTGGCCATCAGAGTTGGGATTTCAAAGCACTCAGTATAATAAGGTCAGACCCCACACTACAGCTACTAGGTTGTAGGTGAATGGTACAAGCCACACAACAGAAGACTATTTAAGTGTTTCTTATGAAAATTTGAAATTGGCCCAAAGATTTTTGTTCTTAGGAATAAGCTGCTAGTTTATGTCAGCTGCTCAGTTGAGAACTTTAGGGATAAATTCATGAACATAAACTGGGGAGACTAGAGTTCTAGAAACAGACTTTGCCAGAGGTGGGAATACAGGTAAACCCCAAAGAACCAGTGGAACTGTATCATAAAGCCAAAAGGAATGGTGTAGAACCTTTGGCTGATCTGAATTTGGAGGGCAAGGGGATAGAGAGTGAAGAACAATGCATTAGATAAAGAAAGAGCGAAAGGAAAGTGATGTCCCTTGTGCACGAGTACGGGGAATTTGGAAGGGACTGGGTTTTTAGGTCTATGGATTTTTCTCTCATTTCTATTTGATGCAAACATCTCAAGTTGCTGCAAATGAGGGGAGAGTTTCCACACCAGATACTGTTTTAATTAAGAAAAGAAGAACCCAGCAAGGAATTCTGCAATTTGCTCACCTGGATATCCCCATGAGTGAACTCACTTGTTTGAATTTGGCTGTTTGCACGAGCTTGTTAATCCAACATTTTGATTTGCACATTGTTTCAGACTTGCAAGGTACAAACTATCAGTGTTTTGACTGCCATGGTGGGTCTGAGGAAACCATTTATGTTTGTCTCAGGACCGATAAGATAGTAAGAATGGCTTTGCAGCTAAAATACTTGGGCTTCTGATAGGTTTGGAGCTTCATGATTTAAGAGTCTTGTTTATCTTGGCTGAGGGTATTTTCTTTAAGTGGCAATTGCAGGAGGAGACCAAAACAAGTTAGGCTCTAACTCACTCTTTGCTGCTCAAGTAATTACTTTGTACATGCGTTTTACCTGTATGTGTTAAAACCTGGTATGGTACTTCAAAATATGCTTTTATCACACAATAACCCTGAACTTATCATTTTAAAGCACTGAACATTTTTATTCACTAACGATGAAAATTTCAGGAAGAATGAAAATAGGTATTTTGCTTATCTAAAAATAACTAGTTATTCCCAAACCCATTTTTTTTAATTTATCAGGGAATCTCACAGTCCCACACTGTGATCTCCATATCTCTTCTATAATAAAGCTCCTATAACTCATGGAAGAAGAGCCTTTTTTCTCCAAGAGTTACTGGGCTTTATTTCTCTTTATTTTCAGAATCTGCTAGTTAATTAGGTTCAGAGCACAGCATTTTATCATCCTTGATCTATATATGCCCTCTTTTGTTTTTATTGTTTCTCTATCTTATTCTATTTTATCCAAATTTTCCCAAATCCATTCTTCTTCCTACCCTCGAAAGGCAACAATTCTAATGTGTTTATTTCTTTTGTTTGGTGTAGGGTTGGCAGATAGAATACAGTACTCCCAGTCAGATCTGAATTTCACATACACTACAAAAAAAAAAAATGTAGTACATCTCAAATATCATATGGGACACATACTCATACTAAATATGTGGCACATACTTAAACTAAAAAACTATTCATAGTTTACCTGAAATTCAAATTTAACTCCCTTCTGCATTCTTATTTGCCAAGTCTGGCAATCACTGTTTGGTATGATATGTACAATATGTGTTTCTTATTTTGCTGTGTGTATCTTAATATATTTAAATACATGTCATGGAGTACCTGATGTTCTGTGTGGAATCTCAAATACGAAGGGCTGAAAAGCCTGGATGGTATATGTCCAAGTGAATATAACAAGTTGGAAGGGGAAAAGCTCCTAAACACAGGACTCCAGAAATAACAGAAAGACTGCTAAGCATTCCCATTTATTTCCAATCCATCAGGCAACTCATTGTTTCACCTTTAAACACTCTGGAAGCAGCAGTGCTAAGAAAAGGTCCTTGAGTTCTAATCTTTTATTACTGGGGGTTGGAGGAATGGAGATGAGAATACCTGAGCATGCCTGGCCAGCCTGCAAGTTTTTATTCAGTCACACCAATATGGCTTTGCCATAGTTCTGAGCTTACCCTTGCTCTCACTATACACTGGAGTCCTAGAGTACTGTGTCCGACTTCTGTAAAAAAGCAGGACCAAAGCTTCATAGGACCCTACAACTCCTGTCCTTAAGGCTAGCCCCCCCTTTGGGCTTCTAGGGGGGCTTCTGCTTCATACTTAAATCATCACCTACCCCAAACTCCCAAACAGTCAAGACCTCAGACTCTTCAAAGGTCCTCTGGTTTTTAATTTTTCATTCCTCAAATCCATGCTTTCCTCTAGCTTTTATAGTTTCCTTAGGGATGACCTGGGGGGAGGAATACACATCCCAGGCCAGCTTGTTGCCTCAATAAGAACCCATTATTCAGTGTTCTAAGTTATACTTTGCCTACAAGTCTGCATCATTAACTACAGACCCTTCCTCCAATCGTGCCAAATTTGTGAAGTAAATATTTTCCAGGTCTCTTATTAAATGCTCTGAATTCATTCTTTCATTTATTCTCCAACAAATATTATTGAGCATTAAGACACGCCGGCACTCTGATAGGTTCCAGGGACACAAAATGAATTAAAGCATGATACAGACCTTGAAACATTTAGCTAACCACTGTAAAAGGACTTTTTGGGAACACACAATAAAATTTCTTTGAAAGTACCACATTAGTTATTTGAATTACAATGGCGATTAGAATGTATATTCTCCCATCCCACATAACTCAAAAAGATTATTTTTAATGAGCTATTATTTCATTTTCCAGGCTTTATTTCTCATTGTTTAATTCTTTCAAAATAGCATTTCACATTATTGAGGGGAGGGTTAGTTCATCTGCTGATTGCTATACCTTCTGGGATCCCTTCTGTTCCCTAAGGCTGAGGCAAAACCCAAATTTACTAATGAACTGCCAAAAATTTCATTTCACAAATTCCTACTCATGTGCCATACTATAAAGGCTTTGTAGTTATTACAGTGATGAGTTTATAGCCTGGAAACTAGGACAATGCTGTTTCGACTAATTTGTTACCTATACCTCACATATTTTAAAGAAGAAAAGAGAGAACATATGAAAGAGAGACAGAAACACAGAGAGTTGTGTGTGTGTTCTCATTGGGCTTTGGACTCCACTGCACAGCACGATAAAGGACTGATTAAACATTTATTTCATACTTGCTCTTTGCACTCATGTCAGCCTTTGGTAAACCCCTCCTCCTTCCACAGGTCATTCATTTATTTATTTACTCTGTAAACGTTAATTTAGGGCCTACTCTGTGACAGGCCTTCTGAAGTTGCTGAAGATACAGCTATTGTGGTGGCTTTGTAATATATCCACTTAGCTAGGCTGGATGACCGTTTCCAGAATTCCCTTTTCTGTTATTTCTCGTCAGAATGGGCCACAAAAGACATTTCTTATGAGAGATTTGTTAAGATGCAAGTGAAGCAAGAACCATTTAGAATTTCACATTGTCAATGATCTGCTGGCTCACTTCACTGATGTAACCTAGCAGCTGGGCTTTTAATGCTTCACCTTCCCTGGATCTTCCTTAAGGTTGACTCATAAGCCAGGAGTATGTGTTTATTTCCATCAAAATGGAAGGCTGCTACAGGACATCTGTGCCACTACTGTCAGAGGAAACAAGTGACATGGGTTTCAGTCCATGCTTGGGGGTTCCAGCCTACACGTGATCTCAACGTTCCATCCATCTTCTACTCTTGTCTGCATGCTTATGGACTTTAATTTTCAGCATGAGACATGAAGACAACAGTTTTACAGAGACTGCTTCACCAACTCCCACAATGCGTCAGGTCAAATGCCTGTAGCGAAACCTTGTTATTACACAGATGTATCTGCTAGTGGTTCTGCTTTTCTGATTGAACTCTGAACCCCAACAGCTATAAATAAGATCATTTTAACTTTTCTCTTAATGGACATTACAATTTATATACACAGGAATATATTTTCAAAATATTACATGACAATTAGTTCATTACATCTATGAAAAGTCCTGTGTATAAAATTCAGAGTGACAGGACATCTTCTAAGCAGGGTCTTCTAGAGAGATTCTCAGAAGGCTTACAGAGCAGAGAATGTGTTCTATTCACCCAGATCCCCTTAGATCCCATTTTATCTCTTTCATAAATGTCCCCTGGCTTCAGCGTACTTTTGCCTCCAGAAACAGCAAACCGTATTTGGAGGACTGGTCTTGGGCTACATGGGCTACATGGGCTACATGGCTTTGTCTTCATGAGGAGAAACTGATGCTTAATCCAGAAGACATGATCGTCTCTAAACATATTTGCTTCTGTGATCCAAAACAGCATGTCTTTCATGTCCCTTATCTGTATCTTTCCTTGCTCAGTGACTCTTTGGGACAGAATTAAAGTAGATGATGATAAGCCATTTTTTCATTTAGAATTGAACATTCAGAAGCTATTAATTAAGTATATATTTAATGCTTTAATAAAGGCCTAATCAATTTCAGAAGTGCTTATTCTATTCAACATTCTCAAAAGCAATCTTATTATCTTATCCCTTTCCAAAGCTGTAGTGCCAACCAAAAAGAAATGGCTTCTCCTCTTTATCTGAGGAAATGGCACTTTAATTGACACAGCTGTCAACCTAAGCATTCCCTTAGCCTTATTTCTCACCCCTCACATCGTATTAGTCGCCAAGTCATTTAAAATATACTTCCTTTTCTTTCTCTCCAGTTTATTTCCTTTTTCATCCCTTTCTTTCAATCCTTTTTACTACTAGTCTCGTTGAGAACCATATCATCTCTTATCTAGATTATTCAGGTTGTTTCTCAACTTTTCTCCCTCCAGTCTTGCCATCTTCAATTTGTCTTCTTCTCTCCCTCAGAAGGAACTTGCACGCCAATATAACCACGTAAGCATCCAGCTCAAAATTCCTTGAGTTTTTCCTAGCCTCGAGCATCAATACATTTCAACTTCAGCAAAATTCAACTGAAAAACATGTTAAAATGCAGACTGATATTCCTTTATAAGTCGTCTATATAAAAATCTCAATTTTTTAGCATGAAGTTTAGGATTTAGTTTGGCTGTTGCTCAGCTGCCCAGCCCTCTGTCATAGTCTTTTCTACTCTTAGAAGACCTTAGCTATTTATTGATCATTTTCTTTATATACTTCCTTGCCTTTTCATATGCTGTTCCTACTGCTCAGAATACCCTGCCTTCTCTCGTCAAATTTCTATTGTCTTGTGAGTTCACATATTATTTTCTGAAGCTTCCTCAGATGCCCTTGGCACAACAAGCTTTGGCTTTCTCTAGGCTTTTACCATACTCTGTACCTTAAATACAACACTCGTGCAATGGTTTGCACTTGTCTATATATCTGTGTTCCAAATACATTATAAATCCTTGAGAATAACAAACCATCTTTAATTTTTTAATTCGCCAACATATCAGAGATGATAAAATACATTTGATGAATGAACAAAAGTAGTTAATGTGTATAAATCCCTAAAGAAATCAAGCATTCTGGAAATGACTTCTGCTCTATTGCAAAGTTTGTAACAAATAGGAAATTCTCTCTCTATTGTCTCAAGAGACTTAGCTCTGCCCACTTCTGCTTCCATATACTCTCATCACCCACTCAACAAAATGAATCCCCTTCAGTTAACCAGATTCTCCTTTCTTGGAATGGAATTGACATTTCTCAAACATTTATTTAGGAGATATCATCTGCCCCCATCCTCATTAATCATGTTAATCCTTTCAATCAAAGAAAGTTCTGGAAAATACCATTTCTTCTACCTCATTACACATGCAGTAATATACCTCAGTACCCCTTACTACCTTTTACAGACAGGTGCTCTGGAGAATTGCCTTAGTAGTACCTTAAGTTGACCCTGAATCTAATAATGTCTTAAACTTTTAAAAATATATTCCCTTCGGGGCACCTGGGTGGCTCAGCTGGTTAAGCAAATGACTCTTTATTTTGGCTCAGGTCATCATCTCAGGGTCGTGGGATCTAGCCCCAAGCTGGGCTCCACGCTCAGTGCAGTCTGCTTGTCCTTCTCCCTCGGCTCCTCTCCCCGTTCTCTCTTTCTAAAATAAGTAAATAAAATATTTAAAAAGTAATAAAAATTAAAATAGATTCCCATCAAAAATACCCTACAATGCATTCAAGAACTATGAGGAACTGGGCAAAACCTACCTGAGCAAACCTTGATCACATCTGATTCAGTAGCAATGATATTGATGAGATGGTGGTTAACTATAACATGGGTGGAATTATGATAGAGAACATGAATTTACTTTGACCATGAGCCAGAGTTTCTCAGCCTGTGGACCTCAGACCACCCGCACTTGCATTACAAACTTATTTGTTAAAACACACATTCCTTAGCCCCACCTACTAGATATTTTATCAGAATCTCTAGAGAGAGAACTCAGAAATCCCAACTGGTTTGTTGTTTTGTTATTTTTGTCACAGTTGTTGCTTGCCAATTTAAGAGCAATGCTAGTGCTCAAGGCAAAATTTGCAAACTGAACAAAAATTTTATTTGGAGTCCTTTCACCTCTCTAGTTACCTAACCCACTGCCACAGTCCTCTTACTACAAAATCTTTTTGCAGAATTTTCATATTGTAATAAATGTTACTTAGATGTCAACATCTGTAAAATGATTTTGCAACAAGAATTTCAGATGTCAGCTAGAAAAAAATTCTTCAACTTTCTTTTGAGTCTAACAAAAGACTCATTATTATTAAAAATAGTCAACTGAATTTATTAGGTGCATAAAAATGATACCAAGTACCTAAAATCATGTCGGTATAGAGGTAAAATTATTATTATTATTTTTGAAGGAGCTAAGGCAATAGTGAGTGTCTTAAATTGCTTCATTTATTTTAGGCCATGTCTATAAGGGCAAATAGGGAGCAATGCGGTTATTTAGAGAATTTGAACACTACAGATTGAAAAAAAATCTAATTAATTAATGTTACAGTTTCTCTTTTCCTCCAAAAATGAGTTGCTGTGAATGACCAAGTATCCCTTCCATTACTTTGGTTTTAGAGACAAAAACATTTCTTTTGTACAATTTGCATATCCTCACTTGGGACTTTACACGATAGTGGTACTAGCTACAAACAGAACAAGTCTTGCAACGTTAGGCAAAAACTGAATAGGCAATGTTCTAAGAAATCAAAATGTTTCCAAATGGCTACTATTTATCTGAATGTCTCCAATTTGATGTGTTTTTTTGGCACTAATTCTTTAGATAGTAGTAAATTTACGAATTAGGGTCTTACAGATCTGAAGGAACAACATTTGCTTACTACCTTAAGTGTCTATGTTTTTATAGCAAATGCTATTATGTAAAAATTTTGGATAATACTGGCTCTTCTAATCAACATGGTTAAAGAGCAAGCATTAGTTGTATACATGTGTGTCCCCTCTAAAGAAAGAGTAACTAAAATGAACTAAGGAGCCTTCAGACAAAGAAGCAAATGAAACAAACGTAAAAAGAAGGGTACCATGACCTCATTCTAATTAATGACTTTGACAATCATTACTTGCTGTCAAGGGGCATTAGTCAAGGTTCAGCCTTTAGCCCAGGCATTTACCACTTAAGTGTTTACCACTCGATATCATACAGCAAAAGTGAAGAACTCCTCCATGTCAATTATCTATTATAAACAAACTATCGAGTCAGTTTGAAAGAGTTAAACAAATCTATATGTTGATATCTGCTGCTATCTTTTTATGCTACATTGAACTGACTTGAGGTTTATGCAATATAAACTTCTGTGTAGTTATTTCTGAGATCTTAAAATTGGGAAACTCTCAAAGGAGATAAAGACTCTGATGTACTGCAGAAATGCTGGGTATTCCTATCAAAACAGTGAAAAACAGAGAAGCGTATTTCCAGTCCCCAAATTAAGGATGCTTTTTAAACCTTCCATTTCATTAAATTGCATGGCTGGATGGGAGAGTCTTGCTAAAATATTGTGATTAACACAAAGGAAGCTTAACAGACAATGCTATTATAGGTGAAAGACTGCTAATTGCCATCTTCCCAATAACTTATTGATTTTAATCAAATCTTCCTAGAGCAGCATGCCAGCAGCAAATGGATAACTAGATAGAGGGAAAACACAACAATGGAAGGAGTAATATGGAAGAAATTATTCATGTTTGATTTGTATAAAATTGAACAAATATTCTTGATCAGCATTTATACAAATATAGATTCGTCGGGAAGGTGCTATCTAAATTGCTTCTCTCACGGTGTATTGAAAATTACCATAACTGTTAGCATTTTTAATTATTTTGATCTGCTGAAAATAGATTAAACTGAATGGGAAATTGGCTTATTAAGGCTTATATATTTGAGTTAATATGAAATGTTCTCAGCCACTGTGCCTTTAGAATCTTTTAGTCTAAAAGACATTCACTATCTCTGGTTGACAAAGGGAGGAGGAAGGGTGGTGGATTTAATCCTCAGAAAGTAAAGTTTTGTTTTGGGGTGGTATAAGCAAAAACCTTCTCACCCCCATCACTTCATTAGGGAAACTTAACCACATCTGGCAATGAGAAAATTTCATAAATAAAGAACTGGTCTGCTTAGGAGATAGCACTGAGTTTTCACAGGGAAAAAAATCTTGCTAGACTAAACTTAACACTTAAAAAAATGGAGAACCCTTGAAATCCATCTTGTATTACAAGAGCAGTTTCTCAGTGTGAGATTCAACACAGTGCGAAACATTGAAGAACTCACACTTTGCTCATTCACTGATGATGAAAAAGAAGTACAATGCTGAGTTGCAACTGTATTCTCTAGGTAGAACCCATGGCATCCATGTCTTTGGGGAATGTCTTATCCATCAAATTGGTAACACCAGACCCAAAGGTAGATTGCAAATACAACTACACTTCTCTTTTAAAAAGAGCATTCATTCATCTATAGAATTTAAGAAACAAAAGAAATGAACAAAGGAAAAAAAAGAGAGAGAGAGATAAACAAAGATTCTTAAATATAGAGAACTGTGGCGGCCAGAGGGGAGCTGGGTTGGGGGTGGGGGAAATAGATAAAGGAGATTAAGAGTAAACATATTTTGATGAGCCCTAAGAAATTCATAGAATTGTTGAATCATTATATTTTACAGCTGAAACTAATATAACACTGTAAGTTAATGATACTCAAATAAAAAACGATCAAATCAGGAAGTATGGAGTCTTCTAGTTATCTTTACATCAGTCTCTCCTCCTCTCTTGCATTATTTTTTAACAATACAGAAAATAAAAATAAAAAAATAAAAAGTAGTTTTTCTTATAAATCAAATTAATAGCTTAAAGATTTCAGTTATAAAATTATCTCCTTCCATATCTATGCTAGAACTAAGTGTTTTAACAGCTCAGTGAAGGATTTGTCAACTTCAGCAGTATTGGCATTTGGGTCTAGACCCAACTGTTTGTTGTAGGAGGCTGTCTTGTATATTGCAGGAGGTCTGGCAGCAGTCCTGGCCCCCACCAACCAGATCCAGTAGTACTATTTTCCCACTTGGAACAACCAAAAGTGTCTGTAGACATTGTCAAATGTCCCCTGGTAGATAAAACTGCTCCTGATTGAGAACCAGTAGATTAAAAGAAGGGGATACTTTAGTTTTTTTTTGATAATGATGCATTTCAAATCATTTTCTAGAAAATTTCCATTTCACTGTAAAAATGCAGATGTACTGTATCCACAAAACACCTGCATCTAGGTCAGCATTTTAAATGCATGAGATCATCAACTGTATGAAACAGGTATAGGAATTAATCACAGTGGTAGTCTGAAAGGCAGAAAGCATTATGATTATAAGATGCTACCTTCTGTTTAAGGTTTTAGGAAAATACAGGCTGGTTTAACAACGACAATAGTTTGGAAATAGTTACCAACAGACTGGCAGTGACTGATGGGAGCCATGTATCAAGAAGGATTCTGCATTCAGGCTCAGCAGAAAAGAGAGTTGTGATGGATTAGTGATGTCTGCCTTGGACAGGGCAAGGGGAGTAAGAGGAAGTATTTCACACATTGGCCCATTCCTTCCAAGTCATTTTAACTGATTAGATCTCCAGATTATTTTAAGCACCTGATAAGACTATGCTATGCTGCTTTCTGTTTTGCATAAATAAATACATAAAAGAAAAAAAAATGCATGAAATAATGGTCATTTCTTAGTATTGTTGAAGCATTGCCTCATCCCAAGGCACTATTTTAGGCTCTTATAGACATTCTACGGGATTAAAACAAAAACCAAAACACATACTCTTTTACATCAAAATAAATGGCCTAGTGGTCTGGTCTCCAGTGAAAACAAAACAAGCCATTCTATTTTAAATAAAAAAAGCCAGTCACAAAGTATTGATTTCCTTAGAATATGTAGTTTCTTCTAAAATCTGTATAATTCTTTTCTAGTGTTTTTCTAGTATTTTTCTTACTTTCTGAATTACCAAGAACAAAGATTAGGCCACTTTCTTTTGCATTTAGAAGGTAGTATGGATTTAGTCTATACAAATATTTTGAAAAGAGATTGAGGACAAGGCAACTTGTGTGTTTCTTTAGGGCCAAGAATGGCTATACAGATGCTAATACTTACAGAATGTAAACAAGAATAGCCAGTTATATACAGGATATGTCAATGATCCTTTGGAAAGCTCCCCTCACAAAAACAAGTTATAGCCAAACAGCTGTAAATAACTCCTTTAGATCAATGCTGAATACATAATAAGTAACACTGATTTACAACATAATTTTGTAGTTGTGAACCATCCCTTCCCTTAAACCTTCCCATTTCCATGGTTAGGACTAGTAGTTGTTAGGCTAGTAGCCAGTGTTCATAAAAAATAAAATAAAATTCAAAAAAATAACAAAAGTTCTGCTCACTTTTCCTTAGTTGCTGTACAAATAATGAGAATCAAATTAATGAGCTCTTCTCAAATGATGGTTCCAGGCTCCCTGCTGAATGGAATGACTCTAAGGTAACCAAGCTTTGAAGGGCATGATCAAATTTGTATCTTGGCATAAAAAATTGCAAATGACATGTGAATAATTGAAACTGTACATATTAAATCCTCAACTACTGAGAGCCTGCTGTAGATAAGGCTGGTATAAGATTCTGTGGACTTCATTTTTTGTTCAGCATTAATTTAATTTCCCTGGTACAAGTAAAACAATGACTGAGGCATAGTGAGTGCGAACCTGAGTGTACTGTGCCCAAGACCAGGAAAACCTATCCCAAGACAGAGATTTGGTTTAACGGGTTGGGGATTTCAGACTGTTAAAGGGATGGTAACTCAGGAAAGAGGAAAGCCTTGGGAATTGACTTGCATATGGATATAAAAGGGCAGGAATAGCCCCTTGTGCTGGGAGCCTCCCAACTCAGAGGTAAGATAGGGCTTCTAAAACAATGGCCACAAAAGTTCAGTAGGAAATGTGACCGGTCCATTTAAACAAGTCATTGGCTCATAGACAAATGATTTGCCTACAGAGTTCACTGGCTATAGAGGAGCTCAGCACAGACCAATTACTGAGCCTCAGCCCTGTTGGCTGAGTAGGCCACCATTTACAATCAAACTGTTTCCTGCCCGCTTTGACCAGTTTTCTGAGAAGTGGTTGTTTTGCTTCCTCTTTGTCCTGTCCTGACCACTTGCTATTTTATACCCTCGAGGCTTAAGGCCATGTAAAGATCAAATTCTCCTGCACAAGTTCAAGAAGCTTTGGAAATATCCTTTATCATCCTCATGTAAATTTGACATCTGTAGTAGCTTCAAAAGAAAGAATATACTTTACAGAAAAAGAAAAAAAAAATGTACCTTACACTAAGTGGAAAAAATGTTAAAAATAATGAGTAATTTCCTTCATTTGAAGCATACTGACAAGTTGCTTAAGTATCCAGAAAATAGAGCCAGGGTTAAAACGCAATAGAAAAGACAGAACTCATTCAAGACAACCACATGGGTTCCCTGGTCAAACATCTTGTGGTCCAGAATGGAGTCCTCTGAAACTCACTGTTGAAAATTAATCTGAAATAAAATCAAGGTCAGAGCCACTGAGGGAATTTTAAAAGTATATTTAGATGCACTCTGCAACTGAACTACTAGTTGGGTAAATGAGGGAGTAAAACAAATTACATGATTCGTTATCAGCTCGGAAGATTTGGAGAGAAAAGGCTCCCATTTGAAAGAACACTTTGGGGCTTTTCCTTCCACGAGAAACATGTTTCATGTCATCCAGACACTAAGTAGATTTCTTTCACAAAAACTGTTACATTATCTGGGTAAACATGTCAATCAAAGACTACAACTAGCAATTTACAGCAATGATGTAGATTTAACATCTACAGAGCAAGATTCCAGGGGGAAATAGTGTTTTTATTTACCTCTTTGTTACTTTAAAAAGGTTTTTATATAAGGTGCTTTGAAAAGCAAGTATTTATGTTATAACCAAAACAAATCTTTAAACTTTGAGGTTTTATTATTGGATTGCTTTCTCTTTCAAGTTAAGAAATGATTTCTCTAAAACATTATTTACAAAATTTTTAAGGCTATTTCAGAACACTTTTTCTTATAATACAGCTTTAGGAGAGTGGTGACATGACATCTTATTCTGCTTGCATGTTAGAAGTTTAATCATTACTTATTAATTTTCCTATTTTCATGAGATTTTCTCAAAATTAATATTCTATTAAGGTAGCATCTGTTAGAGGAATTATCTTGGTTTTTTAAAGCAAATTTTAGCTGATTACCATGAATCTACATAATTAGAATTAGGTCTAATTATGTAGTGTAAATACATGTAATATATTTATAACATATAATGACATAATTATGATTCACAATAATGCTGAAAAACTCCTCCTTAAAATTAGTAAGAAAAATATGCTGCACAACCCTTCTACAATTTATTAGCAATTTTACAATGTATGTTTTTCTCTAGCTTCTAAAATGGAGCCTGGTAAGAAAATATAATTAAAAATAAGTATATTTTGAAGTTATTATTCCAAAATACCACCAAACCTTCATTAGACTTCTAAACTATAACTATGTTGTTACCTGTTTAAGAAAAGTACATGTTAAAATGTTAATCCTAATAGGCATACGTTTCCAATGCACCCTGAACGAAATTCTAAATGTTTAGAATGTTTAGCCAAGAGTGAATGCAAGATAGTTCTAACTTCAGCTTATGACAGAAAATATAAAAAAGTATGATGAATTTTACTTATATACTGGAAATAAGAAAAGTTGGGGGTGCACCTATGCATTTTATACACCATATTAACACATATTTCAAAATTATAGGACACAGCTGTTCATTTAATTCACAAAGTTGAATGGTGTATTTGATACAATATACGAGGACTGGCAAATTTTTTCTGTGAAGGATCAGACAGTAGATATTTTAAGTTAAGACGGACATAGGGTTTCTACCACAAGTATTCAACTTCGCTGTTCTAGCTCTCGAGCAGCCATAGACAATACTTCAAGGAACTGATGTGGTTCTGTTTCAACAGACCTTCATTTACAGAACAGGCAGTTGCTGGATTTGGCCTAGGAGGGGCACACAGTTTACTCACCCCGGGGTTATACCCTCAGGGTTCAAAGAATAGATTCTGGACTTAGTCCCTTATAGCCTCTTTTTACCACTCAATAACTCTGTGACCTCAGCTAACTTACTTTAGTTTTCTCCTATGAAAAATGGCAGTAACAATCCCTTCCTATCTCATAAGGTTGTTGTGAGGATAAAAATGAAGTAATTTATGTAAATCACTTGCTATAATAGGGTATGTCTTCTTTGTAGGAGGAATAAATTGGTGTTTATAGATATATAGTGTATATATGCAAAATATTTGGTATTCAACATTAGTTTTCAAATTTTGATAGCATAATTTTGCACACTGAAGTCTGAGAAGCATTGGTTAAGGTGCTAAAGCAAAAATATCTATACTGATAAATTATTTTTATCAAAATATAAAAGAACACAATGTCCTAGTGAGTCTGATCTTATATATAAAGCATACATGATATAAATAAACTGAATAAATTAAGTACACTTAGATAATATATTTTATATATATAACAAATATATACCATATATAAACAATATTGTTCAGTGACTAACATGCATAGTCATCATCCTAGGTGATGAGTAACCTTTGCTTTCTTGTTTTGTTTTAAATGTGGTGAGACATACAAATAGCAGACAATTAAAACTCAGTGTGATAAACTGTTCTAATAAGGTACCCGTTTAATATTTTTTTCCATAACATTTTATTGGAAATCCAATACAATTCTTCTGGGCAAATCACTGAGCATTTCTTTCTTTTCTTTTTTTTTTTTTCCTTTAAAGATTTTACTTCTTTGAGAGCAAGCCTGCGTGGGGGGGGGGGGGGGGGGGGGGAGCAGAGAGAGAGAGAGAGAGAGAGGGAATAGCAGACTCCCTGCTGAGTGAGGCACCTGACATGGGCTTAATCCCAGGATCCTGAGATCATGACCTAAGCAGAAGTCAGACGCTTAACTGACTGAGCCACCCAGGCACCCCTCACTGAGCATTTCTTAAGATTTTCATGACTATGTCTCATCACTAAAAATACAAGCCGACAGGGTCTGTGTTAAGATATACTGTATTTCCTAGGATGCTTCTTGTGTTATTATGCATACTTTATTTGTCAAATAAACATTTTGAATAAATTGATCTTGCTATTAAGGTGGTAAGGTAGTAACAATTCATCAAGCTTTACTTGAGATCATATAATCAACAGTTCAGGCATTGTTATGAGGATCAGTGAACCACTTTTCCAAAACGTTGTGATAACTAACTACATAATATTGAAAAAAATGAGCTTATAAATAATTGATAAATGGCCTACACATGTCATTGGGTTTCTAAAAAAAAAAAAAAGTTCCATGAACTGAAGAGTAAAGACTATAGCAGAGTGACAGGAGCTTGAGTGCCAGGAGATCTGATTTTGAAGATCAACTATGGGAAAATGATTTAGCTAAGCTTTGGCAAGTCAATTGTCCCTACACCTTGGGTTTCCCATCTATAAAATAAGTAAGCTTTAGGAATCCTCAAAACAGTAGGATCTATCAGACATCAGAATCCCCAACTTCCTCCCTGAGAGTCTGATATACCAGCCTGGGGGCTGGGTATAGGGAGGAGACAGAAGGTATAATGTGGTGTCCACAGGTTCAGAGTAGCTCTAATAAGTATGCCTTAGGAACATGGCACCAGAAAAGTGAGAAACAAAAAACGAGATCATCCCTCATATCCCTTTCAGTGTGAAGTGGTTGAAATTCCAGTGTCTTTCCCTGCCCATTTCCACTGGACCTTTTTCTCTGCATCTTGCTCTTTCAGCCGTGGGTCTGGAATCCCCCTATGTGTCCACAGCTACCTAAACATTTGTGATCCTTTATTCACCAAACTTCCCCTCTCCTTTACCCCATTCTCTCACATTTATCTAAGAAGCCATTTCAACATAGAGTGTAATATTAAGGTTAACATAAAGTGTTAACCAACTCATATAATCTATTTGTATTTTCACAGCAGCTGTCACATTATAAAAATGCATAATAAATAAATGGGGAATTTATAGACACCTTACTCTTGGGGAAGAAAGCTGGCAAGATTTTTTTAAGGAAGTAAGATCATTTATCTGTTCAACATTTACACTCTGAAATTCCTCTAGTAGAAATTATTTTTAGTCTGGAACACTGGGCTCCTCATCTAATGTGGATGCTGTCTGTAGACCTGTTAAAATATCCTCAGACCTTGCCACTGAAAAATATGTCCTGGTAACCGGCACCAATGGCAGTGATGGAAATGCAAAATCTCACCCCATACACCACTCCTACTAAACCAGAATCTGCCCTGTAACAAGAGTGTGTGGTGATGATTCTTAGGAACATTAAAATTTGAGAATAGGGAAAAAAATTGAGAAAAGGTGATATATCAGATAGGAGAAAGCATTAGTAACATTGCCTTTCCAAGAAAGAGGATGAGGCAGGTAATGTCTAATCACAATGGGTTGAATTTCATAGATGAATACATAATCACTCCAGTCAACTATAGATCTCCTGAGCTCTGGGGCAATTCTTTACCATCCATTTACCCCTGGGGCAATGGAATATGCCAAGAGATAAATACAGTTTATACCTGTACCTAGCTGCTTATACACTAAACCTACTTCTTGACTTGTCCTACTTACTTTCATGCCTGTGTTCCCTAGAAATATTTAAGCCACTTTGGGGTGAAGAAACTTGATGCTATGCATTTCCCCTTCTTCCCATTCCCTCTGCCCCCTGATCCCTCAATACATAGTACTAATATAGTGTAGTCCACATACTTGGTGCTAAAGAAATGTTCATTAAACCTTTAATAAAGAATCATTAAAGACAAGTCTATTATAAAAGATGTTTATATTAACTCATAGGAAACAGCAAGGCAAAGACATACACTCCACTGATGCAGAGCAGAAGGCAGAAAACTAAGCCCTCCACTTGCTTCTGTAAATAAAGTTTTATTGGCACACAGTTATACTCATTTGTTGACATACTGTCTATAGTTGCTTTTGTGCTACCATGGTAGACCTGAGTAACTGTGACAGAGACTAGATGGCCCAGTGAATAAAATATGTATTGTCTGGTCATTTACAGAAAGTTTGACAACCCTTATGACAGAATTTGGGCTTTCGGTCCTTAAAGTCATTCTATACTCATTTCTTTATGGTATCACTGCTGACCTCCCTGGTCTGGTTAACTCAGCAAGAATGGCCTACATTGCACAGGACCAGGATTTACTTGAGGAATGAAAAGGCCTTTCAGGAGAAGCAAAAATAACCAGCAGTGAGTCTCCTTCCTGGTCTTTCAAGCCACTCTCCTTTTCATAGAACATGTAATACAATTTTGACTAGGACCAAAGTTTAACTCACAGTTTGATGATCAAAACACATTCTCCTCCCCTTTCTCGTTTAAACTATGTGTAACTGAGTAAATTTTGAGAAAGCATTCATGCAATTTGTTCTGTGAACCTTAAAATTCCCTGATCTCCTCACTGTCCTGCCTTCCCATGTGTGCCTACAAATATTCTGAATCTCCAGAGGAAAGGAAAAATTCTCTGTGGGATCTCTCAAGCTCTGCTTAAATCAGGCTTCCATATTTCAACAGTCATTCAAAATACCTTGTACCATCTCACAAGGCAAAAACTCCTAATGTTTTACTGACATACGAGAACTTTGTCTCCAAAACATAATTAAAATTTATTTCACATTTTGTTACCTTTGTATATATTATCACAAATATCACCCCACTTATCACTAAGGGTTTGATCAGAAAAATGAATATCTAATACATAATATTTAATAAAATGTTAGTAATACCTCAGCTTATATTTTAGTATTTAAGTTACCATCATCATCATAACTATTATTGATTTGCTTAGAATACACTTCTATTACAGCCTGAGGCATTCCCAATACGCATTTCCCCAGATATAAGTTTCCATTAAGGGAGAAATTTGCGATTTGTCGACTAAATGGGGGTGGGAGGACAAGATGGGACAAGCTCATTCCTTTCTTCTCCAGGAGCCTGGATGAGGATCATGGCTGCTGGTCCCACAGTAAATCTCCCTAAGAGGACACATAACTAATATAATTGGAGCAGAGCCTGCTCTTGGCCCTTTCTGCTCCTCCCTCTCCATATTTGAAATGTCCTGAGAACAGACATTCTCAATGTAAACTTTTAGTCTGTTACAAATTATCTACCTTTCTGTGTCAAGGATTTACTAAAGAAAGGACAAGCATCACATGGATGTAGATTCCAATTAACATGGCCGGTGTTGGTTATGTGATTCTTTGCAAGTCACTTTAATTATTTTAAATGTTTGTGGACAGATCAAACACAAAGACGGCAATGAACTTGAACCCAGGTATTTCCTGTTGCCTGCAGACCTGAGCCAGTTTTGTTATTCACTGTGGTTAGATATGATCTATAGACCTACTTCTTACACACTCAAACAGGTTACAATGAAAACAAGTGTCAGGGCAGTTGAGCCCCAAACACAAACATTTATTAGCATCCAGGCATAGAACAACCATATATCTGAATGCCAGGCCTCCACCCTTTAATGTGCTCCCAGAGTACACTGCAAAAACTGTATCATTAAGGCAGGTGTTTTCTGTAGGATCTGGCTAACCACGGAGTCAGAAGACCTGTTTAATCAGCAGCCCACTAATCTGGGAATATAGTCTACTACTGTTTTCTCTCAATTCTTGATTTCCTGTAAAAGCAGAGAACACCTCTATAATATTTTATCACTGCACATGTCTTGAACATCATAGACTTCCCAATGACATCTTTCTACTAACATTTCTTTTGTTAACAAAACCCCACTGTCGTTCATAGATAAAGATAGCTGTTCCTGTGATAGCTGCCTCTGGAAGGAGGCCTTTTGTGTGGGACAGGTACACCCGATTAGGACAGCTAACCACTCCTACATCCTATATATTAAAAGGAACATAAACATACACATCACACTGTGCTGAAATTTTTTCAATATTAGTTAAGACTAGATAACATTTCCAGTGTTCTCACCTCCACTGATATGATATACATTCATCTGTTCACTCAAAAAAACATTCATTACACTTAATGCCACACTGGTATTAAAAAACAAAAGACAGAATCTTGTCCTTCAAGTGTCCCACAGGATTCACCACTCAAAGTGGGGTCCGTAGACCAGCAACATGAGCAGATCTGAGATCTTGAAATGCAGAACCTCAGGGCCCAGCTCAGATCTCAATCAATTACATCTTAACTAGTTGCCAGGTGCCTCCTATGCATGTGAATGTTTCAGATGCATGGTCTAGTATAGCACAGCTCCTCAAATATCAGAGTGCATCTAAATTACCGGAGGGGGGGGGGTACTCCTTTAAATTGCATATTTCAAGCACCCTTTCTTTAGGGCAGGATATAGGGCCCAGGAGTCTGCAATTTAACAAGTACGCAATTGTTCTGCAGGTGGTCCTGAGAAGTCTTTGAGAAACACTAGATGGTTGGAGGGTAATAGAGCAATTTGGGGGTAAGGGGTGGTGAGGCAGAATATATAAGTCAATACTGAAACGAGAGTATCTTGAGTTTGCAACTACTGTGCTTTGGGTTGCTGGCACTGAATACTTTCTTTTTTGGGTCTGAATGGAACAGATAGCTCGTGTAATTGCTGCTCCAGCTCAGAAGGGTCACAGACTTAAATATCTAGTTCTGCAAGAGGTCCTTTTCATAGCTAATGCATCTCAAATAATTTAGGCCATTTCTGTGTCTGATAAAATGGATTTTTGACAGAAACAGGGAGGTCTAAACATTAGTCATTACAGACTGCTAATCACAGAGTATTAAGATACTTGTTTATTATTATTAAGCATCTCATTCACTTAGCATTTTTCTAAAGTATACTACATTCACTTGTGTGAAGGGAAGGTGATAGAGCGGGTCTGCCCTAACAAGGCCTATGAGTCCATCCACTAAAAGTTAACAAATGAATTGTGCTCCTATTTTTTTTTAACAGATAAACCAAAGAGGAAAAGTTAATGATACACCCAAAAGCACCTTTATATAACCAGGGCTGAGTGACTGCCTTCCAATTCTATCTCTAGTCTTCGTTTTTTGAGCCATGTTAACAAGGAAAAGGTTTTCAGGTAACCTAGATTGCTGCTTTTATAAGCGCTTGTTACAGCTGTAGTGAAATAAAAAGAAGTGCTGGGTGGGAGGAACACATTATCACCCATAAAAATGAGCAAGAAAGGAATTATTTTATGCTTGCATGCTGGATAAGAAGTGAAAAGCCCCAACAGAAGTGCAGTTCTAGAAATTTGCTAATTTGGGGGCCATTACATAGAGAGGGAGTTCTCACTAGAAGACAAGATCTGATATGAGGTGGTTGCCTAGGTGACCCTGCATCTTAAGTAGTGTTGAAGAGGATCTTGGGCCCTTGGCTCAGCAATTCCTTTTCAAAGAATTTATCCTGTAAAATTATACAGACAAGAGTGCAAAAATGTATCCAGAGGGCTGTCTACTACAGTTTTATTTGCACTGGTGAATAATTGGAAACCATGCAAATACAGATTGGTAAAAGGTTGGGTAAACAGGGTATGAAATGGCCATACAATGGAATACTATACAGCCATTAAAAAGAAAAAGAAATCTAGCTTACTGACAGGAAAGCATGCCCAATTACTAAGCAAAAGAAAAAAAAAGTTGCAGAACAGTATATATGAATTGTTAATGTGTAAAAACATCAATATGTAAACAGGAAATAAAATCCCAAAGAATATACAATAAAATATTGGTAAGAATTAGGTTTGAGTAAGGCACAATTATGGGTAAGGTAATTTTTATATTCAAGTTTATAGATTTATATTAACTTATTTAATAATCATGTATTATTTTTAACCTCAGAAAAAATTATTTTGTAAGAGGTCCTGACAGATTACCAGTCCCATCCTATTTATTCTAATCTTTCATGTTCTCTTTTTACAGATGAGCGATCCAGGGTCTAGAAATTGTCCTGAATGCTACAAGTGAGATAATTCTTCAGAAAGCCACATAAATAGCCAAGACCCACTGGAAACTTCAAAAGAGCAAAAGCCTGCCTAGCTGTTTGCTGCCTTCTCACTCTTTCCTGGCAAGGACTTCCAGAGTCTCCAGTGTTGTGATAGGACCTAAAGGAAGCAGGGAGATCAGCATCAACAGATGAGAAAGCTCAGCCAGAGATCTAAAAGGGGTAAACTACACCGTGCACATTCCTTTCAAATTAATAATCTGGCAGCTAATTTTTGAACTAACTATAATTTGTATGTGGCACCTTCTGTCAAAGCTGTCAACACAAAGTTGCTTTCATTTCACACTGGCTTGCTAGCTGGAAGGGTTGGCACTGTTCCAGGTGTTCACCCTGCTAACACAGGCTGCCATAAACTTCTGCTCTTTGGCTGAAACCATTGGGTAATTTCATGAGCAAATGCAGGTGACTATTTATAAATATGATTTCTATTTAAAGAAACCATGAACCCCCCACCCCACCTCTACTCCTGTACCTCTCATCCAAAAGATATAACCAAAGTTCAAAATCTCAGAAAAGCATTCATTAGGAACATGGAGAAGGGGATGGAAATGAGGCGCCAGACAATGATACTACTGGCCTGAAATGTGAGACCCTGAAAACATGACAAAACTCTCTCAATTTCTTCTAAGACCATATACTGGGCTAAGTCACCAGCCACGGTTTTGATGAAAGCCAGTCTTATCCCCTTTTTTGCCTTTTTTTTCATTACTTAGATGCAAAAAATAAAGTCCAAGAGTGCAGTGAAAATATTTTGTGGCTTGAGAGCTCATGGGAGGTTCATATTTCTAGAACCAAGATTGGTAGGTGGAACTAGAAATTCATCAGTAAAATATTTTGCCATATTTCAAGCATCTAAAGGATAGCTATATTTCCCAAAATACATTCGGCTGTACACATATCCTATGAGATGTTTATAAACTCTAAACAGATAAAAACAGGTACATTTGGAAAAGGTAAGTTACAAAAAGTCAAATGGATCATTTGTTTTCCATTTTTTGTTAATGTTGATTTTATTGATTATGCAGAAATTCTCAGAATTTTGAAAATGTCAATGTAATCTCCAATGAGGGGAGTACAATATTTAATATTTTCTAGTTATTCTGATATATTATTATATTTAGCTTGAATATTTTATAGGTGTAATGTTCAACAGAAAAAAAAAACACAAAAACAATAAGAAAACTCCACAAATTTGGGAACCTCTGTTTCCTTGCAATAAAGATAATGTAATTTATCATGCTCCCATATATTGTTTAGCAAACATGGCTAGTAACTTCTCCTTTATTCTGTCTATGGTTTCTCCAGAATGTTGTTGACTTAAGTCTCAAAAAGACTAATTTCATTCTGAACATTGAGTTGGGGCAAAAAAACATGACCATCATTATCACCACCATCTTTAAAATCAATCCTACTCATTCAACAAATATTTATTGAGCACCTACAACATGCACAACATTATGGTAGGTATATGAAATAGAACACCATCCCTATTCTCATGGGGCTTACAATCTAATTGCAGCAATTAGACTATAATATTTCCCAAAAGCATAAATATTATTGGGAAATATTTCTCTATGAATGTGTGGCATTCCTATATGTTCAATAATTCCTATATGCACGTAATCTTCTGAGGAATGCTTGCATAAGCAGGCACCCTGCAAAGTACGAGAGTAAGACCCCGTAAGGAACATGGGTATACACATTTTCTGAAATATATAGAGACACAAGACATCTCTCCTTGAAGATATCGGCTTACATTCCACAATAATAAAAATAATTTTTCTCTTTGCAGGGAGAATGGGCAGAGTTGAAAGCAACCTTTATATGAGAGTAGATTCTCCTAATTAGATCAGAGTCTCCTCTCTTCTAAGGTACCTTACTACATATATAGGTTCCATCTGGCCTTCAACACATTACCCAGAGGAATTGGGTGTCAGGGAACTGGGGCTTTGATGACACCCTGAATGCTGCTTTCGTTGTGAATCATAAACTTTGTTTCTGATCCTAGTTTCTGAGACTTCACACTTACTGATTTTATACACATAAAAAACAAGCTGGCACATTTTGGACTGAGTGGCCAGAAAAGATCTAGCCAAGTTGAAATGCATCATAAAGTCAGTTTTTTTAAGTATATGTATAAGAGAGACCCTGTGCGCTTCTTTTTTTAGCCATCATGTGATGATAATGTACTAATGTAATGCCACCAGACTAACAGTTCCATGAGAATGGGGATTTTTATCTGTTTCATATTCACTGCTGTATCCCCAGTGCCTAGAGCAGTGCCTGGTTACTCAGTACATTTTCACTGAGCTGATGAATGATGGGTGCAGGTATATCACCTAGAAACCAAGAAAAAAAAATATATTCCTGATGGGTGATGGTGATAAATTTGAGGAAAAAAACTGCCTTAGTGCCTTGGAGAGAAAAAAAGCAAGAAATACTTTTTTGTTTTTTTAGATTTTATTTATTTATTTGACAGAGAGAGAGAGAGAGCACAAGGAGGAGGAGCTGCAGGCAGAGGGAGAGGGAGAAGCAGGTTCCCCGCCGAGCAAGGAGCCTGACATGGGGCTCAATCCCAGGACCCTGGGATCATGACCCAAGCCGAAGGCAGACACTTAACCAACTGAGCCACCCAGGTGCCCCAAAGCAAGAAATATTCTTAATACCTGGGTTTTGAGTCTGTATTAAAAATACATTTCTTTAGATGTTTAGCTTCATTTGGAAACATCATACCAAATACAGTAAATGAATTATATTAAAAAAAGTAACTTCCAAACCAAATAAATGTACATATACCTGTAGGCATTCCAACCAGATTTTTTAAAACTCAAAAAGTAATTAGGCCATTATCTATTACTGGAAATAGTGAGCCGTGAAGAGAGAGTGGAATTCATGCCTACTATTAACAAGTAAGTTTTTCCTGCTAAGAACTAACATATCAGGGTGCCTGGGTGGCACAGTCGTTAAGCGTCTGCCTTTGGCTCAGGGCGTGATCCCAGCGTTCTGGGATTGAGCCCCCCATCAGGCTTCTCCACTAGGAGCCTGCTACTTCCTCTCCCACTCCCCCTGCTTGTGTTCCCTCTCTCACTGGCTGTCTCTGTCAAATAAATAAATAAAAATCTTTAAAAAAAAAAAAAAAAAGAACTAATATATCAGAAAAGTAGCCAAGAATAAAAGAAAAAAACATTAGAAATATCGAGATTAATAATTATTATGGTCATACAGTAGAAAGAGAGAAACGGATATACTGATAAGTAAAAATCTATATCAACTGTTACTTTGTGCTCAGATTCCAAAAATTACCCTAAACTATATTAATATCCTTATGGACTGTATTTTGTTTGAACATGTTAAATGTGTGCTGGCTACTAGCAGGATCAAGGCAACAGGAGATTTAAAAGAAATGGTAACTTTTTACTAGATGCGAAGGTGCTGATGCTATGATTATTTTTTGAGGTTTCTGGCCATGGCAAAAATATGTTAAAAAAAAAAAAAAAGTACTAATTTGCCAGAGATTAAGACAATTACATTTGTTTCACTCTTCATATTTCTGTAGGATTTTACTTTTTGGGATTTTTTACTTTTTGGGGTTTTTAAGAGCAGGAACAAATTCATGCATTCTTTCAAGCAGTCCTGGGTGACAACAAAAACAAAGTAACAGTTAAGATTTGCTGAGCACCTACCCTATCCCAGGAGCTATGCTCAGAGCTTCATTAATTCTCCCACAACCCTACCAGGGTAAGAAGTGGAATGTGCCCATTTTCCAAAAGAAAGATCTGAGGCTTAAAGAGGTCAAATAACTTGCACGTGGTGAAGAAACTTGTATCAGAGAAACTAGGATCCAAATCTAAGCAATCAAACCCCAGTTCTGTACTTATAATCACTACGCTATTCAGTTTTAGGAAAAGCTCGTCAAGCAATGAGTGAGCATGCTGGAGTGTCTGCTGAGTGACCTGGGCCTGCTGGAATCATAGGCAGTCCGTTCTGAATCAGACTTTAGGCATGGATGAAATCAGCACTGGTGGCATAAAAGCTGAAGATGATGAATGGCAAAGAAAGATCTATGATCTCCTTCATGAATCAATCTGTACTCGAAATCTCATCTTATTTGCTGCGTGTCTTCCTTTTTGTCCTATATGTAGGTCTTTTGATTCTTGCTTCGAAGAACCACAACTGAGTGACACTTAGGGAAACAAAAATTTAGCTTTGTTTGACACCATTTTTTGGTGGTCTGTATTGGTTTTCTCTTTCAAGAACAGCAATGAAAACTAGGAGTCAGTTATGCACTGGCACTAAAAACTTAGCAAGATGTCTGGATACTCTTCAATGCCATACCTAGCATTCAGATATTCAGAAATATTCTGACATTAATACTTCACCTATTTAGCTCCAATCTAGCTTCCAACTTTCTTTGTCTTTGAATCCCAAATAAACACTTCAGTTGTATCAGAACCGGGTTTTCTCTTTACACATTTCTGACACTTGATTCTGTACCTTTGCTCAAACTGTATCCCCTCCCGGGGGTTCTCCTCTTCCCCTTGCTACCAAGCCCAGACTAAATAACTTTTAGCCCAAGCTCACTACATCCCTCTACAATGAATTCTTCTGATGATGCCTATCCGGAAAGATCCTCTCTTTCTCTCAACCCTGCAGTACATACTGAGAGGCCATACATGGATGATTTATTTTGTATAAAATGTGACTGTTAAAATCTTCCCAACTGGAAGAGAAAATAGAGAAGTATGGCCATCAAGGAACCTTTAATAAAGTCAGTCACATTTTAAGCAATTCAAAACCATCCTTATATGATATATTGATATGCGCTATAGGAGTTCTGACAAAGAACAGAAGTACTTTGTTAACTGAAAGATTTAATTCCATGATTCATATACTCTTCTAGTAAACACCAGTGAAACTGAAAATAAAATTCATGCAGTCAGATTAGATTTTTCTCAAATTGTATCATCTTTTCAGAATGTCACAATGCATAGCCTATGAAGGGTCCAAGAAGCTTTTCAGTTAAAAAAAAAAAAAATCTGCTTAACTTTTTAATTTCTCCATTTCCACACTAGATTTTACCAGGGAACATCTCCTTCACAGAAAACTTATTAACAGCACGTGGAACAAAGTTTTAGCATCATATGTACAACCATGCTGTAGTCCCTGGAAAAAGATGCTGAGAAAAACAGAACTTTAATAAATTTCTGTTCTGTTTATGAACTTTCTGTATAAATTTGAAAGTTAAGGGGTGAGATCCTGCTTTCAACAACCTGTCGGTAGGTGAGGATTCTAATGGTCTAACATAATGATTGTGCTGCCCCACATGTAATTTATTTAAATTTTTTGTCTGGCTTTGAAGTCGGAATAAAACTGGACAGGTTGTATTTTCAATGAGTATTTGGCCATGAAAAACAATAACCAACAGTTATCTTTCCTACAACATCCAGTCACCTCTTAAAGAGCGTCTTCAGTTGAACGTACTACCTACTGTAAAACAGCTATACCATGGGTTGAATCTACCAAGTGAAGCAGTCGAGTAACTGGAGGTTTGCAGAGCTGAAGGCCAGACTTGAGTATACAGTCCTCAAAGAATTTCCCACAGAAGGGATTCTTAGGAAAAAAACGTTCATTCTCCTCATCTGTTTGGTAATACCACGGGGCACTACAGATTTGTTTTTCAGGGTGGTAGACCTCAAAACTAATGATTAAAATGATCTGCACAGAGTAGCCTCTAGCACTTGCCCAGGGTAGTACAGACGTTGGTGTCAGGTAAACCTACATTAAAATCCCAGCCCTGTTTTTACTACTTTGTCACCTGGGCTAATTTTTTCATGTCTGAGAAACACTAGCTTTTTAAAGAAAGGTGGTTGTAAGGTTTAACTGAGATAGTATGTGCAATACTTAATAAATATTAGTATGATTTTTATTGCTATATCTACTACTTTTAGTACTGCTATTTCTTTAAATTGCCATGTAAAGGGAATCATTTGTTAAACGCAATGATAATTGCTAATCTGTTAGGTGCCAGGGCTATGCTAAATTTGAAAGACAGCAATGAACAAGATATAGCCACTACATTTAAGAGCTCAGGGTCTTGTAAAGAAGGCCAGTAAGGAAACCCAAAATTAAAATACACTCTGATAAGTACTCTAAGTGAGGTATTCCCAGGATATCATCGGAACACAGAAGCAGCCAACTCAACCAAGGTGGGAGCAGGACAGTATTCCAAGAGCCAGAAGCAGCCGAGGTAAAAATAAAGGTGAGGAGAAATTAGCCAGGTGGGCAAAGCTACAGACTGGTGGGTGGATGAGAGGAAAAAATATTTCAGGCTGGCTGAGGGATCTTGGAGCATTTGAGAAATTTGCAAGTCATTTTGTGAAACACTACTGCCCTGTGGGTATCATCTGGAAAGTGAATCAGGAGAAATATGTGTGTTCACAAATAGCTGGGTTCCTTTATCCTAGGAAGGTGTCTATTGTGTCCTTATCATGTGGGCAGAGGGAAATGCTCTATTATCGTTTTAATCTAAAGAATGATAATTTGATTTGGACAGATGAAGAGAAGAGTGATGGGGAAGGAGACCTAGGAGCCACTTCTGAAATCGTTATGGATAGTTATATTCAACATAGTATCTGCAGTCCACTCATCCTGGGTAAAGTAATCAAGTGATTGAACTTCTATATAAAATGGAGGGCAATTTGTAGCAGGAATTCAGATGGAGAAATTAATGGTGTCCATTTTTTTTTTCTTTGTTACAGGTACATTACAAGGGAGTAAAATCTCTCTGCTCCCAACCTACCCAGAGCAGCCTTGAAAATCTAGGCTCTCTTATTTCTAGAGGAGAAAATAAGAGCTTTCTTTCTTTTTTCTTTTACTTTCCCTTTGTTGTTAGCCTAGGCTCTACAGTGGAAAGAAAGACTTGGTTTATTTTCAAGGGAGAGGACTCTCGGTTTATGGAGAACAGCCAGGCTCCAGGGAACATCTGAATTATTTCCATAGAGGCCAGAACTGTGTCCAGGTGAAGTAAATGCCTAGGCACTGAAAAATAATCTCTGTTGGACCTCTAGCAAAAGTCTTGGGGCCAAATCTGGCATGGGGAACACGTAAACTTCCCACTCTCTACCAGACCCATGCAACTGAGGGCTGGGAATCTCAGAGGTTATCACTGAAGGCTGAAGAATAGAAGCTCCGCTCAGTTCTCAGTTCTTCAAGAGGAGCTCCGACCCCCTGAGGAGCCTTTGCATTTTTTACTAATCCCAGGAGGAGAGGGAGAGGCTAGAGAGAGGGAAAGAGGAAGAGAGAGAGAGAGAAAGAAAGAGAGAGAGATCAACTTTAATTTGTATGATAAAATAATTTAAGGCTTAACAAAATTTGGTATTTGTTAGTTAAAATTAGCAGGTTAATGTACTCTATGGAAGACTCTCCTATTAAGTTGCGCTGCCACAGAGGCCTTGCCAATGTTGCAAGGACACACACTACATACTTCGAAAGGCTTATTTATGGTTGGCATTTTCAGGCAGCGCATCTAATTTGCAATCTATTAGCAGAGCTGACTTGATTTGATTGTGGTTTTCACTTACTGTTGTTCTTTCTTAAAAATTATAAATTACTGTTAGTTTCACCACTGTTGTGTCTTAATTGGTTAACCCTAAAGTCTACAGGTTACATTACCTGTGGCTTTCACCTACAATAACCAGACCTGATTCAAAGTACACATTCAAAGACGAACCACTCCTATTCCTATTGCTGTAGCAGTAGTGTTGCAGTAGTGATGTGCCACCCATTATTTGTAACACTCTGTGACACTTAAATAGCTTGTGAAAACTAAGAGTGAATGCATATTTTAAATTCATAGGACATTGGTTTATAATTGCAGTATATTTTTTTAAAAGATTTTATTTATTTATTCGACAGAGATAGAGACAGCCAGCGAGAGAGGGAACACAAGCAGGGGGAGTGGGAGAGGAAGAAGCAGGCTTCCAGCAGAAGAGCCTGATGTGGGGCTCGATCCCATCACACCGGGATCACGCCCTGAGCCGAAGGCAGACGCTTAACCGCTGTGCCACCCAGGCGCCCCTGCAGTATAAGTTTAAACTCCTAGGACACTGCATTTGTAAATAAGGTTGCACTTTTTTTTTTTTAAGCAGGTAAATGATACCTAATTCTATATTACTGGCAAAATTGTGTTGCCATTGTTTATTTTGTGTCTTCGAACTAATTGTTCATCAGCAAGTTTATTTGCCATCAAAAAAGTACCCTTCAGTGGGGTTGGAGGGAGCTGGCTTTTGGTGTTCTTTGCCTTGTCTAAAAATGGACTGTGATCTACAAAGTTTGAGAATTGCTAGTGTGAATATGAAGTAAGGAGAGCTGAAAGAGAAGCAGGAACTCCTCTTAGGAAGAGGTGGTAAATTTTATCATCACCCGGGGCCCACAAGCTGTCAGCAATTATATTAACCTTTCAGGTTAACCTGCAGCCTAGGCAGAAATGAAGAATGTGGGAAAGAACTGCATAAGCGACTCACAATCACTCATTTAGTTTCCCAACCTTCTCTGTGTCTGGATTTAATGGATAAAATTCTTCCCAATTTGCACCCTGCTTCCCAATATGCAACTACTTGGATTGCAATCAATACTCTAAGTGAAGCTCCTTTTATTTTCCCTTAAAAATCTAAACATGACTCTAATGCCAATAATAATAATTTATAGATCAGAAATGTCAGAAACCAAAAAATCATGCCTAGATATAATAGATATTAACTGTGCTATTATGTGCCTAGAAAATCTGATTGGAGAGATAAAAACCAAATTATTAACATTGGCTAATTCTTGCAAGGGGAGTATTGGAAACTTTAATTTTCTATGCTATATAATTTTAACAATATTTGATTTTTAAAATAGCATCATTGCTTTATAGTAAAGGTATATGTGATGTGTGTTACTTTTGGTTGTAAGACAGATATAGTCTCAGTCTAGCCCTTGCAATTGAAAAATAGAAAGGAAAGAGATTGAACTAGAATCTGTGCTTTGTAGACTATACTCATTCACAAGCCGTCTTAATGCTTCCTAACGTACCTACTAGCATTTCACAATTGTTTACTTATTACTTTAGCTTCATTCCAAGCAATAAAACCTGGGAAATCATGTCTTTGATATGCTAGTTATATTAAAATAAAAACCTGTTCTTCCAGGTACTGCTGCAATTATTCTGCACAATCTTATATGGAGCTGCATTTTGGAAACCTTTGATTAGAGAACTCCTGAGATTCCTTTCAACCCCAAGATCCTGCAAGTTCTGGAAAGAAAACGCTGGCCACCCTGGTGCTTTGCATTGCACTATTTTGGTTTTTTAACTTTCCTAGTTTTACAGGTAGCATTTAATAATTCAGGACTGTGCAATTTTCCAGACTATATTTTTTGATTCCTGAATATTGCACAGCGCAGGGGTAGCTTTTTTTTTTTTTTTTTTTTTCCTGTCAAGGGCCAGATAGCAAATATGTTAAACCTTGGAGGCCATATACTGTTTCTATCACTCCCTTCCCCCTTCCCACTTTTGTTTTCATCTTCTACAGTGCTTTTTAAAATTTTTTAAAATATTTATTTATTTATTTACTTAGAGAGAGAGGGCAAGTGGGGGAAGGGGCGGGGGGTGGAGAAAAAGAGAGAATCTCAAGCAGACTCCCTGATGAGCCAGAGCCCCACAAGGGGCTCAATCCCAGGACCCTGAGATCATGACCTGAGCTAAAACCAAGAGTCAGGCACTCAACCTACAGAGCCACCCAGGGCCCCCTACAATGCTTTTTAAAGGTAAAAGCCATTCTCAGCTCCTAAGCTGTACAGAACAAGGCTATAAGTTGGATCTGACCGACAGGCCACAGCTGCTGATGCCTGGGAAGCTACAAAGGCTCATCCTGCAGCATTTGGTAAAAATATACTTTGGGCATAGTTGGTACTCAGTACATATTTGCTGGTTTGATTTGGAAAGGTATTGGTATTCATAAGCCTAATTTCTTCTCCGTGTCAATGACTTTAGTGTGATTTTGGGTAGTGAGGAATGCTAATATGAAAAAAACGGCAGTTTTCCAGGAATTTTAATTACCCAGGTAATTTCTGTTCCCCCATCCCACCCCCACCAAAGAGTACCTGAAAACTCTTTGTGGTTCATTGCTTCTGTTGGTACCCAGAAGTTCAGAATCCCTTCGTGAGGCCCAATGGGGAAATGGAGGAGACACACCTTTACGGAGGCCACAGCTGGCTTTTAAAATACATTTGAGTTTTAACAATTTCACATTCATTTCTGCTAATGATTGGGGAAGTGAAGCTTTCCTTTGAGTCACCTTTCCTCTTCTAAAAGAGTCTGCATTTCACCTTTATGGGAAGCTCTGGGCTTAGTGCTTCATCCCACATCAAAACTCACCCCTGGGATTTCCACCTTCAAACAAGTGAAACAAATGCATTCCCGCAGGGGGGCGTGCTGTCAAAGAGGAGTGAAGTTACCCAGATATCAGAACTATTCAGATAGGATTGCCTACTTAGAGGAAATCAGTGGCTAATAGAGAATACTTGCAGTGGGGGACCACTTAGCACTCAATCCCACATGCGTCCAATCTCTTTAAAGCCAGCCAGGAAAAAAAGCCCCTCTAGGTTTACATGAGCCAAGAAAGTGTGCAACAGACTATACAACACAGCATGCGTTAACCAATATATTTTGATTACCTTTATCCTAACTTTCCCAAATTAATGATCACTCTCCCACCACTAAGTCATATTTCCTATAGAAATTTGCTGAAACAAAGCCTTCCTTCTAAATTTTTCTCATTTTACCATTTACCTAAAAGAAAAGACGGATAAGGATAGATGCTTCATATTAAAGAAAAAAAGAAAGAGAGAAAAGAAAAAAGAAAAGAATAAAAAAAGAGAGAAAAGTAGTTCCATTAGCAACTTTGGTAAGAAATTGCTCCACATTGTTCCTCTGACAAGTAATTTTTCCCAGCATGTGTGCATCTTAAAAGTATTGCAAAACAATATCTTAAAATGAACTGATTAGTATGCATGCTCTGTGGTCACATTTAAGTTCTATTTATAAAATCTATTCTGTTCCAGGCTCAGACAAACAAAACTGAAATGCAGCTGTGTAACACATTGATAATTTTCATTAGTTCTAAAAGCCTCAATAGAATTTGCAATTTTATTCATTACATCTAAATAATCCTGGAAAACCCGTTGTGAAGGTGACCTTTCACTTTTTCCCCCTTTCACTTTTTCTTTGTGATTTGTCTGAGTGTGTGTATATTTGTGTGTGTGTTCGTGCATGTGTGTATGCGCACGTGCGCGTGTAGGAGAGAGAATCAAGAAGGGCTGGGCAGGGGAAGGAGATTTTTACAAGAGTGAAGCACAAAACAGAACAAGAAATTAAGCCAGGCAAAGATGAAAAATAAGGCACAGGGAATCAAAATTCCCCACGTATATCCTGAAAGCTCTTTAACTGGGGCATTCTGCCATTGTTACCCAGATGTTAACAAACCCAGATTTCTGAGGTCACTGTGTGTTACTGTAGGCAAATGTGGATTATATTCTAATTCTTTAGAAGTCAGTGCTCTTTTCTGATCTAAAGAGATAAGGATTTTCCCAGAGCATGAGCCAAATGACAGACCCGTGAGAAAAATACAGTGCCACTTCTTTCAATTCAAACTTGCTCTTGCAAAGTAAAACAATGCCAGCTTTGGAGATGGCTCCTCTTAATGTGAGTGATTTTTGTGTGTGAATCTTTGAAAAATAATTTCAAAATACACACTTGCCAGAATGCTGGAAGCCAGCCATGAAACCATGAAAATCTTTAGAAAATTAAGACAACAAAAAAATAAGAACATAATATGAAAGCTAAGAAATAAAGACAAATACTTGAAATTTAGTAGATACTGAGACGATGCTTCAACACTGACCAGGCAATTAAAATGATGAAACTTTATGTGCGAAGAATGTGAGGCACCTGTCTTACATAAATATATGTGTGTAGATACAAACACTCACACCAAGGGTTTATCTGATAATTGCTAATTTGGGACTAAAGATAATGACAGTTATGAATTATCCATTACGTGCAAGTACCATCTTCCTCAGTAAGGCTAACCAGGGCCTCGGCAAGGGTTGTTTTATCTCAGTGTCTTTAAAAGTAATGATATTAAAAACAACAACCACAACAACAAATGGTGGTGGGTACAGGTAGTGGCAAGTTGAAATTGTGGGAAATATTAGCTTAAGCAAAGTTGGGCAGCTTCTATACTGCTCAGAATCTTTAACATAGCAATGTCAAATTTTAATCTCTGCAAGAGAAGATGCAATATCAGGCATTTCCCATACTGATGGAACCACAAAACCTTTCTGTTTTGTTTTCCCTGCAGAGTATCCTGCAGAATGAGGGTTCTGGGGGACGTTTTTTGGGGAAATGCTATTTTATGCTATTTAGACTTTAGCAACCACTGTCAACTAACAGAAATTAAGGTTCAGATGAAAGAACACTGTAGAATGATTCATACTGAGAAGGGAGACAAACAAAGCATGGAGTTTTTTGGAGTCCTTCTAGATGCCCCGGAGAGAGAAAGCTGGGCTTTTAGATGACTCAAGAAGATTTAACATGGAAGAAAGAAGGACAAGAGTGGGAAACCTGCCCTTCACTGAAATATACAATTTACCCAATTTCAAGCCTTTGGCACTCCAATTTAAGACAGAAATTTGAAACCAACAAACCTGAAAGGTTCTAGAGGTTTCCTTGTCAACCATTAGATAAACAAGCACCTTCCCACTACAGCATTAGAAGTTTAGTAAAAATGTGTGGGGCACCTGGGTGGCTCAGTCGTTAAGTGTCTGCCTTCGGCTCAGGTCATGATCTCGGAGTCCTGGGATCGAGTACTGCATCAGGCTCCCTGTGCAGCTGGAAGCCTGCTTCTCCCTCTCCCACTCCCCCAGCTTGTGTTCCCTCTCTCACTGTCATTCTCTGTCAAATAAATAAAATCTTTAAAAAAAAAAAAAAGTTTAGTAAAAATGTGGCTATATAATTATAGGAAGTTCTACCTCATTTCAAAATTACTATAACCTGTCAGAAGACAGGCAGCCTACCCTGTTAGAAGATTTTTAAGCAAGAGGATGGTACCAAAGTAATCTTGTGTCAGTATTTGAGAGAGTATGGAAAGAACACCTAGGAAGGAATGCATCCGGAGCTATAGAACTTTAGTGTGAAGACCTATAGAACTCAATCACCACAAAGAAAGTTCACAGATTCACCTGCATATCACTGAAGAAGGTGAGATTTTTCCAACTGCTTTACTGCATGAAGATTCATAGGCTAGGAAACTTCATGCAGTGTGGCCTGTATTCTGAACATAGCTAGGACAACAGACACATTTATGAATGTTATAAAATAATTAAGCCCTAGCAGTTGCTGGCACATTAACATTATGGTAAGAATTTATTGAGTTTGGAGACTTTACGAGAATCAATTACAGGCAACAAGACCGTGTGGGCCTACAATTATATAACAGGTTTCTGTAGTCATGGCACTAACTGGGCTAGGTGGAGCTATTAGAGTTTGATCACTTTTTATAAACATTAAACAAAATACCTATTTTAAATATATTATATACATAAATTTTGAAATAAATTACTATTCTATCCACCGCTTTAAGAAAAAATTGTCAATCATTACATCATTTTAAAATTTAGGTCAAGTGGGTTATAAATTATGTTAATGCTATTGGCTTGTGTTGGCTCCACTTTGCCTGATAAAGGGAAATATCCACAATTCTTTTTCAACACCAGGTGAACCAAGCTGTTATTTGTAAGTAACAGAATTCTGAATGATTTGGCAACTTATGGCACTATTATTTCAGCATTCGCTCTTATTGTAACTTCAAATCTGCTTTAATAATACCAAGGACATGTTCATTTTCAAAGGAATAACAGTGCTCCAGCTGAAAAGTAGTAACTTGGGAAAGCATTTAGGTGTGATGAAAGCTATGAAGGCCAAACAGCTACCATGATAAACGCTGTGAACTTAGGACAGGATACCATGCACATTATTAGAGATGATGCTGATGAAATAAAAAGCAACTCTAACCTAGCTACACTTTGAGTTTGCAGAGATCGTCTTATATAACAAGGTGAATAAGGTAGAAAAAATACCAATGACATGGCCACAAAATCGATCCTCAGTTATAGTGAGGACAGATTTAAGCACCTTGAGAATTCACTCCAATTACTTTCTATTTGTTACTAGGGCAAAATTAATGTTGAATTATGCCAGTTTTAAATTATGACAACTTTTCTGGACTATACCTTTGGCATAAAATGAGACTGTCCTGCACCAACATTTCATTTCTTCTCAAAGTCATTAACTAAACCAACCCAACGAAGACATACTTGAGTGCAATTCTGTCAATGAGAAAACATAAGAACAGCTAACATCCATTGCTTATTATGTATTTAGCATATGCCGAGACTTTATATCTACCCTTTCATATAATTCCTAACAACCAATCACTGATGTGTCTACTGGTATTATGAATATTTTATAGTGAGTTTTCTGAAGTTTAGAGAGTTGATAGACTTGCTCAAGATCACAGAGTTTCAAACACATTCTGCAAATCCAGAGCTTCCACTCTTAACCACACACTATATGAAGGCAAAGTTAAAATGCAAGTACCTAAGAGTTTACCTACATTGCCTATTTCCTGGACTTGCCTTGATTCAACAAAGCTTGTTTTTGATGTGTTTATAAAGCTAAGAAAAATGGTAAATCACTGTGCACACTGTTATTTCTTTAATTCCATAAGAGGAAGATAATAAGGATAATGAGGACTGTTCCTTTGTAATTCCAGTGTGATATTTTTGTGGGTGGTTTTCAAAGCACATGGTATGCAATTAGAGATAATGTGGATGGCTCCTTGTTTTCCAGGCGTGTGCCAGCCACTGGGCATTTGCTGAGAGTGCTTGATGTGTATGCCACAGGAATTGATGTGGACATTTCATTTGCCTCTCAAGTTTGAGAGCCCTTAGAATTTTGGCAGTGGCACGTGCCCTCAGATGACTTGTAATGGAGATCTACAAGGAGGAGTCTCTATTATATTTTAAATATAGTTTTCTGCTTTTGGACAGTATTTCCTCCTTTTTTTGGACTTCTTCCCTGTACTTAAAATTGCCATGGTAATCAGGAAAGTGACTCTTGAAACTGTGGCCCACTAGCTTGCCTTATTTATTCTCTTGCTATGACTTTCGTCATAACTTTTCAGAAGGCACACACCAAAAGAGAACTCTTCCCCCTGCCAAGGCATTTAAGCTCAGCAGAAGCAGATGTCCAGCAGTGTAATTTCTGCCCAAGTGTCACTGATATATTACTGAGGAAACATCAAATCGGATGAGTACTGGAAAAATTAAAGCCTATTCCCACGGTCTCTCTGCTTGACCTATACTCCTGAAGCTAGATTTACATTAACCTTCCAGCCCTCATATTCCCTAACCTTTACCCATGCATTATAGGAAAAAACTTCTTTTTTCCATGACTGCTGTTCAACAGTGCTTTTGCTTTCATGTGTTTTTTTAAAGTGTTTTATTCGTCCATTTTTCTTGTTTTTCTCACACTATGTTCTATCCATTGTCCTTGGCAAAGTAACCTGACATGCACCTTTCCATATTTTTCTATATAACTCATTTCAGTCATTGCTTGCCCCCCCCCAGACAAAGCCGTAATATTCTACAGCCAGCTCTGTATTTGCTTTACTCACAAGCTTTTAGTACTTACTATTAAGTATTTCTCATCTCAATTGTTCTTTGGCTCTTTATCATAGATGTTCATTGCTTTCAGAGGGAATGAACTCTGATGGCAATAATCCATACAACGAAGTTTATTCATGACATTGTGCTAGCCATCTGGGCCCATTCTCAACTAATCCTCACTGAGTGGGAAGGAAGAGATGCACAGGTAATATATCTGCTCTTAAAGCACATATAATTTAATAGTTAATTTATTTAACCATTTATTCATTGTCTACCATGTTCCCAGTACTTTTTTGCAGTTATGCATTAGAAAAAGCATCGGCTTTTATGGGCCTCATTTTCTACTAATGTTTCAGGAAAGCTGATCATAAATAAGTAAACAAATAAATAATATAGTGCCAGAGAGTAATACATGCTCTTAAAAAAATAATAGAACCAGAACAATAAGGTAGAGAGCAAATGGCATAGTCAAAAGACATAACAATTTGAACTAACATCTAAGTGATGAAAATAATTAGCCATGCTGAGGTTTAGACTTGAGGAAGAGCATTAGAGGCACAGAGGCCTTGAAATAGAAATGAACTGAGAGCATATTCAGAGGCCAGAATGTAAAAAGCATAATAGGTAAGGGGGGAGTTGAATATATAAAACTACTGAGATGAACAGGACCCAGATCATGACAAGTTACCAAAGAAATAGCTCAGACAACTAGTGGCCATAAGGATAAATGCCATAAGGATCATTCAAGGGGCGCCTGGGTGGCACAGCGGTTAAGCGTCTGCCTTAGGCTCAGGGCATGATCCCGGCGTTATGGGATCAAGCCCCACATCAGGCTCCTCTGCTATGAGCCTGCTTCTTCCTCTCCCACTCCCCCTGCTTGTGTTCCCTCTCTTGCTGGCTGTCTCTATCTCTGTCAAATACATAAATAAATAAATCTTTAAAAAAAAAAAAAAGGATAATTCAAAATGCTATGGAGATACAAATGAGTGTGCTTGTACATGTGCATATGTGCACATGTGATTACTAATACCTATCTTAATGGAAGAGGTCATAATGGAGATGTGCTTTAAAAGATAAGTAGGGGGGGGTACCTGGGTGGCTCAGTCAGTTAAGCATCAAACTCTTGATCTCAGCTCAGGTCAGTTACACAAGGAACTTACTGGAAAAAAAAATTAAATTTAATTAAAAAAATAAAAGATGAGTAGTATTTAGACAAATGAAAAATAGGAGTGGGAGTGGATAAAAGGGTACAGCAGCTTGTGGGAACAGCCTATGCAAGGGAAAATAGGTAGGGGTGTGGGGGCGGGGTCTCTGTGACTAACAAGTAGTCCATTGCAAATGGGTAAGCAAGAACTAGTGAATACCAAACTTGTGAAGGCTATAAAGGGGGCTTAATTATCAGAATAAGAAAACTACTGAATAATTAATCTGGAAGGTTAAATCACTGAAGGTTTGAACACAGGGAAATAACAATCAGAGGTGAGATTTCAAAGGATTTCTCTGACAGTTCATTGTCTAATCGGATTGAGTTGGTAAGGCTGAAGGTGAAGAGGCTAGACAGGCGGCTTTTTATACAGTTATTCAGAGTGGACTTAATTAAGCCAGAGACAACTGGAGAGAATGTAAAAGAAAACAGAGTTGAGAAAAATATTAGACGTGTAATCTGCTCTAGATCCAATGCATAATTTCTTCTTCCATCATGCTCATCAGACTCTCTATTTTACCTCTAGTGACTGTGAAAACATCACCTCCTGGGAAAACAAGTTGTGTGGTTGCACAACTCCAACTGTTTAAGTTCTTTCTCAGGTTGAACTGGAATCTGCTTCCCTGTAAGATCCACTAATGCTAGTTTTACCTTCTGTAGAAAAGCAAACTATGCAGCCTTCTGCTACAATACGTCAAGCTTTCATATATTTGAAACCAACTATCATGTTTATCTTCTGTCATATCTGGTCGCCCTCCTCCAGTTTCTCTGCCCATGTATTTTATATTGCTGTATAAAATGTGTACTGTATTTTCATAAACAATTAACGAGTAATGATTCTTTACATGCTATTAACAATGACAACATATTTTTCCTGAAGGCTTTTTTTCTCATTTGCAAACATTTATATCGTTTAACTTTCTCCTGTACAAATTCCAGGCACTTATTGTACAACTGGGGGACAAGAAAAATGGAATCGCCCTGCCCTATACAACAGTATTCTAGGCCAGGGGTCGGCAAACTATGGCCTATGAGCTAAGAATGATTTTCACATTTTTAAATGGTTGGGAGAAACCAAAAGAAAAAGAATATTTTGAAATACATAATTTTATGAAATTCTACTTTTGGTGTCCATAAATAAAGTTTTATGAGAATGTGCCCATCCATTCATGTATTGTCTATGGCTCCTTTCATATTTCAACAGAGACTGAATGGCTGGCAAAAGGCTAAAATATTTACCACCTGGTCCTTTACAGAAAAAGTAGGCTAATATCAATTCTCAGGCCCTGGTGTGTCGTCTGTAGACTGACAGTGTCTGCTTCAGCTGTGAGCTTGTTAGAAATGTAGAATCTCAGGCTCTACCCCAGACCACTGAATGAGAATCCACATTTTAACTGATTCCCCAGGTGATGTAGTTGTTCCTTAAAGCTCAAGGCACAGGAGCAATGCTTTGCAACTCTGGCATGCATAAGAATTGCCCTAAGATTTTACTGAAGTGCCAATTTCTGGGTTTCACCCCCAGGAAGTAGAATGGGGTGAAACCTGAAAGTCTGCATTGTTAATGAGCTCCCCAGAGATGCTGACGCTGCTCTTACCTGGTCACACTTAGGGGACTCTGTTCCACCCATGTTGAAATCCTTCTTTCTTTGCAAGATTTTCAATCACCATTCCAGCCAGGACAAATTCTCTCTTCCTTCTTTGAGCTCTTATACAACAAATGGGGCTCATTTTACATTTATACAATAGTATTTGGCCTTAGAGGATAGCTCAAGTGGAAGGAACTTTCTATTTTACTAACTCAATGGCCTCTTACTGTTTCCCAAACCTGCCAAGCACATTCCCACCTCAGAGCTCTCGCAACCTGTTTCTGCTGCCTGGCAGGCAGTTAGGTCACTCATTTTCTTTAAACATCTCCCCTTCAGCGATGCATCCTCTGACCTCACTTTCTAAAACTGCTTTCCACCCCCACTCCATCACTCTTATCTCATCTTGTTTTATCCTTCTTCATTGAACTTAAATGCACTTTACATTACGTATTTATTCAATGCATCTTTCCTCCAACTAGATTATAAATTCTGTGATATCAGGAACTTTGTTTTCATTCATTCAACATTGATTTATTGAGCATCTACTGTGTGCTGGGTACTATTCTTGGATTAGAGGACACATGAGTCTACTTAGGAAAATGGCTGTCATTCACTAGGCATTCAATGAATATCTGTTGAATAAATAAATGCATGGATCCGCTTTTAAGCCACTTGGAGCAGAATTATGGTTGATAATTTATAAACTGCACATATCCTTTATTGTTAAGCATAGTAAGTTACAAAAATATCTAATCAAAGCTAATATTCGTTGGGTATTTATCATGTGGCAGGCACCTGAAATACAACTTTTATTCTCATTTTTAAACTCAGGAAACGTGAGAACTAAGGAGGTTATATAACTTTAAAAAGGTTAAATGTGTGCATAAATACAGGTAGTTTAATGCCACACCTGAAAGGATAACTATCACATATTCTCCTTCCTCGTAATGAAGTTTGTGGATAGACTGGCAGGTTTGTGTGGCAACTGAATGACACCACAAGATTTATCTGTAAAAACTTAAAAACTCACTCAATACTCACATCATTCCACACACACACAAAAAAAAAAAAAAAAAATGAAGGTAGCGTTAACAACAACAACAAAAAATGTATTTAATAGAAATGAAAGTGAATAATTAGGTCTAAGTAAAATATGACTAAGAACTAGTAAATAAGGATAAAGAAAAAACACAGCTATGGAAATCATAGGTGTTATCACTGACCTTATTATTTAGCTCTGAACTTCATGGTATCTGATAGGGGGTGAATTGTTTCTCTCCTACAGAAAAAGATATGTTGAAATCTTAACTTCCTGTACCTCAAAATGTGACCTTTTTTGAAATAATGTCTTAGCAGATATAATTAGTTAAGATGAAATCATAGTGGAGTAAGGTGAGCTCCTAATCTGACTGGCGTCCTTATAAGCAGACAGCTATGTGAAGACAGGAGACACACAGAGATAGCACCATGCAAAGAAGGACACAGACTGAAATGAGGCATCTTGGGGCCAAGGAATGCCAAGAATGGATGGCCACCACTGGAACCTCAGAAAATACAAGGACATTCTTTTTCTCTGCAGATTTTAGNNAGAGTGTGGCCCTGCTGACATCCTGATTTTAAATTTCTAGGCTCCACAACTGTGAGACAACATATTTCTGTTATTTTAAGCCACAAGTTTGTGGTACATTGTTGAGGCAGCCCTTGGAAAAGAAAAAAAAAAGATATATTTTTTTCTAGAACATATAAATAGGTATATATATATATAAGTATATAGATAAGTATATTAAAAGTTTATATACCTATTTATATCTTCTAGACAAGCATAATACAAGAGGTAGACTTATTTTAGGAATGAAATCTTCACATGTGATATTTAGTGGATTCCTACAGAAAGAAAATGAATTTGCAGTGATTTGGAAGAAGAAAGACATTCTGGTAGCACAATTACTTAAGAGACACAACAAGACATATTCAGTTCTAGTGAGGCTAGCATTATGGATGTGTGACCTATATTTAGAAGAGCCCTGTACTTGGTCTAATGCTCTGCTCTCAGTGTTGTGAAATTCTTCATAGTTTTTGAACAAGGTCTCCACATTTTCATTTCACTCTGGGCCTTCAAATTAGGTAGCTAGTCCAGACTCTAGTAATAAAACAGTATTGGTATTGTACAGGGATTACTGAATACACTAATAAAAACAGTGTATGGAACCTAAAATATAACAGAGATAGTATTTCAGATCAGTGGGGAAAGAATGGACATTTCCATAAATGTTGCTGAGACAGTTGGTTATCCACATGGAAAAATAGAAATAATTTGGAACCCAAATTCATACCCCAAAAAAAAAAAAAAAAAAAAAAAAAAAAATCAATTCCAAGGACATTGAAAGACCTAAATGTGAAGATAGAAATATGCACCACAAGAAGACAATATTTGAGAATATCCCAGTGTTCCTGGGTGTAGGAAACTACTTGAATGAGCTATAAAAAACAGAAACCATAAAAAAATTTGATAAATTAATCTACATTAAAATTAAGTAATTCTTCTGCATATACTCCTCCTCCTTTGCAGGGATCTGAAATTTTAAATAGTACCTGTGAATGTCAGGGGCTTGGCCCTGGATTACCACAAATGGGTAGGGTTCATGTCCAGAGTTGAGCTTTCTGACTTGTTTTCCCTCCTTATCGCTTTCCCTTCTTTTGTGGAACTTTTGGTTTGCATGCCTAGAAGGAGTGAGGACCAGTGGAAGAGAATGGTCAGTGTGTTAGGACTCACCTTTGGGCTGACTAATCCATAAGTTTGGCTACATACAAGGGAGACTTATCTAATAAGTAAATAGACTAAGGGTAATGGGAGCCAGATTTCTGACTGTTGGAGAAGGGAGTTAGGAACATGGAACAGGAAAGACTAGATTAAACTCTGTGGTGTTCGATTAGCATCAGAAAATATCAGCATAAACTCAAGATTTTTAACTGTCTACCTACATAGATAGAGGTGTGTGTGTGTGTGTGCGCGCGCACGGGTATGCACATACACATATAGACCTATATTTCCTCTCTGTGTTTAATAAAAGAACCTAGAAGCAATGATACCTCAGGAGCAGTGAACCTACTGAATACCCAGATCTTGGTTTCTAAACACCATTTTTCACTAAAAGAACTTAGCCTCCATAAAGAAATGGCTGACTTGACGGAAAATATAAGATGAGCCTACAACAACTAGTTGAGCCAGAACATAAGGAAATGCTCAAAGAATGACAAGGACATGTCCAAGGTCACAGAAGCCAGTTTGAAGGGGCTTCCATCAGCCATATTTTGGATAATTTTACCATGAAAATAAGTAGTGGTAGTAAGGGATTATAAACCTTTGAGTAAAATAGGAATATACAAGTCTCTGATAGAAGTAAACAAATGCGAATTAATTAATTAATTAAATGAAAGGGAGGGAAAAACTCTACCTTGCAGTAGCATGCTAACTGGTAAATCTAGATAGAATTAGAAAATCACCATTTGGCAAGCACCAGTGTCATGAGTAAGTCAGGAAAAGAATCATTAATGGATACGAAATCTGGTAAGTGAATGAGGAGCAGGATTAGTATGTAACTTCAAAGAATGTCCTCACAATATACTGACTGATCAATTTAAGTACAATATCCAAATTAATTAATTTTAGAAGGTAGGTTTCTGCCATTTGACTTCCTGACCAAACGATAAACGTTAACATAACCAGTACTGGGACAAATCAATGTGGTATGCCTCCCAATATGATGCACTGAGAATAGCACAATATGACTTCTGTGGAATTCAAAGCAAAAAGCATGAATGACAAGAAAATATCACTTTCCAAATTAAGGGACAGTCTACAGAGCAACTTGCCTGTACTTCTCAGAAATGTCAAGGTATGAAGAGAAACAAAGACAGAGGAACTGTTCTGGATTATAGAAGACTAAAGAGACATGAGAACCAAACGTGCTCCTGGACTGGATCCTGGGTCTATAAGGAACACTTAATTATATCAAAGCTTGAAGGGTACCTCTGGACTAAAGGTGATATTAGATCATTGTTAACTTCTTGATCTTGACAGATCTCCTATGATTATTCTTTTACATAAGAAATACACACTGAAGTATTAAGAGGTAATGGGGCATCATGTCCCAACTATCAAATGGTTTAGAAAAGTGAATTCTAACTGAAGAGTATATTCGATATTTGTATATAGTTGTGCAACTTTAATTGTAAAACTAAAATTACTCCAAAATAATTGAAAAACATTAAGTTCTCTTATAAGATATAACTGCAGCTACAATTTGCAACACAAAACTGAGATTAACAAGCAGAGAATGAATTTCAATGAGTTAGTAAAAAAAAAAAAAAAAAAGAATGATCCAATCCAATAGAAAAACAGGCAAAATGATCATTAGTTTCACATAATTTTTTAAATGGCTTATAACATTTGAAAAGATGTTCAACCTCATTAATAATCAGAGAATGCAAATTAAAACAATGGGACATCACTCATCCCCATTGAGACTGATAAAAATTTTTTTTTTTTTTAAAGATTTTATTTATTTATTCGACAGAGATAGAGACAGCCAGCGAGAGAGGAACACAAGCAGGGGGAGTGGGAGAGGAAGAAGCAGGCTCATAGCGGAGGAGCCTGATGTGGGGCTCGATCCCATAACGCCAGGATCACGCCCTGAGCCGAAGGCAGACGCTTAACCGCTGTGCCACCCAGGCGCCCCAAGACTGATAAAAATTTAAAAGTGAGATAATATTGAGCCCTGGTGAAGATGTGAGCAACAGAATTCTGATCTTTTTGGTGGAAGAGAAATTTGATGCAACTACTCTGACTACACCTTGACATCACTAGTAAAATACTAAGTTAAAAACAGACTATATTGGTAGATTATATTACTGTCACCAAATGTACCATCATATGTGTCTGCAGTGCCCTTCCCCCCATTTTACATCACACCTTGCTGAATTCAGACTTGGCCATGTGACTTACTTTAGCATATAAAATATGAATGGAAGTGTTGTGTATTGTGTTATCTAAAAGTAGAAGCTTTTACTTGCAAGTTGTTGTATGCTCCATTCTTTTCCCTCTGGCACAGTTATGGCAATGCTATCATTTGGGGCTTCTTTTTCAGACTGGTGCTGGACTGAAGAAGATAGGGAGCAGATCCCCAGTCCACAAATAATGCACATGTAACAGCACAGAGCAATAAACCCCCATTACTATAGCCACTGAGATCTGGTGGTGTTGTTACTTAATTACATATCCAGCATATTCTGCCTTAAACTTACATATACTCTACAGCCCTACAATACTATTAACAAATGTATACTAAAGAACCTTGTAAATGTACACCAGGATATATTTTTCAACATACTGATAGCTGCATTGTTTGTAAAACGAAAGAAGGAAGGAAGGAAGGAAGGAAGGAAGGAAGGAAGGAAGGAAGGAAGGAAGGAGGGAGGAACTACTTGAATCTTAAGAGTGAAAGGAACAAATAAGTTGTGGTACAGTCACACAATGAGAAATGATCTATAGCTACACACCTCGACAATGACAAGTCTCAAAGATAATATGTCGACAGAAAGAATTAAGACAGTATATAAGAATATACTGTATGGTTTCATATTTTTAAAAAAGAGGTAAAACTAAAAAATACATTTTTTATTGAAGCATACATGGGGTAAAAATTATAAATAAAAGCGAAGAATGAACATAAAACTCAGGATAGCAGTTACTATGAGAGACAGAAGAAAAAAGAGGTGAATTTAAGAAACAAAACAACTCTCAGATATGATAATGTCCTATTTCTTAGCCTTGTGTAGATACAGCGATCATTTTATTTTGTTCTTTAAATAATATACATACACATATATATTATACAATTCATGTATATGTCTCACAATGAAAAAGGGGATAAATCTTGCTGGATGATGGGAGTGTAAATTTTCCAAGATATCTAAACACCAATATTTTCCTTCATCTTATTTCTAAGTATTAATTGTCGATGCAATTAATTTTTGTCAATACAGACAGAGCATCACTTGAAGGAGAATTTTCCTCAGCATTTTTACTTAGTAGCAAAAATTTCAAGCAATCCACATCATTCCTGGTGATTTCTTTAATTCCAGGGAAGATGTATACGTGTGTGTATAATTTTTTTATTTAAAGTTTAAATCTAAAAATAAATAGAGATATTTTTATTGTTTTAAATAGCAGAACCAACCTAAAAGGAAGGGTAGCAACTCACATATTACATAGTGTCACAGTATTCATTGACCAGAGCCAGTTCATAATGTAGTAAAGATGTGCACAGATGGAAACCACTTTAGAAGCCTGTCAGAGAAATCACATGCGACTCACATACTCTTTTACCTAAAATCCATAGGGCACTTGCTATATCAAATGCAGAAATAATACAAGTGGAAAAAAATGGTATAAAGACTTCACAATGTGTGGATAGCTTTTGTTTGAGGGACCTTCTCAGACTAAGTGTAATAATATTTTCTAATCCCACCATGCCTGATTATTTAAAAAAAAAAATCCCAAACAAAAACATAAGCTGATGATTGAAAGATAAGTCTATGAGACTGACCAAAAGAAAATGAATTTATTTTCTATCTCAGAGGTCATGACCAAGTCCTATTGCCTAGGAGAAATCCAGAAAGGAGAACCCTTTAGAGGATTTTTTAAGAGTCGCATCAGATTCTTCAACAGCCTCAGAGATTAATGCAGTTATAAGAAGTATTACGCCAGTAATACAGATGATCAAATAGGAGAAACACACGATCAGCACAAAAGGAGAGCATACAAATGACCCAGTTACCAAACAACCAGAAAAGGGCTAGTAATATTTGCTGAGAATGAATGTCTCAAGATCTGTGGTCAAGTGCATGCTCAAAATGAGAGCTGGTCAGGGCAACATCTTGGTTGGTGGCTTGATTACCCTGTAATTCAGATAATAAATAGCAATTCTGACTTGGAAAGGAAATGCTGCCAAGAATTTAAAGGGCTGGAAAACGGTCCCAGATTGATCAGCTGATTCATCCATCTGCCTGCCCATCCATCCATCCATCCACCAACCAGTAATTCATTCATTAAATTATTCATTTATCAAACATTATCTGAACACAGATAGGCTAAGCCTTACGTTGAACTCTGGTTATTCAAAAATTTGTCAGTGAATAAAGACACATTCCCTACCTTCAAAGAGTTCATAGTCTAGTACAGAATTTTTCAAACTCAGCACTACTGACAGTACAAGATTAATAATTCTAGTTGTGAGAAGCTATCTTGTGTATTGCAAGGATGTTCACTCCAGGCTCTCCTTACTAGATCACTGAAGCACCCCTTCCTCCTCCTCAGCTGTAGCAACCAAAAATGTCTCCAGACATTGTTAAATGTCCCTGGAGGAAAAACGATCTTGGTTAAGAATCACTGGTTTAGTCGAGGAGGTAAATATGTTCACAAATATTTGGAATATAGTCTAACAATTCTGATAATTAAGAAGTATTAAACAAATGATGACAACACAATGGAGAGACACAAAGTGACAGCGAGGGAGACAGGGAACAAAGTGCAAAGAGAAAGCAGAGGGGTCAAAGAACGGGAAGGGGAGACAGAGAGGGAGAGAGAGAACTCAAACTCCTGAATACTTCTGCCTCCAGGAATTTAATAAGGGTACAGAGAGGGCACCCCTCTGCTGGGGCTGAGAGAAAGAACAGACTTTATCATTTTCAGAAGACACAGCTCTGCAAATATGTGAAAATGCAAAGAATGTATTATCTACTCCAGGTTAACCCACTCCTAGTTTCTTTAAACTCTGATTCTAAGAAGCCTAATGCATTTGAGTATTTTCCAGCAGGTAGTAATATGTCATTGAAATATTTTCAGCTAGAAAGTGACAACCATTCACTCATTCACTCATTCTTTGAGCCAACAGTTACCAAGCACTGTTTCAGATATGGCGCCAGGTTTCTGAGGACACGAAATGAAAAAGATAGAACACTTGCACTTGAGGACGCAAAAAGTCTAATGGAAAACACTTTAGCCAAAAAATAATTTCCAATTCTTTACAAACTAGCTTTGTTGCTAAATAACAGACAATTTTAGAACGAACGTTAACTAGCCTGCTAGCCGACTCTGGAGCTCACAATCTATAAATGAAGAAGATATGTGAACAAATAGTTATGAAATTCGGTGTTAAGCGCTTTGGTGGTGATATATAAAAACTGTCAAGGACTCCGAGAAAAAGGCGATCATCTTTGCAGATCTGGAAGACTTTTCTGAAGTCATAACATTTAAACTGTCCTTAAAGGACAAGTAGAAGTTCATTAATTGGAAAAGGTGTAACCAGTAGATGGAACAGCAAAATAAAAAGAAAAAAGGATCAGAATGCTCATGAAACAGTAAGAATTCACTATTGACCTATGACCAGGGTGATAGGGTTACTATTATAATGACTTGTTTTCTAATACTCTGTTAATAGCTGGAAGCAGGTAGTTCAGTTCAACAGACAGAGCAGATAAGCAACAACACTGGTGAAGCGCAACACCGCCCTCCTAACACACAAGCATGTACACACACCCATGAACGAGGAAATGCTACTAAGAATACACTCCTCTCAAACATTCTGGATGACCAAGATAAGCTTGTCAGGTCTTTCTACATAAACCAGAGACCTCAATATTTAGTCAGCACCCCTAGGGCCTCTAGAAGCACCAATTTTGGCACCTATTTTGAAAGCTCCTTTGTCTACTCAGACTGGCAAAAAAAAGGCTGATAGATGGACCTTAATTAACTGAGTTAATTCAATTCTCTTCTACTTCATTTGAATCTGGACTGCAAAACACACACCACAAAAACAACAGTCCCGAGATCAAAGACGGTGTATGGCTCACTCTACCAGGGGGCTGGAGGATCTGTGAAGACTTGCTGATACTCCCCACACAAAGGCCTTCAAGAAAATGAATGACATTGGTACGTTCACACAGCACCCTGTGTGACTCATTCATCTCTACCCCAGTTGCCTGCTTCTTCTTTCACGGCCACCAGAACAATCAGATCCCACAACTTATATACAGAAGGGACTAATTAACAGGCATTCAGCATACCAGAGCGCATGTCTTGGGGGCAAAGAAAGACTCCCAGAGCTGTTGTGCACATTCACCATCAGAAGCCCAAGTGGCTAAGCATTGCTGCTGGCCTCACCCCTCACCTGCATATTCCTCTCCACCCAAGCCCTGCTGGATGCTCTCAGCTCCCAGAGGTTTTCAGAGTCAACATCTCTAGAATCCCACAAGTATTTGCCTGTTAAGAAAACTGATAGACAAGAAAGCAACCAGAGCTGGTCTTTTAAAATGCGTAACTCCGAGTAGGCTAAGAGAGGGAAAAAAGAGAGGAGCTGCTGTTAAAGGCCAAGGATTCAAGGTGAGAGTCATCCTTGACTATGCTGACTTTATTAAAGAAAAGAACACAGTCTGTGATGTGAAGAAACATCTATGAGGTATGGATTGGACTAGCCCTTGTTCACCAGCCTAAGAATTGCAGGAGGAGCATAGTCTTATGTTTATTCATCACTGGCAGATGCTAATACATTTCTGGATCGACATTTGGCAGAAATATGAATAAACACAGAGAATTCACAATCAGATATCAGAGCTAGAAAGCTGAATACTACTGATGGATTGATTATGTTTTCGAGCTATTTAGATAATTGGACATACTAAGTACAGAGCTTTCTGCAATGATAATGGACCTGTCCCGTTGTGGTCTATTTAACAAACACTTGGACTATTTTTTTAAAGCTTGTTTACATTCCTGTACATCCTGGCTTTATTGATATTCTGTTCTTTGAATTACAGTGTCACCCTAGCAACGCTCCAGAGAAAGTTGAGGAGGGCATTATCATTGTTAACTCACGTTGTGAAAGCAAAAGAAAGCAAACCCCTTCCAGGCTGAATCAGGAGCCGGTCTTTCTTCTCATATTACCCCTAAATATGCACCCACATTTGCTTGTTGGTCAAAGATGGGAGTAGCAGAGGGAAGGATGTCTGTATCTCCAGTTTTTAAATGCAAGTATCTTCCCATGTAAATATTTTATGGCAGATCACTGCCTGACAGGCTCTTCCCCAGGTCTTTCCAGGCCTCACATCCTGCTATCCAGGTCTCAGCTCAAATGCCCCCTCTCAGAAAGTTAGCCATCTACCTGAAGTAGATTCCCAGGGAATAGGCCTTACTTGGTTCTCTTCATAACACTTACTATCTGAATTATTAGGTCTTCATGCTCTCAAACTATATAAACTCCTTAAGAGCAGAGACCATGGGCTATCTTTGACAACACTCTGTCCCCACAATCTAATACTGTGCCTGGGAAGTAGTTGGTATGTAATAATTATGTGTACATTTCATGTACTTTTAGGACTGCAAACTCTTAAACAGAACCAATCCTTTGCTATAGAACATGCATGGCCAAGTTGTGTCTATGGGCCCAATTTAGTGGGTGATTTTCATCCTCTTCACAACATGGCATCCGGTGCTTTAAGCAGCAGGATCGTGCTGGGCCACATTTTTCGGACAGTCCATTTCTTTACAGAAATGTATGCCTGGTTCTGAGTAGATTTTTATGGTCCCCATTAAAAAAATTCTATAGCTCTTCTAACTTTCTAAAATCTCCCTGTTGAGCACTTTAGTACGTCTTGCCTGAGAAAGGAGTGTTAGCATTGGCAACCAAAATTCTTATAATGCAATGTAACCTACAGATGATGTTTTTTATTCTCACTTCTAACATTCCCATAGATTCACTGCGTCAGTTTTTAACCAAGTATAACATTCTCCTTGAAATATATCTCGGTTAAAACATTTTTTGCCCTGAAATGGTATCCATGTACCCCATTGAATTTTGGGGATACTTACATGGGTTTTGTATAAAGAATAGTTAAAATTCTGGGTTGGGGAAATATAAATAGTATTATTTACTTCAAAGGTATAGAGCTTGATATTCCCCATCTTTACAGAAGTGAAGGATCCTTTTAATTATCAGATAGTCCCAGGCAATTGTGTCTCCTGGGTATAAGCATAACATTAAATTCAAATTCCACACGATTTTCCTATAATCCATAAGCTGCTTTATGGACTTGATAATAACTTATAGTTTATATTTTTGAAATTGTTAACAGTGAGAATGGTTAGATTATTCAGTCTTGATTTCTTGATTTATTTATAACACTTCTTTGGTCTTTCATCTCATGAAACTTTTAGGTAGCTCTTTTTCCCAAGTAGCAGCACCATCAGCAACTTCCTTAAACAGCAGGAATGGAGGGGGTGGCCTCTCTGAATCAGTTCCATTTTGAATCTTTGCCCCTTAGGTGTTTTTGGAATTCAGTTTATTTTTCAAATGCACATACAAAAATAAAATAGTGGGAGAAGGCAGGGAGCTATAAATGCTGTTTGAAGTATTCTGACAGATTCCCTGAACATTTATTTGTTTTGTTTTGTTTTTACATAATCAATTTATAAAAATTGTTAGGGGTTTTGGAGTTGTGGGGTGGCACTCTCTTAATCCCTATGCTCCTTAGAACTCAGACCAAATGCCACAATTCGGGTCAATCTTTGTTATGGTGTGAAGAGGCGAGTTTCAGAATTTTGATTTTTCTTTCTTTTGTTCTCAGTAGAAGAAGAAGAAAAAAAAGACTAAAATTCCTACTGGTTATTAAAGACAAAAACAAAAAACGTAGAAGCTGACCCTGTCGAAGATATGGAACTTGTAAGTTGCCTGGCTAATGAGAGATGTTAGACCAGCTCCTCTTCAGTGTTGGCTCATATGAATATGGGAATGGAATAAAAGGAAGTTGACTCTAAGTTAGAGGAGGGGGTGGGTGGGAGCTACAAAGAGTGCAGGAGTTTGAAAATAATGCATACAGAGAGAACAGGCCGCTTTTACTTGGATTATATATTTGTTTGAAGTGGTATGTTACAGGCTTCTTTGGGGCCTGAAGTGATAGACTCTAATGGGGAGAAGTCTGTGCTAAAATGTAGATCACAGGCACAGTGCAAACGTCAATCTCTTTATGTATAAAATGAGGATAATAGATATATTCATCTCCTAATATTGATGTGAGGATGAAATGACTTAATATATGCAAAGTCCTTAGTGCCTGGCACAGTTAAGAACTATTACCTATTATAATCACTGTATTAAGAAAGACCCATCTGCAACCCACAGACTAACATTTAGGATTACTCCTCATATGCTCAATTAGGTTACCCCTCCTTTATGATAAATTTTACTAATTTTTTGTGTTGCATATGGGTAAATCATCCCATATTAAATGAAAATGGAATCCCTCAAAGAATTTACGGATTTAATAATTGTGCCATTTTCCTTGAAAAGATGTTTTATCCAAAGAAACAACAATAACAAAAACCAGAAGCCATATACCAAAGACTCTCAAATGACAATATCTGAGTTGAACTTTGAGGAATCATCCTGACTTATTTTATTCAATCACCTTAGTTTTTCCTCTTTCCCCTAAACATCTGAACTTTACATTGGGTTTAAATATGGATCAATAGAAGATGAATGAAATATTAGTTTCATCTTTTCACCAAACTTTCTCATTTAACAGTATTTTCAAAGAATCATTTTTAAAATTACATTTTTAAGGCAATTTTCCCACTTGTATTATGTTTTTGAAGTTCATTGTTCTTGGGAGGTGAAAGATTCCAAATGCTATAAAGCAAAATGTCACACTGCAAGTTGTAGGCAAGGGTAATAAACTTGACTTTTCCTTGTAGTGCATTTCAATTAGGTACTTCGCTACCTGGGGGCATAAGGATTACTGCATTTTCTTCTGCCAGTGAATCCTACAACTGTTGAATCATGTGCATTTGAGTATCAATTAATGACAAATAAACATATACAAAAGTGTGGTCTTCAAGAAAGCAAATTATATGAATGAATAACTTTTTAACCTAGATTCCAGCAGTCTTACGAAAAATCCAACATATTTAATTTTCCCCACGTAATTTTCCTCCATCCTCATTGATTAAATCTGCTTTATTCTGCTAGTAATACATGTGAGAAACAAGAAACCTATTGTGAAGTACTTGTGTTAGCAAAGTCATGGGCTGTCACAAAACATTTTGATGTAAGTTAATGGTGGTTTATTAGTAATATTTACTTAGTGACAATTTTGCTTTCAGACCAAAATATATCTAATTGCCAAAGGGCAGAATAATCCATTAGTATGAAATCAGGTCACAAGAAAGAACTGACAGAACCTGCAAGACTTCCCAGTGGAATTGATAACTGAATGATACAAAGAATGTGAATTCCCTAATTTATAAAAATAAACTGTATAGAAACGAACTTGTAAAGTACAAAGTCAACGAGCAAAGCAGCTTTAGTTTAAAATGGAAAAAAAAAAAAAAAAGAAAAGATCATTTTATGATTTGCATGACGGATTAATAATAAAAAAAATCTTTTTCCAAAAGATGAGGTATCTGATGTAATTTTGTATCTCAGGATTATAAGATAAAATACACAATGAAAATTCATCTAAAAATTTGCTTACATAAGGTGATTCGCAATCATGTAATCCTTTCCAACCCATATAATTGTAACATTGGAAATATTAAGCTTACAAGTCTCAAATATTAAAATTGTGGAAGATTCAGGGGCCCACTATATATCTGTCTAATAAATTATAGCAGAAAAATCATGAAATTACATCAGCTTTAGAAAATATACATTATTGTGAGCAAATGAAAACATTAACTCATTTCTCTGACCTAGCCAAATGACAAAAATCATATACAGAGAGGCCAAAATTCTCCATGACTTTCTCTTGCCTTTAAATGTATAAACATAACCTCTATCTTCAGGTCAGAGAAGTTGACTCATGATAATTTAGTTGAGTTAGATTTTTACATAGCACTTTCTCAGTTTGTAAAACATTTTTAATTTTCAATACAATTTGATTTTAAATTTTAAACCACCTTATGAAGAGCTGGCATCAGCAATAGCAGCACCATTTAAATGACAGAGAGAAATGAAGTTGGTTGATACACAGTGACTTGTCCAAGGCCATGAAACTAGGAAGAGTCAGAATTTCTCATGTCAGGTTTTCATGTGCTTTTACTGTACTAGAAACATAAATACAGACATATATGTACAGGTACTTAAATAAGATGTATAAAATTCTGACTTAAGCTGCTTCTTCCTTTTTCTGAGCTTCCATTTGGAATGTTGTTGCATTGATATACATGGGCATTTTAAAATGCTTGATTTTTATACTAAATTAATTTCTTTTTTTGTAAAACTTTCAATGAATATTGTATGAACCTGAGGCGAAGATACAGAATCAGTTTTAAGATGATTTTGCATAACACATTTGCACAATGTAAGTAATACTGCCCAGAAGGGAAAAGAGCATTTGATAACATGGTATGCTACCTTTCAGGATTTCAGCTTTGGCCTGCTCTTTGTGTCCTGTACAACCGGCAAGTCCATCTTCTAAAATTCATATGTCTCACACACATTAGCTGAGGGAATGATGAATTCCATTTTGAAAAAAAAGTACAGTGGGTTTCAAATGCCACTTCTGAACCATTCCTTAATTGCCTATCTAAGAAAAGATTCAATTGGAAAAAAAAAAAGATAAATTTAAAATTGAATAGCTGGAGAATACTTAGATATGTAGGTGATACTGAATATCTTTTAAAAATCTTTTTTAAAAATATAAATGTGTCTAATTGTATTAACCATGAACTTTTATGAAAAAAAGAAGAAAAAAAGCTTATCAATTTTTGGCATCAAGAGAAAAAATTCTGCCTTGGGGCAGATTCTGCCTTTCTTATGCAAAATAGGAGGGCTGGAGGCAGTATGTAGGAGGTAGGCTTTCCTGTCGGAGCCAGTCCATCACTCACTCTTTTCCTCTGCCTCAAGAACTAATACTCTTTACTTGGATGCCTCTATTGTCATTACTAACAGGAGAGGTAAGCAGTTGAATACTGTATGACTAGCTTAGTTTCTCACAGCACCCCTACTTTTCCTTCACGGAACTTACTTAACACAATTTCCATGACATAATTAATTGTTAATCCATCTGTTTCCAGATGGGATACATGTCTCACTACTGTAGCTTGAATAAAGAAGGCACTCAAATATCTATCTGTTCAGTGAATGTTGTGAATCATCATAATAGACACTTACACAACATCTGCTTTCTCCTGTTTGTTTTTTTTTATTGAAACTTCTGTTTAACTTTAACTCTCTTCTCCCTATCACCATCACCACCACTGAGTGTATTCTCCATATCTCACTCATCTTTTACCTTGGCCCACGGTAAATGCTTATAAATATGCATGAATGACCACTCTTCACATTGCATAGAAGGACTCTAAATGTTTTTTATGGGTCCTTAAAAGTGTGTTTTAAAATTCCACACTACCCTCCTCAAGAGTAGGGTTGATATTTTTTAACCCTGGATTGTGTAAATACTGGTCTGAATTTAACACTTGCTCCCTCAGTACAGAGCTGGTCTTAAAACACTCTTAAGTATCATCAGCACAGCCAAAAATATTGTTTAAAATCAGTTCACACCCCGTACGACATGGTCTAGAGGGTATCTTAGCTTCTAATTCCCATTCAGCACATTCTACATCACTGAGTCAAAACTAAGCCTCTAGTAAATTGAGCACAAAGGAGACCTAAAGAGGTGATTATTTCATTTTATGCACTTTCCCAATTACTATCTTCCCCACAGAGTCAGGGGTACAGTTCTCTGAAGTGAAAATGGCAATGTCTGTACTTCCCATGATTTAGAAAACTGTGTGACCATAATGCTGGTTTGCATCAACTCTGATTCGTGAGTAAACTCTCATTCTTTACCAGCTTGGTAGCTTAGCCTCACAGTCAGTGAGACTGTCAAAAGTGAGCATTATCTTTCTACCTTTACTTAACTCCACCTAGAACTTACTGTGGGGAGAGGGATCTTGAAGCTTTTTGCAGCTGGAAAGTACTTGGAACAATATGCATGCCTGGAATTTCAGAAGTCTGTTTAAATGCATGAACGTCATTATTTAACATTATTAATAGCCCTAGATATTGGGTTCCTACTGTGTGTAATTGATACTATGTATGTAATAGCTCTTTAATTCAATGCTTTAAAACAAGCTTAAGAGGGAACATTATAAAGAGTGGGGAAGTTAAGTACATTTTCAGAGCCCACACAGAGAGAAAAGTCAGTGTCAAGAGAGCAGGGATGAGAACCTATGTCTGAATGACTCCAAAGCTTCTATCTCTTCCTATTTCACACCAGTGCTTCACCCCCAAGAGCAGTTATTTCTATAGATATACCCCACACCACCACATGACTGATTTAATAAGCATGGGTGACTATCACTGCTACTTAATTCCTATAAGCCAGGACTCTTTAAACTAGATTTCACTTTGTGAATCCCTAGGCTCAGGGAAAGAATATTGTCAGGACTAGAAAGAACTACAGATGAGAAGTGCCTGCAGGTGAGAGCTGGGTAGGCTGTACAATACTGATGGTTCATAATACCAACAGTCACTAGAATTTCTTGAGCACTTGTTGTATGTCCAACACCAATATAAATGCTTTCTATACACTATTTCAATTAATTTATAATGTACATTTATGAGATGTCAATTCTTTCATTCACTTATCCTTTAACTGAACAAATATTTATTAAGTGCTTAGTATGTTCTAGGTACTCCTCTAAGTACCAGGTAAACAGAACTGAACAAGGCAGAGAAGGTCCTTACTTACCTTCCATGTGGGGAAGACAAAATAAACAAGGAGACAAATAAGCGAACCAGATAATTTAAGCTAGTGACACATGCTCTGGGAAAAAATTAAACAAGGTGATGTACCAGACAGTAAATGTGAGAGAACTGTTTTGATGGTCTAACGAAGGTGTGGTAGCAGCTGAGCTCACGTCTGAAAGTTATCGGGAGCCAGCCACAGGAAGAAGAGAAAAGAGTGCTTCAGGCACAAAGCCATATGGGTAAAGTAAGTTTCCCATGAAAGAAAACAGAAGGAAACCCAGTAAAGTTGGAGTTGGGTCAGGGAGAGGACAAGGCCAAATCTGTAGCATTACAGACCTGGATGGGTATTTAGTTTATTCTGAGTAAATGGGAAATCATTAGATAGTCCCATGTAGATCAGTAACATTATCTGATTTACCATTTCAAAAGATCACCTGTCTATTCAGCAGCTACCAGTGCTGGAGGAAGCAAGAAGGTCTGCAAATGCAAAAACAGGGTAGAGGAGGGGGCAGAGAGGCATGGATTTCCATGAGATGGTGATAACTTGTTTTAGGTGGTATCGTGAAAGTAGGTATAACTATTCTCCCACTTCATGAGAGAAAATGAGACTTCGAGTAATTCAGTGATTTGCCCAATATTCCACGGCTACAGGTTTGGGGGCTAAGATCACAACCTGGTTAGTCTGACTCCAGAACCCCCATTCTTATATACGGTACTGTCTCCCATAGTGGAAAAGGAGAGAGCCATTTCTGCTTCCTGGATTATTTCCTTTTGTGCAGAGTATCCGGTCAAACCAAAGAAAGCAGAGTGTGGCCACAGAAGTTTTTGCATATACCAGGTAATAGAAGTTAACAGTACTATTCGAACATTATTTCCATTTACTGATTAATAATTCAAACCTAAAACAATTTCAATTGCACAGAAATTGCTTTTCTTATTTATTCCCCTCTCAGAGAAGTTTCTCTTAATCAGAGACAAAGGGTAGCCCGATCTTTTAGACGTATTTATTCTTTAGATACATTGTCCATTATGACAAGTAGAATGCAGGGTACTGTACATGTACCACAAGTATAGAGAAAGCTGAAAATAGCTGACTCTGAAAAGTCTTCTGTGTAGAGAGAAAGAAATGAATTGAGTCTGAAAAAAAAACACATGACCCAACTCTCATCATTCACACTGATGAAGGCTTATAACCTCTCGATTCATATTCTTCATTTCCTGCGCAGTGGTCCTTCAACTTCCCGGCCTCTAGGTCTTCTGGGTTACACCCTTTTAAACCTCAGTATCCAGAGCTGGCTGCACAAGCCATTGACCTCTATGGTTCTCATAACCAATCTCTCTTTCACTCTCCTAAGTGTATGATTCTTTTCTGCAAGTACAGTGCTTTCTCTAAGCCTCCAAGAAACAGTTAATGCTGGTGATTAATTCCCCTCTCCTATATACTCACTTCAAAGACACTCGCCCTTAGTGGGTTCCATAGTTTATTATCTCTTCTTTGAAGCCAGCAAAGTTTAGTTTGCTTTAAGATAATAGTTCTCTCTCTTGAATATTAATGAAGAAGCTCAAGTTTGAAACACATTAGGGTAAGTATCATAAAAAGCAATTGAGGCTGCATTATATCACCAACTTTATTCCAACACATTGTTTGAACCAGGAAGTATTCATTGAGTGCCTACTGTATGCTAACCACTATGAAGCATATTTTTAATTTTTAAGTCTTCATTTAGAGCTAAGAATTAGGATACATATTTTAATTGGTAATTAAATGCATTGTACAGTAAATGCAAAATGAAGGGTATAAACTGAATACTGAAATCGTCAAGGAGAACTCCTGATGGAGTTGAGATCAGACTGGAATTGTCAAGGTGGATGGGAATAGGCAGGTACTATGAACTGCAGCCTGGATCCAATATCTCTCTCTTCTGATTAAAAATAAAACTCCCAGTTAGAGACAGTATTTCCCTTAAAGTTAGGTCATGTGACTATATTTTGGTCACTGAGATGTGTGTAACTTTCATATCAAGCTTTTAAATGATGATATTTGCCCACTACCTCCTCTCTTTCTCCATCTTAAAAGCTGGAGTGTGGTCATGGTAAGCTGATAAACTCCTTTGACTATGCAGAAAAAGACAGCACCGCTAGAAGGCGATGTAACAGTCAAATGGGAGTAATCAGGTCCCTGAACGAATAATTACAGAATAACAACTTCCTAAACTATCCACCTACCTCCAGATTGCTATAGGAGAATTAATGCAACCTCCAGATTGTTAGAGCCCCTGCATTTGCAGTCCTCTGGTTTATACTGACCCAGGCTGTACCATAACTGATAAAAGAACAAGGAGATGAGGCAGTCAGCTAATGCTCATTGGTTTCTATTTAGATAAGTAAAGAGAAAGGAGTTAGTAGAGTGAATTCATGTTAGGAGTTAGGAATACTCAAACTGAGATACAAACCCAATAACCTAAGAAGCTATTAAATAAGACAAATGAATTGGTCAGAGGACCTATGGACTTCTACCTTGGAAGAAGAAAAAGCAAGAAGGAGAACACAGAACAGGAGAAAGTGAAGAAGGAGAAAGGAGAAGGAAGAAGAACAGGAGGAGGAGAAAGTGGTGGTGATAAAGAATTATTTCGAAGACCTCTGTGTGCAATCGACTATGTTTATAGTCTGAGTATGCAGTGGGGGAATTACTAGATTCTGGACCAAACAGTAGATGATAAAATCATTCTTACCAGGTAGTTCTCTAAGGTACTGCCACAATCAGATTCTACAATGCAGTGTGTTCAAATTCTGAGTAAAAAGGGTTTCTTGCAAACAGAAGCATCTCATTCCTGTTTGGTCTGAGCAGTGAAATAATGGTTAAAGAACTCAAGGGAAATGATAGGAGACAAGCTTGCAAAGTGATTTGGATGTCAGAAAAGGGAGTTGGGCCTCTGTAAAAAATGAAAAGCTCTGGAACAGTTTCTTGGTATAGGACTGGCAGAATCAGAGCAATTTCTTAGAGTGGTTTATTAATCTAACAAATCTTTATTGAAGTTTTACTACATGGCAAGCATGTTGAGATTAATTTGATTGTGGTCATACAGAATAGATAGCGACTTCTCCAATAAAATCATCCTCATGTCAGAAGAGAGTGAATGAACATTCTGAGTAATTAAAAATTTTGAAGCTCCAATAATTAAAAATTAAAATTAAGTGTTTAAGAAGTAGTCATGATTATTTTAACCTAAAATATTATTTTCAATAACCACTGATGCTACAAGATATGTCATGTTTTTATGGTGGCTTCCAGTCCCTACTGGGCACATTTTCCTGTGCCCTGTCTCACAATGCGGCCAGTTTCTACGTTGGGGTCAGGTAGGAAGTGCACCCAAGCCTTTTGTTTGGGAAATATGCAGCCTCTACAAAGGAGGCAGGAAGAGACCACTTTATCTCTACGTCTCTCAGTCTTACTTTCACAGTGTTCATTCTGCATGCCTTTGCTGTGGTCTCTTACAACTGTCAGGTCATCAGATGCCTTTAACAGAAAAAGGCAGGCTACTGCTCCTGCTGTTCACCTGGTTAATGCTAGTGACCCCAGTAGGTCATTTGAAGAAAGAGACACTGGGATGGTACAGTGGGTTGAAGTGCTCTCCCAGAATTCAAGTCTACTCAGAACCTCAGAATGTGATTAAACAATAAGATCTTTGTAAATGTAATTAGTTACGATGTAATTAGTTAATCTTTAACTAATTAGTTAAGATGAGGTCATAATAGATTAGGGTAGACCCTGAATCCAACGACTGATGTCTAAGAAGACACAGAAGACACAAAGAGAGACACACAGACACAGGAGAGGCAGAGACACAAGGATGTGAAGATGGAAGCAGAGACTAGAGTGATGCATCCACGAACCAAGGAACGCCAAGGAATGCTAGGAGGCACCAAAAGGAAAAAAAAAAAAAAAAAAAAGGCAAGGAAGAACCTTTCCTAGAGCCCTCAGCAGGAATATGGCCCTGCTGATGCTGATTTCAAACCTCTAGTCTCCAGAATTGTGAGAGAATACACTTCTGCCATTTTAAGCAACCCAGTTGTAATGTGTCACATCTGTTACTGCAGCCTTAGGAAACCAATACAAAGGGGTAGAAAGGATTGGCCTGGAAACTCCCTTAGCTAAAGATGCTTCAGGTATGATGTGTGGGGGGTTTGGACACTGTAGCAGAAATGGAAATAAAGGGGCTAAATTCAGGAGGAATCAATGCATTTTTATTAAAAAGTAAAAGATTGCTGACTTATTAGATATTGGGAGAAGAAAAAAGTAAAAACAGGAGGGGGACTGGGTGGAGAATTCTGAGCTGAGAATTAAAAAGTCCCTCTAAAGATGTGGACCCCCTTTGAGAGAGAATGTCAATGGAGTACACTGAGTAACAGAGAGATGGGTTTATTCTGAGATTTGAGGTTCAATATTTTTAAAGGCACAATTCAAAAAATAAAAAATAGTAATTTTTAAAACAGTGTTTGCTTTTTAAAACTTCTTTAAGCATTTGTAAGCACTGCATTTGAAAATACCATCATACTTCTGAATAAGTTTTTAAAATTGTTAGCTCCAGGTTAAATAATTCTCAGGTCGTGGGCCCCAGGCTCCATCGACTCTCACCCAACATGGACCTGTTAAAGACCTTTTTCCCCAAGTCAAGGTCAGAGAATCAGGGTGTTGTCTCTCTTTGTGCTCACTTCTATCCTTCTTTCAACCATGCACCCAATTGAGAATGGATAAGAAAGAAGAAACGTGGCTACTATTTATATGTATGAAACCGGCTCATTTTTCTAGGTCACCTTATAGAGCCAGAACCTTAGTTGGCAGTTAGAGGCCAAGCCACAGTGACCTTAAATAAGGATTATTTTTTTAATGGCTCCACTTGATCAAACACCAAAAATTTGTTTTGGTGCCAAAAGTGACAGCAATGTTTTCCCAGGATAAAAATGTGCTTTTAGACAACAGCTGAATGGGAACTTGCATTAGCAGATAAAGCACTCATCATCTCAACTCTAGGACAGCTGTTTTTGTCAAAGACATATTCCTAAATAAACAGAGTTCAGTGGTGTAGTCACAAATAGTCTATTCATATGAGAAAACCAATCACAAGAGATCATTCAGGAAAACTGGCAGTGTCTGGCTAAACGAGCTCCAGGCCTCTGCCTACCTGCAAAGTGAATCATTTGTTATACCCTGAGAAGGTACAATCTTCAGCTCAGGGCAGGGGTCAATAGCAATGCCCGTGTGATGGAGGTACACATTTATGGCTATATGCACTCTCTACCTGGTCTATGAATAAAAAGACAGAGCCACCTCTGCATTATCATTCCCCTGACCTTCATGAGTGGAGCTGTCCCAGCAGGGGAAAAAAACAGCAGGGGAAGAAGAGGGAAAATTAAAATGTTAAAAACTATATTATAGCTCGTTTGTGACCTTTAAAAAAAAATTAGATGAGAATATTAGGCTGGAGTGGATACAACAAAGTCTGACAGCTGTAAAGTTATAGATTTTTTTTTTTCCTGAGTGGCTTTCTACCAAAATCTTAAACAATAAGCAGACCCTGCATGTTCCTTGCTGGCTGACAGCCAGAGAAAATTCAGAATTTTGATCAGTGCTTAACTATTGAAAGAAATTTGCCTTGAATTTCAGAGCATTCTTCTCTTCTATAAGCTATTTGCAGGGTTTGTCAAAGAGTCAGTTCCTATTAATAAGGCAATGCAAAATGCTGCAGATTCAAAGTTAGGCAACGATACTCTTTTCCCCTAAACTTCCGTGTTGGTTTGCTAAGTGAATTCAGCATGACAAGCAAATATTTGAAGCCACCTGTGTTATCATAAGAATACTTCAAGAAAATCTGTGTTAGAAATGATGGCAAGTGTCAATATATTCCAACCACCTAGAGCGTTCAAATTTAAAAACCAAAATATGATTGTTGGTAGAGCAGTGTGCTGAAGCCTGAAGACACAGTGTTGCTAGTATAGGATGAAAGAATTTTATTGTCCCTAAGAAAAGGAGCCCTGAGGTATCCTAGGTGTCTTCATCCCTGAAAACAAACAAACAAACAAACAAACAAGCAAACAAATCCTCCCAGGATTAAGCAATTATTTCTTTTGCTCTAAACAAAAAGATCTTTCTACTTGGTGGAGGGGGAAGAACACAATATAGGGTTTTTTTTATGTTTTCACCTTCTTTGACATCTTTGGGTAATCAACTTTTGGTTCTTGCTGCTTACTTTAATTCTCAAACATTTTATTATTTCTCTTTACTCTCTAAGGGGTGTTTTATTAGGTTACTGATATTTTTAAATGGTCATTGAATTTCTACCTTTTTTATGGGCTGGATAATCACAAACAAATCTATTTAACCTCTAGACGTAGACCACAAATAAGAAACATCATTATAGGTCAAAATTAATATGGAGATTATCAGGTGTCAAAAGTTACTTTGCAGAAGCTGCAGAATACGTTTGCAATCTGACTTTGTGGAATATCTATTACAAATGAGAAAAAAACCTCAGTGGTTTTTGCAGAATCCCATTTTCTTAATAGGAAATTGATGAATGACAGCATCTGGCAGGAAGAAAAAAGCATATGGTCTAACTAACTCTTTCTATAGAGGTTAAAAACAGCTTTGGAATTTCTCTGGTTGCCGTTATGATTGACAGACCATCAAATAAATCATTCACTTTTCTTCCCCCCCTCCACTGGTCCCATGTACTGACAAAGACACAGGGGGGAAATCGGCAGCGTGGTGCATGAGAAATTAAACATGCAATGCCCATTGCCCATTAACATAAATGGATTTTTTGCACCTAATTCCCTACACACCATGCAAAAACCTACCCGCAGGACATGGAGTATGCATGTTTTCTTGTTCTTTCTATTTATAATTTTTAATTATTAATTTCATATATAATTGGTTTCTTTAGAGAATGAAATGCCTAGTAGGCTATCTAAAACACTGTTTCAGAGTCTTGGGGCTTGATGCTGCAAAAAGATGGGCTGATACTGAAAGATGTTATGGTATGTAATACAAACAATGAAAATTAGGCTGAGAGGTCTTGCATGGAGTTAGGCTAATTAAACAATTCTCAGTGTTTAAATTCTTGCTACCTTCTCCAAGGTATACTGCCAATCATGTCATCTTGGGGGATCACTCCAGTCTGCCCTCACGTCCAGGCTCATTTAATAAATGTAACCCTCAAATAACTTATCAAATATTTTTGCTATAAAACTGAAAACTATCTTGGTGTTTTCAACTCTATTTCTCTCTCTCTTCTTTTTTCCAAGTCAGTTTAAATACTCACAGGAGAACAGTGATAAAAAGGAGGAAGCTTGTCTAATTATCACATGTTCTATAATCTCCTCTTCTTCATTTGCCCAGTTCCAGCCCAGGCTCTGTTTGTGTAACTCCAGTGACTGGAAACTTACCATCTCATAAAGCAGCTTATTCTGTTATCAGTCAGTTCTATAAGGTGGATGACCTCCAAGGTGGCCCCCAATGATGCTCCTGGTATTTCAGTTCTTGCCTGGTAATCTCCACCTCCTGACACTGAATAGGGCCTACCTCTATAACTGATAGGATATTGTGGAAGCGATGGTATGTGACTTCCGAGACTAAGTCAGTTAGGAGAGATATAAATGTACCAACTTGCTACCTTGTGGATAGATCACTAGGTTCTGGAGAATCCAGCCTCACAGCCTGAGGACCCTCAAACAGCCCAAGGGAGAGGTCCACATGTGGGAAGGTGTCGATGAAGAAACAATGAAGACTCCCGTCAACAACCAACAGCCACTTGCCAGCCACGTGAAGTGGGTAGTAGGTCACTGAGCCTTAGTTAAGCCCTAAGAAAACTACAGCCTTGGTCAACAACTTGACTTCAACTTTGTGAGAGACCCCAAGCCAGAACCACCTAGCTAAGCCACTCCTGACTCAATGACTCACAGAAACTGAAAATAACAAATGTTTTTTAAGCTATTTAGTTTGGGATTTTTTTATACAGAATATGTAAATGACTAACGTAAATTATATCAAAGTCTTCTTATTATTCCTAGTTCACACACTGAAGACTTAAAAAATCAGTGAAATCCCCTTTTCATATGATAGCAAATTCCAGATGATCATAAATCTTTGATTCTCATCTTCCTGGGTAAACCATTCTCAGTGTCTTCAGTACTTTGGTCCTCTGCTCAAATTTCTCACTCTAGATGTTCTTTCTGGGTCATCTCACTCACAGCCTCTATGATCTTCAACTCTCTCACACTGTACACAGGTATTTCTGATTGCCTCTCATTTAGACCACCCCCCTTCCACAAAGGCCTAAAGTACCTCAAACTCACATGATCAGAATTAAACACCTCATTTAACATTCTCACCCAAATTTGTTCTCTAAAGTGCCTGGTCTATCTTGCCTAAGTATACTGCAAGCCATCCAGATTTCCAAATCATAAAGCCAACATATCTTATGCTCCTCTTTGTAACAGAGAATTTGGAACACATCACTCTCTTGCTTAAGATTCCTTTGAAACCCTCTACTGCCTTCAGGAGAGAATGGATCTAAACTTATAAGTGTGACAATCAAAGACTTTATAATCTGGCCAGCGTCAGCCTTTTCTATCACTTCCCATAACTCACCCCAGTCATACTCAACTATCTGCTAGCTGTTTCATATGCTAGGGTCTTTGCATATCCTGTTCTTTATGCTCTGAGTGGCTTTTTCTCACGCTGACTCCCTGCCCCCTGGGCACTTCTACGACCTAAAAGAAAAGACACAGTGACTCTTTAAAACTTGCCTTCAAAGCAAAGCCTTCTCTGCTTCCCTCTCCCCTGCATCATTTCCCCTCTATAACTCTTCAGAGATCTTACCATGTTTTATCCTGTGTTTGTTTATGCAGGTATAGTCTACTAATCTCTGATTTTCTATAGTACATGTCTTATTCATATTTATATTTATTCAATCGTGCAGCTATTCAAAAGTATTTACTCAGTAATTTCTCTACTGTATGCCAGTGACTGCTGTAGATTCTGACAATACAGCAGCTAACAAGACAGACAAAATCCCTGTCCTCAAAAAGCTTACATCTTAAAGACATAGACAGCAGACAAGTATTCTTATATGGTGACTAACATATCATAATATAATAATAATAATAATAATAATAATAATAATAAAGCAGGATAATGAGTTTAGGAAGTATGCATGTCAGTGCAGGTGGATATTGGAATTTTATATATGGTAATCAGAGAAGGCCTCTCTGATAAGGTGACTTTTGTGCAGCTACCTGAAGGAAAGGAGAGGAGCAAGCTCTTTGGTATCTTGAGCAAGAGTATCCCAGGCGGAAGGAAGAGTATGAGGGCCCTGAGGCTAGAGAACAGTTGAAGTACTCAAGGAATTTCTAGGAGCCCTATGTGACTAGTAATGAAGAGGGAAAAAGGCCATGAGATCAGAGAGGAGTCATCGGGGGATCCTGCAGGCTCTTGTAGCGATGGTATGGGATTTGAATGTTTAGAAATCAAAAAAAGGCTGTGCAGAGAGGTGTTAAGACAAGACTGTAGGAACAAGGGTGGTGTCTTATTACCTTCAACAGCTTTCCTGAACAACTACACCATCAAGGTGCTCATAAATATCAGTTAAATGATTACCATTATCAAAGCCTTTGGGCTAACCTAAACACCATTCACAGAGCATATTTTAGCCTATGTCCCACTTTAATTGCCATAATCAAGAACTAGACAAAGGCACCCCACTTTAATCTGATAAGCAAAGTGAAGATATATGTGTATTTTATTTCAATAAGTAAATTCCATAGAGTTGTGGAGTTTTTTTCGGTTTTTTTAGCAGACAAAAGACACTACTGACTTACTCATATCATAGTTAATGAGTAAGTACTTCTTCAGTAGTCTTATTCTTGAGCAATTTGGCCTAGGGAGAATACAAATAAAGAAGCTTATATTTACCTTTATCAAGTTTATCTTATTTAATAATACATCAAGGAGCACCAGGGTAGCTCAGTTGGTTAAGCATCTGATTCTTGGTTTCGGCTCAGGTCATGATCTCATGGCTCATGGGATTGAGTCCCAAATCAGCTCCATACTCAACCGAGAGTCTGCTTGAAGATTCTCTCCCTCCGCCCCTCCCCCTACTACTGCACACATTCTCTTTCTCTAATATAAATACACCTTTAAAAAAATTTTAAATTAATACCATCAAGAATTGAAGATACATAATGTTCTAGTTCAGTTCAACAAATACTTAATGAATATCTAATATAAGTCAGTTCTTCCTTATAAACACCAGAGAAGTTTAGCATAGCATTCCAGATCTCTTGCGAAGATGACTTTCTTTTTGTTTCTTGTATTGCTAATTCTTAAACATTTCTTGAGTTGTTGTAAAACAAACTGTTGACTGATCTATGTTTTATAATTTATATGAATGATCTCAGATTCCTTAGACTATTGTACTTTGTGTTTCAGGCAGTTAACATTTTCCGCTTTGGGACAAAAAAATGTTCAGTTGGTGTCATAGACACTATCCGTGCCCTATGTGTATCTCCTCCTTTTGCCATATTCCTGCAAAAACATTCAGAGTGTGTTTTACTCCCAACAATCAATATCTGTATCCCTTGCAGAAAGTGCCAGGAAATTCACATCCCAACTTCACCCCCAAATACACCAGGTGGCTTAACTAAGGACTGATTAGACCAGAGGTATAGAATGGCTCCTCTGCCCTAGTGGGAATAGTTCTGAATGTGATCTACACTGTCTACAGAGGTCCTTTGTAAAAGTGAGCCAAAGTACTCCAAGGAACTTTGCTTGATAGCTTATCTGTGGTTGACCCCCTTCCCTTCTTAGCCCATTTGTTCATTTCCCAGCCAGGTCTTCCTGGATGCTTCCCAAGTTGATGTATGTGTGATAGATATTCACGCCTTCCTCCAACCTCCCCCAATTTTTCTTTATTAACTTACTATAGATATTTACTTTATTAACATTTTTTCTGATGAAGCCATATTTTAATCCATGTTATACCTGATCCTTATTCCTCTACCCAGTCCTCAAGAACACCAACGGGGATTTATACTATCATTCCCATCGTTCTAAGAAAGAAGTTTTAGTTCAATGTTAAAAGCTGTTAGTGAGACAGTGCTGAGCTTAAGTTATTCTTGCTACATTATTTTTAAATATTTTATTTATTTATTTATTTATTTATTTTAGAGACAGAGAGAAGAAGTGAGCAGGGGGAGGAGCAGAAGGAATAAGGAGATAACTTCCAGCAGACTCCCTGCTGAGTGCAAAGCCTGATATGGGGCTCTCTCCCATGATCCTGAGATTATGACCTTAGCTGAAAACAAGAGTTAGACGCTCAATCAACTGAGCCACCCAGGCACCCCTCACTACCTTTCCTAAGTTCTCAAAGAATCCTCCTAGAATTCTGGACCTCAAACCCAGTGATATGAAGGTTGTGTATGGAAATCCTTTCCATCACTGAAAGCCAAGATTACATTTTTCACCTACACTGTGCTTTAGAAGTTCTTCCTTTCTCAACAATCTCTATTCTCTTAAAATATAACTAATGAGCCTGGGTGGCTCAGTAAGTTAGGAGTCTGCTTTCCGCTGAGATCATGATTCCAGAGTCCTGGGATAGAGTCCTGCATCTTTCCTGCTCAGCAGGGAGCCTGCTTCTCCCTCTGCCTGCCGCTCCCTCTGCTTGTGCTCTCTCTCTCTCAAACAAATAAATAAAATCTTAAAAAAAAAAAAAAAAGATTTAATGACAGAATATCAAAAAGAGAATGAAGAGATCTGGGCCCTGGCCTCTGGCATGCCTAGAGTGTATAATATTAGACAAGAGACATACCCTGTTTGGATCCTAGTGCTATTATGTATATTAAAAAAAAAAAAAAAAAAGGAAGTTTGGGCCATATGCCCAATTGTCCAAGAATAAGCAGATGGGTGAAAGGAGTATACTACTTCTACTCAGTGGAGAGCTGTTCAAATCTAATTTTGTTGTTATTTATTTCTAGTCTAGTTCCAAATATGTTTTAGGCTATGTAAAAATAGTTGATAATAATAAACAATATGGGAAGACTTACAATATAGGCAGAATAAAACTATACATGTATTTTTATTGTAATTATACAATACTGGTTAATCAGTTAGAAAAAGATTGGAAAGAAACATGAAACTCTGAAAATAAATACTTGGAATGGAAGGCTAGTGAGTCATATTTTTACTCTTAATAAATTTCAGTAAATTTTTAGAATTTTTTTTTTAAAGATTTTATTTATCTATTTGACAGAGAGAGACAGCCAGCGAGAGCAGGAACACAAGCAGGGGGAGTGGGAGAGGAAGAAGCAGGCTCCTAGCAGAGGAGCCCGATGTGCGGCTCGATCCCAGAATGCCGGGATCACGCCCTGAGCCGAAGGCAGACGCCTAACTACTGCGCCACCCAGGCGCCCCTAGAATGTTTTTATATCACAAATAATATATTCTCTTTTTTTTAAAGATTTGTTTGTTTATTTGGGGGGGGGGGGATAGAGGGAGATTGATCCCATGAGCCATGAGATGACTAAGCCAAAATTAAGAGTTGGACACTTAGATGACACTTAAATGACTGAGCCACCTAGATGCCCCACAAATAATATATCCTTTATTTTGTAAAATTTTCTTTATTTTTGTAAAAAAAACATTCAAAAAGTATCCTTTCAACTGCCAAGTCTTACTCCTTTGAGTAAAAGGTAACTACTACCCTCATCTCAGTATATACCCTTGAAGAGCATTTTCTATACCTCCATATACATGTAGGTGAATATGGAAAGAGTTGTGTTGGTACCACTGCTATTACTTTTCATTTTTAAACAAAGATGGGGACACATTTATATGTATTGCTTTCTGCTATCCCTTGTCAGTATAGTATCCACTCTTTTTAATGCCAGCAGAAGATTCTACAGTATGGATATCCCATAAACTATTCAATTATCCTCTGATCCATTAAGATTTTATATGCTTTTAACCTTTTGTATTTCTTTTTCTGAAAAAAAACTGCATGTTCACATCCTTTGCTCAATTTCTTTTTATTGGTTTGCCTTTTTCTTACTGGAACTAATTTATCAATTCTGGATTAATATTAATCTTTTGTCTATTACATATTTTTCAAATATTCTCAGTGTGTTTTTCACCTTGTAATGTTCTTTATACTATATTCCATCATATATAACTTTTAAAAATCTATACAGCCAGAGTAATGTCAGCAAAAATGGCATTGTAGGCAGATCCAAGACCCCATCTCCCACAGAAAAACCAACAAATCAAGCAAAAACTGTCAGGATCTACTTTGTCACAAGTCTGTAAAGAAGTCAAAAGTTTATAGCAGCCAAATGAATGTCTAATCAAGAAAACAGCAAGTAAAAATCAGTAGAAAGGCTTTGTGGAATTTTTATCTGGGCCTGCCCCACCTCCTTCATTGTCTCTTTGGTGGTACTAAAACTGGCAGCCAAAATTCCCAGCGTGTGACCCTGTGTCTGGTTCCAGAGGAAGCAGAGCAGACCTTATTCACAAAGAACTGTATTGGTTCTGTCAGTAGACTACTGAAAGACGGTGCTTGTTTTTGTGTCACCCAAGTCATAACTTATTCAGGGTTACCAAGTAGCAGGCATTCTTCCAAAACATTGTAAAGCAAATGAAATAACCCATAATCTCCTGATGTAAAAGACTGGTTGAGGTATAAAAGAGAGCAATGAAAACCTGGGAGGAAAATCTGGGAAAAGAGTTTCTTTGAGAAATTAGAGTATTCAAAAGATTCCTGTGTATACTTTGGAATTTAGAAAGCCAGGTACATGCCCAGGACAGAAGGCATGTTCAGGAAAGACCTGAGGAGACCCTGAGCTTTCAGCTCTGTCTGATATCTGGGCTCAGTGCAAGCAGGAAGTTAGAGCTAAGACAGAGTTAGAAATGGCATAATTAAACATTAAAGGAGTGCCAACACAGAGCCAACCTGCAAAGACTAGAAGAGTTTTTCCTTTCTTTTTATTCTCACTCTCTCTCACCTTTTGGCCTCCAAGAAAATCTCTGTCAAACCTACCTGACAACAAGCTAGAGAAATGTACATGGTGACAGATGGTTACTACACTAATCGTGGTGAACATAGCATAATGTATAGTATTATCAAATCACTATATTGTACACATGAAACTAATATAATATTGTCCATCAAGCATTCTTCAATTTAAAAAAATGAACAAATATTTTATATAAAGAATACAGGCTTTATAAAATATTTTAGAGTTTATACATAACAAATACTGATTTAACAAAATATTTCACGAAAGTCATTAAACAGCCACAACCCTACATTTGTAGAAACAGAAACAAACCCTGGGAAGGGAGAAAAATGCGATTTCCAGAGTTATCACATTATAATATTCACAATGCCCAGTTTTCAGAAGAATAAAAAGGAAGAAAGAAAGAAAGCATGTTAATAAACATTAACAAATTGTTCCTAAAGAAGAACAGACACTGGGCTTAGACAAAGATTTTAACTCAATTCAGTTGTCTCAAATATGTTTAATGAGCTAAGAAAAAAGAAAAGAAAAAGAATTTAAAAACAGGTGAATAATGTATGAAAAATAGAGAATACCAATAGAGAGGTAAAATTTATAAAGTGGAGCCAAACAGAAATTCTGGATCTGAAAAGCACAATAACCAAAGTCTAAAATTGATGAGAGGGACTCAAACAGCAGAAGTGAGCAGGCAAAAGAAAGGTCTACAAAACTGATGATAGGTCAATTGAAATCATCCAATCTGAAGAACAGAAAAAAAACTGAAAGAACAAAATGAACAAAGCCTAAGAAACCTGTAGGATACCATTAAGAATACTATAATGTAATTTTAATAGGAATCCCAGAAGAGAAGGATACAGAAAGACTATCTGAAGAAATGATGGCCCCAAATTCCACCAAATTAAGTACAAATCTACACATTAAAAAATTCCATGAGCTCCAAGAAGGATAAATGTAAAGAGACCCATGTAAAGACTCGTTATAGTCACTTTATTAAAAGCAAAGGACAAAGAATCTTGAAAGCAGCAAAAGAGAAGCAACTCATCATATGCAAAGTATCCCCAACAAACCTGACAGCAGGATTCTTATCAGAAACCATGGAGGCCAGATGAGAATATGATACTTCTAAAGAAAAGAGGAACAAAAAAACCTGTCAGCCAAAAATACTATATCCAGCAAAACTATCTTTCAAAAAATGAAGGAGAAATGAAAACACTCCCAGATTAAAAAAAAAAAAAAAACACTAAGGGAAAATCACTGCTACTAACCCTGCCCTACAAGAAATGCTAAAGTACATTCTTCAGGCTGAAATGAAAGGACACTAGACAGTAACTCAAAGCCATATGAAGAAATAAAGAACTCTGATAAAGATACCAGAACCCAAACTTCTTGGAAAAATGACTACAGTGGATGATCATTAAGATACCCAACATCTTATGGTTCTAATAATTACTTTTCTGACAAGTTTTAAGTCCGTGCACCCTGTGGTAGACAATCAAGCTCATTATGTTGTTTATCAGTTAACTATAAAAAGTAGAAATTTCTGTTTCACATCAACAGTTAGCTACTTTTCTATTCTTTCCTACTGTGGATATAATGGTATTTGATCAAACAGGATAAATATAAAAGTCGTTTCTGAATGAGGTGATTTAAAAAAATTGGTATAATGAAATCAGTGTGAGCATTGTAAATATACAGTAGTACGCATAATGATACTTTGTTCAAAATAAATCATATCATGGGAATATACAGCCAAATTTATTAATTTTTCTTTACTAGTCTCTATACTTCATGCAAGGTAGTTTTTCATATGCCAAAATTATAAAAATATTATTCCAAATTTTCTTCTAATTATGTTCATGGTTTTCTGTTTTTTATGTTTAGTGATTTTTAATCCATAAGGAGTTTGATTTTACATCTTGTGAGAAAATGAATATTTTCCCCCAATATTATAGCTATTTAACCAATGCTATTCCCTTTTCCTGCTAGTTGAAATGCTTTAAAATGCCACATTAATTACATTTTAGATTTTCAAAATCATACAGGACTATATCTGATTTCTATCTTCTGTCACTGTTATCTGTCTGTTATCATGCCAGGTCAGCATGTTTTGCTATCTTGTAAATCAAGTTTCACCATACTTTGTTTCTATTCTTGTACATCTTTTTTGATACATTCTAAAATCATTTTATCAAGTTCCACTGAATATTCATATAACTGCCATACAGATTGGGAATGCATTGAATTCATAGATTTCTATTAATACTGAGTCTTCATAACCAGGAATATAATGTGTTTTCATTGATTTAAAATACAGTTGTGAAGAATGCAAGTTCTCTCTCTTTCTTCCTGTGTGATTTTGAGATATTTACCTAAGTACTCTGTGGAGTGAGGATTCAATAATTTAATCCATATAAAGCTTTTAGGAAAATGCCTAGCACATTGTAAATATCTTACTAAAGTCCCTTTAAATTTTACTTTAGGATAAAATTATGTAGTATTTGTTTATTTTAAAAAGGGGAGAGAAAAATCAAGCTAGTAACCAGTTATTTTCTCCATTAAGCCCCTAAATGTCCATTTGTGGAATGGTGCTGACAGGTCTCCTGTTTTCTAGGCTGTTTGGGGGAGCAAAAGATGTGCTCAGGCATCAGCTAGATCTGGGTTTGAGCTGCAGCCCTGATACTGGTCTTAAATCATCTAATCCTCTTTCTAATATCTACCTTGCAATGTTTTTGTGACAATTAAAAATACTATCTTGGCATAATAATATTCATCAAGAACTTAGCATGTGCCAGACACTTTACACATTATCATTTATTACCCCAACAATCCAAATTGTTAATATTGCCATATAAAGTTGAGGAAACTGAGGCACAGAGAGGTTATGAGACACTCTTTGATAACAAAACTAGCCAACACTCTCAACTACTATGTTATGTAATTTTTCATTTCTCCACATAAACCAGGCGACAGCAAGTAGGTGAAAGATCTTTGCTTTTGCATTTTTGTTATTTTTTTATTATTATTACTGGGGTATGACCTCAAACCTAAGAGTAAAACACACACACACACACACACACACACACACACCCCCCAAAGGGCAATAAAACTAAATGAAGGAAAGATCCTGCTTTGTCTCTGGCCATGTACATGCATACCAGACTGTTGCGTCCTTTGAATAATTTCAAGACTAAGAAACTATTAACTGAGTAAATGTCCAAAGTGGAGAATTCTTAACTTAGTGGGTTTATGAACTCTGGTGCTGTGGCCTTGTCTTAAAGATACCTTTATGGTTATTGCCAATAGACACCAGTATCTTTTGTCTATGATAGCATCCATTAATGAGTTTGAAAAACTCAATCAAAAAAAAAAAAATCCAACTCTATAATATAGGTCTGTTACACAGTTGAGTATTTTAAGTTTCCTGTTGCCATAATAGCTATACATGAAAGCAAGGACATAAACAGAGATATCAGAGCTACTACAATCTACCATAAATGTAACATTTGATTACACCTAGCATTATATCAACTTGCATAATTATTAGTCTTATTAGTGGTCTTAGAATTATACCCTCATTAAAAATAAAACAACATAATTTATCATGTTGACCTCTTACAATACATAATTAATTACTCATGAAAAAGCCTCAGCATGACACATGGTAATGGTGAAGTCATTTTCTTTAATAATAGAGCAAGGCTGTGGGCGCTCAATGCCAAGTATGCAGATGAAGTTAGAGAAATTCATTCAATTACCTGAATGTCATGTTGACAAAATCTTCAGATGTACAACAAATTTTTACCAGTTTTTCTTGATACTTGCACACTATTTAGGCATGTATCTGAGACTAATAATTGTTCAAAATGAAATCCAAAACATTTATACCTTTAAATGACTATGGTAATACTGAAAGTAGATTCTAATTTGGACTAAGGACTAAGAGACTATGCTCACAGACACACTCAAATTTGGGAATGGAGTTGAAATCACCCAAAATGGTGACTTAAATTAATATAAATCTTAAAGAGAAAAGGAAAAATAATCCAACCAGTAAGAAATAAAAAATAAAATAATAATAATGAAAGAAACCTTCCACTAAGATATATTATACAAAATAAGGATAATCATTCTAATAGTATTTCTGGCATGAAAAGTGAAACACAGATGAACATTAATGGACCCCTTTAATGTGTAAGCTTGGAATTTCTGGCCAGAAAAATCAAAGCCTCAGAAAATATAAATCTATTTTTTTAATGTAAGCATACAAGTTCTTTTTATATGAAACAGTACTCTTTCTACAAGCTAAGAGAATTTGACCAATATATTATACTTTGTATAAATATCAGAGGTAAATTCTGAAGTTTTTCTTTTGTCTAAAAGATTATGTGCTTATAAAAACTAAATATGCATCTTAGACGACTATAAGCTAAAGCAACTGGAACGGGATACCCTATTCCAGATACTGCAGTTTGCTATTGTTCAATCATGTCATTAATTTATAATATTTTAAGTATTTTCTATCCATTTCTTAATGCACCTGGCATCTTATTTCTGGCTCTAACTGCTGACATGTACTGGGCATAAAGTCCAAAGAGCCCATGATAGACAGGACGACTCCTAAACATTTTTCCTCAAAGGAGCTTTCAAAATCAGAGCCCATCAGGGCACAGAAGGGTTTCAAGACTTTTTTTTGCCAATATCCATTATTTTTCACATTATTCTAGGTTATATTTCATGTACTATCCAATCCCCTAAAGTGCTTACATCCACTTGGAGTTTATCCAGAATTCCAAGTTTCCATCAACCAAAATAATTTAGTAGAATGTGCCAACATCACTTGCTAGTTCCCCTTGGCCTCTTTCAAGAAAGCAGTGACTAATGAAGAGAAAGCTACTTCCTATCTCCTCACTCAGCCCCACTCTTTCCTCCTCCCCCAATTTCTCCAGGATGTACTCAATCCAAATAATTTCACTTTTAAATATTTAGAGAAAATATTAGAAATTCCTTTATACTTGAGAACTAATATAAACTGAACAGGACTCCCCTATACATTTGAAAATTTCACACAGATTATAGATATGTTCTATTAAGCCCTCTGCATGAGCCTTCAAACGCATATTGTGCCAGGTTTATGGCTCACTTAATCTTTTTTTTTCTTCCAAATGTGAGGCTTCACCTAATATATATTATTTCTCAACAAATGTCACATTTAGTGTGTAGATATTAGATTATCAGAAAACTTCTCTTTGAATCCTGGATCTGCTACTGTTTGGGCAAAACTTAGCAACTGGAACAGAGCTAAAAGTATTAGCTATTATTCTTATCATATCCAAAAAGATCAGGAAAATATCGCATTAATGTCAACATATTAAAAACTGAATGAATGCCTACACTTGATCTATAGTTTTGACTCCATATCAGCTCAAAAAACATAGTTTGGGTCACATGAGTAACATGAGAATATGGGTTCCTTGAAAGCAGGATAACAACTCACTTATGCCTAGTTCTACACTTACAGCCCACCATCAATAGGCTAAATACAGCTAGATAAAACACTCATTTGAAATGATAGTTTCTTCACAAGGAAATAAATTCTAAACTCTTAATATGGCATTGAAGGCCCTTGTTGCTAAGGCTCTGGAGAGCACCTGATTCTTGCTAGAGCAGCATCTTCGTTCATCTTCCCAAGCGTATAGCCCCCCGGCCATGCAGCAGGCTGCCTCCACCCACAACTCAAGCGTAGAGGCCTCGGACAGTTAGTGTAATTCTACCTCCCTTAACACAGCTTCAGGTGAAGCATGGGAGTGTCAATCAGGCCTAAGCCAATAAGAATGGAATTCCCAAGTTACAGTGCTAGCTTCAGGGATGAGTATGTGATATGTCAGCTAAATCAAGATAAAACGCATAACTTTGATCATTGAATTCAAAATTAAGATCACTCTCTTTCTCAGGAGGCAAAAATGAGAAAGCATGGAACCTTTTGCTCTTGACAGCCATTTTTTGACATAAAAAGAGAGCCTACCATAGCAAACTGATACCCTAGAAGGCAGAGCACAGAGATATAAACTGTAAGAAACTGGTTTTGTTATTGTTTTGTCTTAACCGATATTGTTGAATCATTGAATCAACCCTTACCTGTAGCGAAATTAACCAATACATTTCTTTTAGTCCACTTGCACATTCTGTCACTCGCAAACATTTGTGAACTCATATGTGCACCAATCAGTTTTCTATCGTAATCTACTATTAAAACTTTCATAAACATCATGGTCCAGCTATACTTGGTGGCTTGTCAATCCCCAAAGACCTCCCACACATTGCTGCCTCTGTGTGCTTTTAGAAATAGTTCCCTGCATCAAAAATGCTTTCCTCCTTTATTCTACTTACTCTTGCAATTCTAGCTCAAGTATATTCCCACTTGTAAATCTTTTCATAAACTCTTGCATTATGCCAAAACTATAATGATTTGTATTTCTCTCCATCTCCCTTTCTCCCCACCTGCAAACTGTCAGTCACTTGTGGGTAGAGCTGACACCATGTTGGTCTTTTTGTCTCTCCACTATACCTAGGACAAGGCTTACATTCAGTAATCTTACTGACTTTAATCAAATCAGATGTTTTGGGTACATATTTAGGGAAAAATATATTAACAGTGTATCTATCTGATTGATTACTGATGCTGAGAAAGTGACATGCTTTGGACATCTATGTGTTTGGCACTATGTTGGAGGGTTTTACGTACTTGAATAGCAATTTTCATCACAGACTTGTAACTCTTATCCCTATTTTACAGATCAAGAAACTAGGACTCAGATAAGTATCTCATCTAAAAATCACCAAGTCTGCAAGCAAAGAAACCAGAATTAGAATTAAGGGTCAAGGTTTGCAATGGGATAGGATCACTTAGTGGGCATATATATGTCACAGAAATTCCAGACCTGGCTGAACTGGTCCATTTAGTCCAAAGGCTAGTGCAAAATAATGTTTAGCTTTATGCATTACTGAGTCCGTAAGTTAACTAAGCCTACTTTAAATAACTGAAACTTCAAGAGAGGAAATTCATTACAGCAACTATGTTAACTATTGTAATAGAAAAATATACACTGAACTCCCATCATTCTTTCATGTATTAAATAAATATGTGTTCAGTGTCTTTTATGTGCTATGCAGCATTCTTGGTGCCTCAATATATCATATACCATATACACACACACACACACACACACACACACACACACACACTATATATATATTAACAATAAATAACAAATATAATATATTCCAACATACATTTGATCAAAGCAGGCAAGGTTGTTAGAGATTTCTTCACAAATGAAAAGCTAGTACATCGAAGTTAGATAACAAAGTACTTTTATTGTGAATATATTTTTTTTTTATTTTTAAGGCATCTTATTATTTGGCTAAAACAGAAATATCAATAAATAGGGGCAGTTTTGTGTAAATATTCGTTACAGTGATTTTGGAGAAGAAAGTCACAGAGATTAGAGATAGAATCACTTGCTATTTTCCTTTCCCACCTGCCAGAAGGAGTCAAATGCTAGAGTTATCTATGGAGGAGGCTTTTCAGTCATGTCAACCATAGATTAAGAGAAAATTTCAATCTAATAGTCAAAGCAAAAGATCAAGATCTATAACATCACTTTGATCCCTACCTGGGGAAAGGTCTAGGCTGATTGCTTCTGTCACACTCCCTTTCTTTTTCCCTACAATTTCTAAGATGGGCAAGAAAAAGAATCAATGTCTTCTCAAATTCTCTTTGCTCAGATAACTCATTAGCTGGACCCTTTTTTGGAAATTAGTTTCAAAGTTATAAAAAGAGGATTAATAAATGCACAATTTAGGATATAATTTAATCTTATATGGAGGAAGAGAAATTGAAAAGGAAATACATTTAAGATTTGAAATATAAGATTGAGAGACACATACCAAAAAAAAAAAAAAGTTTTTAAAGAAAAAAATTCTATCAGTGCTCCCAAAACATTAGTTCATCATCAATAGATTTTTTCCCCTTTTTCCTAGCTTTAACAGGAATGCTAAGCTTTTATTTTGAATGATCCTGATTGCAAACCAGCTGTTTGATTTAATCATTTCCTCTGGAAAGATGCCACTTACTTAACAAGGGTCAAAGTGTGATAGAGGAAAGCAGAAGGCAGATCTAGCCAGAAAATAGATGCCAGTCACACATTGCAATTGAGTTTTATTAAAATTGAACAAAATTGCTGTCTCTCAAAACTACATTTGTGGAAATAATTTCCTTTCAGTAAAAGCCCAAGGTCTGATATTCTCCTTTTGAGGATAATGTCCAAGACTATAGATTTATTGTTCACATCTAAAGAGTATTCCCCAGAGGGAGAAATTATCAAACAAACTTAACATCATATCTTCATGCTTAAATGCACCATTTTCTTGTGGGAAATTTCATCCACGTTGTTATGAACTAATTATTAAGGGAATGAGTTTGGAAATAATGTGAAAAACTTAGAAAAATTTTTCAAAAAATCACAGTGTTGGTGAGACGGGAGAGAAACAAGTGTTCTCAGAAACAATTAGAAGTTTAACTAGTGGACAAATTTTCAATACATATCAAAAGTCTTTAGAAAAGAAAAGCCTATATTTAACCTAGGAAAATCACTTCTAGAAGTTTATCCTAAAAAAAATTCAGAAAAGTGTCCAAACACACATGTATTTCCACCCAGTGGAATACTATACAGCAGTGAAGAAAAACCAACTATTGCTACATACCTGAACATGGATGAATCTTGGACATACTATTCTGAGAAAGAAGCAAATCATAGAAGAACATACACAGGGTGATTCATTTCTCTGTAAAATTCAAAAGCAGACAAAACCAAACAACATATTAGTTAAGAATAACTAGATAGCAAAATTATAAATGATAGCAAAAGATCATTAAAAACAACACTGAAAATAATTAAATCTTAGGAGGAGAAAACGTACTCAAGGAAGACATATCTACAGAGCTAAGACTTAGGATACATATAAAGAAACACCCAAATTTCTTGAACTTCTCATGCCTCTTCCATAAATGACATCAAAGCCCTGACATGACATATGCACTCAATAATGTGGTTTTGAGAATCAACCTCATCATCTCAAGGTTTCGGGTAAAGGAAACCACCCTCCCCTTTAAAATATTTATTGTTGTTTTAAAACACTCATGAGAAAAATATCTATAGATGCTACAAATATTATTCCTCAACAGGTTTACCCTGCTAACTTGTTACAGAAATGTAAGAGGTTATTGTAATTATTCTTGTATACATACAAAACATAATGGGACATGCAATGGTAGGGGCTATTTAGTGGGAACATTTTTAAATGATACTAGTGTAAATACTTTATATGTCTTTATTGTTCTATATTGTAGATATAAAAAATCTAGACAGATTCAAAACCTAAAATATGTCTTTTCTTGTTGATATCATATGTCCTTTGAGAAACAGCAACAGATGGAATCAAAGCAGGAAAATTTGAAACATTAAGATCAGGGGTTAAGTGCTACATGTTAAACAAAAGAAGAGACATAAGTAAAATATAAATGAAATGAGAATTGTCAGGACAGTAAAATTAGTTTAAAATAGTCTTAGAAAAAATATCAAAAGAATATGAAATAATAAATTACAATAGAAATAAAATATAGGGAGATAAAATTTGATTTTAAGATATAAGTGGGGAATTAAAGTGCAAGTAAGTAAAGTTATAGTAACTAAGTCTTAAGTATGATTCCATAAAAATTCTAAATTATAATTGCAGTGTGTAAAGTGGCAGAACTCATACCAAGAACAAAGAAGAAGGTGAAAAAGGTAACAAAAACTTGTACAATGGTGAAAATGTCCATGTAATTTTGGAATGGTGTAAGATGAAAAGCTGAAATAGAACAGGAATAGATAAAGGAAAGTAAATAATGACAAAAAGAAAAGGGACTTGAGAAGAGTCACAACTTCAGTGTAGCATGAAATTGAAACATGGCAAAAGGATAATATGAAATTCTGAAAAGGCAAATGACAAAAGTACAAAACCCCCCAAATGGTTAAAAAACAAGGCAAAGATGAAAAGATTTTGGGTGATTCTGAAGAATTAACAATTCACTGTTATAAGTTGAAACATACAAATGAGAACAAATGATTGAACTCTACAAAGAAAACGAATAATGAAAAGCTTCAGGAAGACTTTTTTTTTTTTAAGCTGAATAAGGTGAGATATACATCTCACTCAAAAACCAAAAAGAAACACATGGAAACAAATGCTTGCTTTAATGGTAAGTCAAAGAGCAATAGAGAAATTGCAGAAATGCTTTTGAAAAGATAAAAGGCCAACAGAAAGCTGAAAGGAATAGGAAAAAAAAAAACTTACTAACAGAAGGAACTGCTGAAAAGGGCACCTTTCTCAATTATTTATCTACTTTCTGAAATAAATTGTTATGAGATGCTGGTACAAAGAGTACTACTAAATTGGAAACAATATAAAACATGATTAAAAAGTTAAAGTATTTTTAAAATATGAGCAATAAATAAATTCAAAGAGCATGAGATGCTAAAGAGAACAAAATTCTACAAATGTGGATGAGTGAAATATTACTAAGCATCACAATTAGAGACAAGTAGAAATTTGGATCAACTAGGAACTAGCATTACCTGGTACTTCTCGTATACACTGAATATTTAAAATATAAAACACAATCAATTGTTGGTATTATTGAACATGGAGCTCCCCACCCTGTATACATAACTGGACTACAAATTCCTATATTGTTATAACTACATTTTGAGGTGATGTAGACATAGTAAAACATAGAAAATTTATATAATAAAGAAAAGTGGACAACATAAAAAAGTATTCTGGGAATCTACAGAAACGAACAAATAGTTTCTTTTTATTTGATAAAATATTCATGAAAAAAGTATTAGTGAGTAAGAGAAGAAAATAAGCCTTGGAGATAATTCTGTGGGGAAAAAAATAGGAAAAGAGCAGAATAGGAAAGCATACACTTCACACCATGTTAATATTGTTTTTAAATCAAAATTGTTAACAAATTTGTTAAATTCAAGGCAGAGTTCTTTGGACATAGACTAGAAAATACCAAGGTCAGTATGGAAAGTTAACATTTCTGAGATGTTGGAAAATAATCACTGAAAAACTGCCTAAAGGAAAGATGACACAAAATTAGAAGGAAAAGCAAAGCAAAAGATGAAAAGAAATATATTAAATTAGTTTGATAAGAAGCAAGGGAAAGGATGGTTTGAAATCATGCCAGAGATGTTGCAGGGCTGTATCTCTACGTAAGCAACATTTTGAGTCACTTTTCACAAGTTTATATGGGCTATCTGGAGTTCGTCTATGGGATGAGGTCACCACTTTCATCAAGGAGTTGGTAGAAACTGCCAAAAAGTCATCTTTGAGTTCTATAAGCCCTGAAGAGAGCTTCACTGAGTAAAGGCAGGAGTTGCCTTTGAGACCTTGCCTGACAAGCTAGGGCAAACTATGTCTTCATTATCACTTAATCAGAATTATGTTCAGTTTCCACTGGGTCATTCTGGCACTATAAATTTACAACAGAGTCAGGAGTAGAACCCAAGTGGTTTGAGACTCAGTCCATGACTTGTTTTGTTTTTTTAACATTTTATTTATTTGTGTGTGTGTGTGTGAGAGAGAGAGAGAGAGAGAGAGCGAGCACACACAAGCAGGGGGAGTGGCAGGCAGAGGGAGAAGCAGGGTCCCCACTGAGCAAGACGCGTGATGCGGGTCTCCATCCCAGAACCCTGGGATCATGACCTGAGCCGAAGGCAGACACTTAACTGACTGAGCCACCCATGCGTCCCCATAACTTGCTCTTCTTTAACACATATAAAGTCAGACAACAAATGGGAAATCCCTTGAAGTCCTACGTCCACACATTGGTGTGTATAAGGAAATGAGATTTTAGAGACACGTGACTCTAATAACTTATTTTTAAAGCATTCTCACATACATTTAATTTGATCTTTATAACAATTTTATGAGATATATAGAGAAGATCTTATTATTCCAATTATCTGTAATAAGGAAACAGGTTCAGGAAGGTAAGAAAGCTATTCAAATTAGTAATGTACATGGCAATAAAAATTAAAAACTGGACTTTCTCTAGAACTTCTAGACAAACTACCCCAAAATAATTTACTCATTTCTCTCTCTCAAAGCAGCATATTATATTCTTTAACAAACGAGTTAATATCTTAGTCTAAAGAATTTGCATTTGCAGTATTTTAAAAGAATGCAGAATTGCCCTAAGTAGATACTTGATTTAAATCTGCATTACTAAGAATTGCACTTATATAACTGAAATTTAATCATTATTCCTTTTCTTGGTCAAGAAACTAAAATCTCGTGTTGTCATAATTATTGCTCCCTGGATGTTCCTGGTCTCTGAACTCAGCTCCAGGTCTTTCCTCCTTCCATTGCCATTTGAGTCCTCACTCACATGCTTTACATTTGGTGCACATCACCATGCTCTTGAAAGCAATTTTCTTATAGCACAAAGGATTTCTTAAAATGTTACAGTATAATCTAACAACTTTACACACTGTTTAAGAAATAGAGAAAAGGGCAACTTGCTCTCATTTGCTTCTCAAATGCCAAACCCATATACAGCAATATAGTTTTATGGAGTATAGGGTGTTTTTTTCCCTCTTCCTAGCATTAGACACTACATTACTTTTCAGTGGCATAAATTGAAAACAAAATCACATTACCTGACAAATTTTCAGCAATTTGCCAATACTAAATGTTACTGAGTCCATTAGTACTTGTATATTGAGTTTGTTTTATATGAGTTTTTTCCTCCCCTATAGCCACTGGTAGAAGAGAAATGCAAAGTGAAAGAAAAATTAGTTTCATCAGCACAGAATGTAGCTTTCAATGTAAAAAGAAAACCTAGCTCTACATTGTTAATTTTGTAAAAACCTCATAATACATGTTTAGGAATAGGTCCCAAATTACTTCTCTGGACATCTGAAGGATTTCTAGAAAGCTAAATGAACACAGAAGATTTTTTTTTTTTTTGAGACTTTCCTTAGATAAGAATCCTATCTTTTTTTTTTTTTTTTCTTATTTGAACACAGGCTTCATCTTCATATGTTGGACCAATGAATTAACAAGGACACTTGTAGTTCAAAAACTTGTATACTCCAGGAGAATCATGGAATCATTAATAGAAACAGTTAAAAATTATATTTGGATTAGCACAGGGTAGGGAAGGTGATGTTTTAAGATTCAGAGAATGAAGCCTGCAGAATATAGAGGAAATAGAAAATGTGGACCACATATTTCCACTGGGTTTTGTACATGACTGATAACTGGCTAGGTAGATAGCAGATACTCAGTGTTTGTTGTACGAGTGGATGGATGAAGAGATAGATATGTCAGAACATTCAATATGGTGAGTTCTAATGGAAATTGAGAGAAAGAAAGAAACTAAGGTTTTTATTTTTTCTTCTTTGTTATGATGCAAGGCAGAATTTTTAGGGATGGTCCACTGCAGTCTTAAAGTAATCCTCAGACACCATACCAAGAAATAAGCAAATAGGATAGTTCTGATGGTGATGTTCTAGCAAGCATTTTCACTAGATATAAATCAAATTATTTAACCTGTATTATTTACCAAGGCCAAGAACCAGTCCTGGAGAGACAAAGCTAGGTATTTTAATGGAGAAACTATGAAAAAATGTCCACCAAATAAAGAACAGGTTTATTGTATATTCTCAACATGTTCCACAGAGAAAAATAATGTTAAAAAACCTTAGGAGAAAATAGTTCCAGTAGAATATATGTGTTAATAAGATACATGGGTATCTTCTAAGATCACATGTTCTTTGGATTGGTAGAGGGTTAAGTCTGTTTTTGTTTTTTTGTTTTTGTGCGTGCTTTTAATGTCATAGCAATTACAAAAGCATGTTTTTTAAATACCATTGATTATATAAATTAAAAAAAATAAAATTAAAAAATAGGACAAGAAATTTTGGGGTGAGGGGCGCCTGGGTGGCACAGCGGTTAAGCGTCTGCCTTCGGCTCAGGGCGTGATCCTGGCGATCTGGGATCAAGCCCCACATCAGGCTCTTCTGCTATGAGCCTGCTTCTTCCTCTCCCACTCCCCCTGCTTGTGTTCCCTCTCTCGCTGGCTGTCTCTATCTCTGTCCAATAAATAAATAAAATCTTTAAAAAAAAAAAAAAAGAAATTTTGGGGTGAGATTTTTAATTTTTCAGGAGAAAATGCTATTTATATCTTTATGCAAATAGTAAGTGAGCAAACTAGCTATCAACATGGGTCTATCTAATGCTTAGGATGGGTATACTAAGATGCTGTGATATTTTAATAATCTGATAGAGTACCTGACTGCTTACATGCAAAATAAGCAAACTCCTTCAGGAACAGAATATGTAAGCTAATCTGTTCACTAAGCTTATTGCTATAAAGATATAAAGCATACTTTTAAAAACTCTTAACAATGGCATCTGTATATCTTCTTTTCAAAAATGTCAAATGAGATAAACCAATTATAGGATTTTTTTTTTCCTCTGTGTTTAAGAAGTACTTTCTTCAGGGAGATTTTTTTTTTTTTTTAATTTCCACTTCCCAAGCTAATTGATGAATCCAAAAGGTGACAAATTAGAAATCATAATAAATCCTCATGAAGTTCTGCCAGATTTTGGGGGTTAGGGGGAGAAAGCTGGCTCATATTTTGGGAGGTGGTTTTCCTTCTAACAAAGGTATCATGGACACGGCTAAGTAATTCAAGTAACGGGAGAGGTGTAAATGTTAGACAATTCAAAGATCATCTTATTAAGGTCACAGGTTACAAAACACCCTTGAGGGTGAAAGTTTTCTCTTGAAAGGAAAAGATGTCCCACCATCAATCATCTTGGTAAAATTTTAAACCCCAAACTGAAACCAATGACAAGGCGTTAAACAGAAAACGAGCAGTAGGGGAAAAGTCAGCCAGATCTATCAAATCAGAATCTCTGGGGAGTCTATGATTTAAATAAGTTCCTGGGCCATTTTTATGCACACTAAAGTGTGAGAAGCACCGCCTTTGACCTCAGACAGAAAATTGTGGTTTTAAAGCAAGATCTCTGAGGTCAGAGTGCCTGTTTTTGAATCCCAGCTCCACTTCTTGTCAGCTCTGCAACCTTGGCCAAGTTACTTAACCTCTCTGTGCCTCAGTCTGCTCATAGAGAGGCAGGAAGGGTAGGAAGACCAGTAATAGTACCTATCTCAATGTTGTCCTAAGAGTTGTTATTTTAGAAAGTAAATAAAACATCTGTGAAGTGCTCAAAACAGAACTTGGCATATAATAAACACATATAATAACTACATAACTACTCAAAGAATTAGGTCTCTCATTTCCAAAATACCTATTCTCATTACCTAAGCACCCTATAGAATTCGCTGAAATAGACAGTTATTTCTACCCAGTCTTTGTTATGACTGGGGAGAACTTGGGACATTTAATTTTACTTGAAATAAATAATATTTTCTTGGATTTCCTCTTTATAGATTTTCAAATTTTTGTTTTGATTTTTTTAAAAAAATCTGAAATATCAAAAAAGATATTTAGATACATAAATTTTTACTCAGAAGGCAAATTCTTAGAAAACTATATATATATTTCAGGAATAGAATTTTTTTAATTTTTGAATAAAAATTTTGAATACATTTAACATGCGCACATACACAACCTTACGTTACTTGAAGAAAAAAAGGTTAAAAGTATACCCCTGGCACCTTCATATTACCTTTTGGTCATCTCCAGGGCTACCCATTCATAGTCATGAAATGCCATTATGTGTGGTGAGATTAAACTATTAATAAATGCCCCATCTGTACAAGAGTCTTTATTCATAAAGTTGCATTTGAGATTTGTACCCCTGGAGACATTCCTTTGAGTCCAGACACTGCTTCTAAGTTCTAAAAATGCTAATATGTCACCCATTATTTTTCTTAAAACAACTATAATTAGGGAGTATTTGATTAAATAAAGTGCTGACTACCTGGCATAGAATTAAGATGTTATGGGAATAGGATATAACAGAGATGTTTCATTTGGAAAGTGAGCAGGATATGAGAGATGCCTGTAGTGGGCAGGAAAGCATGAATATTCCCCAGGAAAGCTGCAATGGAATATTTCAGTTTGTGCATGTTGTGATGCTTGTGGATATAGACAAACCTGACTACCGACACTTCTCTGGACAGAATCCCTTCTTTCTATCTATCTTTTTCCCCAAATCCCTCACCCTCCCTTTCTGGATTAGTACTACTTATAAGTAGGCAGAGGAAAATCTCACTTTCTCTCTTCTTTTATACCTTATGACAAGGCATTCACCAGCACCTGTGGAATAGCTATTGTTACTGGGACCCATAGCTTTAATACAATTATAGATTTCAACCCACTCTTTACAGTTTCCCAGGGAAGTTAAATACGATTCAGGAATATTAAGTGGCTCTAAAAAAAAAATAAAATAAAAAAAATAAGATGAATTGTGGAAAAAGAATCACAGTTTCAAAAAATAAAATGTACTTCTAAAAATATTTCTGAAAGCACAACCTTCATTGATTTTTAAGCAGCTTTCTTCAGAAATGCTAGGGAAAAAGTCAATTGGTTTTCTCTGTTTTATTTTACTTTGCAAAATAATGCTGATTTGAAAAAAAGTCATCACAATTGCCTAAAGTTCTGTGAAATAATGATGTGGTGTGGCTTCTAGCTAATGGTCCCAGTATATTTGTAAATCAGAAGATTTATTCTAGAAGTTGTTACATAAATATCAGCAGGGTAGATTTCTTTCATTTATTTTGCATAATTACATTCAAAATGGATAGTTCTAGCATTTTAAAACCAATGCAACCGCCTGCAGGAGAATGTCTTTTTATATTCATGGAAACATCAGCATATTGCGAAGACATGTCTTGTTGGTCAAAATTATTTCGGATATCTACTTACCATCACAAATGAGAATTAAGGGAAGAAAAACTCTGCATGGATAGAAAATCAAAATGGCACTTGAATAACAGACAGTGTCCTCTAAGGGAAGTTTCTGTTTCTACATGCGTTCATTACCCATTCTCAAAGGAAACAGAAGGATTCATCCTTTAGAAGATATTTACCAGGACATTTAAAGATAAAATCTTTAAAAAATAAAAAATAAAAAAATAAAAAAATAAAGATAAAAAAGTACAGGCACTTACAACCAAAAAAGAAAAGTTAAAAAAAAAAAAAAGCTTTCTATTTTTCAGCTAACTCCACCCATCAACTCTCACTCTCATAGACAAATAGACCCTCACAGTCTGACCCTAGCAATCCATCTTATAATTAATTTAAAGAACATAAATACTGTCAACTTACATGGGCGAGATCAATCTTAAGTCAATCAACAGTCCTCCCTTAAGTGAGGTTTTCCTTGAATTTCTCTTGAAAGGTGAAACCAAGCTTTCAGTCCATTCCTTAAGATTTACAAATATGATTCTATCTCTAAAGGGAAATTCATATGATCCAACATTCCACTTAGTCTCTGACAAGTTTCCTCTCAATATTTTTCAGAGGATCACAGACCACAGAATCTAAATTGAGGTCATTTATGAAAAGAAAGCATAACATGTCTCTAAAAGTCTAATTAATTGTGTCTTAAATAAATGCTAACTTCCATTTTCCCCACAAAATTTGGGGGCATGGGGTAACCACCTAGTTGATGTCAGTAATTGCCCACTGATTTGCTGGTAACAGAGACTTATCATGTATTTGTCAAGCTGTTCATATCTCTTTCAGATTTAAAAAAAAATTTCAGAACGTTTTTTCTTCATCAACTTGTCTATCAATTTTTCCATAACTATTGATGAGCTTATTCTCATTTCTCAGACTGAAATGTATTTACTTGCCAAGTACACTGTGCTTGGGTCCCACGGCTTCAGGCTCTTTGAAGAGAGTATGTAGCACTAGACATTGGGAAACAGCTGAAGGTTTTCCTAGAAAGTGTTTAATTCCAAACATATATCTCAGAAAGTGGGAAGTCAGACTTCTAATAAAAATTCACCACTAAATGAAAGTTAATGAGAAAACAAATGGTGTTTTCAATTATTCTAAGAAAAATACCTAAAACAAGGACCCAATAGTCTCATAGTTCAATGGACTCTCTCCCTTGATTACTTCCTAGCAAAGTTCATAGCTGTCTGAAATGTTTCTATGGATATATACATACAATAGCTTTACATAATAAATCACTGAAGATGCAGATATCAAAAGAGAGCCTTGAAAAAAAGATCTGGGGGGAAATTCCTTAATTACTACCGAACATAAATGGTTGGTCTATACTGCATAGTGGAATAAGCTCACCCAAGCCTGCTTCTAAAGCTTCTATTTAATCAAATTTACTGGTGTTGATTGATGTGGGAAAGACATTGGGGTTTGAAGCTGATGGCCAGAAAAGAATTCTTGAGACATCTTTGGTGCAAAACGGTGTGTTTTTTTAAAGTACAGAGACAGGACCCATGGGCAGAAAGAGCTGCACCGGGGTCATGAGGAGTGGTCCATTATATACTTTCAAGTTGGTAGGGGGTTAAGGATAGGGTAAGTCTCCAAGGAATTTGGAAGCAAGGTTTTAGGACCTTGAGGGGGCTAGCTATTGTTGGGAAAAGGTCATTTATTACCGTCTAATAAAACCTTAGTCATGAGACCCTTCAGATGTATATTGGTGGGCCATATGCTTGGCAGGGGGGGGGGTGACTGCCAACACGTTTCTTGGGGGGTTTAGAGATAAAGGAAATTTCTAAAGGCATGTTTATATGTTAAAGCAGACTTACAGGATCCTGGCATGGGGGGGGTGGTGTTAGGATTGTCTTTTGCCCTTAGCAAAGTATTAACATCAAGGCAGTTGCATCCCTAGAGGAATGTCACTCTGCCTGTTTCAAGGACTTGTCAAGGGGCTGTAAGTAGTACGGAAATTTAATAATTTTTCTTTTGCCTTTGTTTGCCACATCATTGACGAATTTTCTGGCATTCCAGGATGATATTTGCATCTTAACTGGTATAAAATTTTTTTCTGAATTTTATTCAAAAAGAGAGATTATTTTACAGCACAAATTGATATAGGAAATGTGAGTGTGTTTAAATAATTTCTGGATTGGCTATATTTTTTTCCTGATTGAGTTAGAGACGGACATTCTGACATCTAGAACTCTGAAAAAATAGCAACATAAATATCTGAATGGCAGATGAATACATACATGCAGATAATTTTTGCTTCAAGAGTCTACTGTTCTCACAAATTTCCACTATGATGCTTAGAACATGCACAGAGAATTGGGTTTAAGAATATTTCTTGCATCAGTTGGTACAGCCACTCTGGAAAACAGTGTGGAGGTCCCTTAAAAAGTTAAAAATTGAGCTACCCTATGATCCAGCCATTGCACTACGGGGTGTTTACCCCAAAGATACAGACGTAGTAAAGAGAAGGGCCATATGCACACCAATGTTCATAGCAGCAATGTCCACAATAGCTAAATCGTGGAAGGAGCCGAGATGCCCTTCAACAGATGACTGGATTAAGAAGTTGTGGTCCATATATACAATGGAATATTACTCAGCTATCAGAAAGAACGAGTTCTCAACATTTGCTACAACATGGACGGCACTGGAGGAGATAATGCTAAGTGAAATAAGTCAAGCAGAGAAAGACAACTATCATATGATTTCTCTCATCTATGGAACATAAGAACTAGAATGATCAGTAGGGGAAGAAAGGGATAAAGAAAGGGGGGGTAATCAGAAGGGGGAATGAAACATGAGAGACTATGGACTATGAGAAACAAACTGAGGGCTACAGAGGGGAGGGGGGGGGGAATGGGATAGGCCGGTGATGGGTAGTAAGGAGGGCACATATTGCATGGTGCACTGGGTGTTATACGCAACTAATGAATCATCGAGCCTTACATCGGAAACTGGGGATGTACTGTATGGTGACTAACATAATATAATAAAAAATCATTATTAAAAAAAATATTTCTTGCATTAATAAATGGGATATCAAATTTTCTTTTGAGTAATGTAGGTGACTTCATTTTACAAGAGGGTACTAATAATGCCCCTTTTTAAGCTTCTATTTAAATAAAAATATTTCTTATAATTTAAAACTCAGGAAATAGAAACTGACAACTGCTTTCATTGTGTGTTAAAACACATTTTCATAATACTTCCTGATGGTGACCCAGCTTCAATGAAATTTTTATCTATTGAAGTTTAGACAGAATACTGACAAACAGCAACTGGTCCATGCAGTGAAGAAAAACAGGAACCTGAACATTTTAGACAAGTTTCTATTAAGGCAGTCCCAGTGTAACAAACAAAAGAGGGATGTTTCAACATATACAGTATAGGTTCCCTGAATTTTCTATGCTAATTCTGTAGCTCAAAAGTTTATGTATCTCACATCAGTTTCCAAACAAAAGATCTTTTTGATGATTTCAAAACTAGTTTCCTCATAAGTAGCACTTGGAAATGCTTTAAAAAAAAAAAAAAGAGCTCACAATGCATGTAGATCAGGCAGAAGAGCTAAAGTTTAATATGTCCTCATTAAGAGGATATGATCTATTTACCCACATCTGCCATTACTAGGAAAACTCAATGTTTAAAATGCAGACTGTTGGTTTATTTCACTTTGTGCCCACAGGAAGCATTATTGCAGCATGTCCAATAAATTGCAACAACCCTATTTTCCTCAGATTATTATCTATATTACTGTTGGTAATACTCTGAAAGAAAACGAGCAAATGGGTCTATTCTCATCTCTCTCTGTTTGCTATTCCCATGATTAGCAATCAGAGTAACAGATGCAAGTAAAGACATGGTCCCTGAGGGTGTTGTCCGTACAATAGTTAAGTTAGTAATACCAATAAAAAAGACTCCTTGGGTAACAGTCCCAGAAGGATCTATAGCAATATTATGGATTCTTCTTGGCATATTTTGTCCACATTATGGTCAGTAATGTCTGCTCCTCCACACTTAAATTGAAAAGAAATATGGTCTGGATTCCTCTTGCACATCCTAAAAGGCTAGTCAGGAAACTGCTTTTATTATATTATGACTCCTCATTTTGTTCCTACAACCTTCCTTTCTTGCAAGTTCACAATATAATTTTATCTAATTCTATTTCCCTTGACAAAAATATATAAAGGGTTATATACAGAAATCCACCTACTTACAGGCCAGATTTCTCAAAGTGGAGAAAACTGTTTCTGATATTACCTCTTAACACAAAACTGTAAGTAATGGAATATTTGCTATACATCACCGGTACACAAACCTCTTTATGAAGGTAAATATTCTCATTTGGTCTCTTAAGACATTGACATGGAGGAGTCATACTTCTATTTTGTAATAAGCTAATTACATATAATTATAGATTCATAATGAATAGTTATTATTTAGACTGCCAATTTAGTTGAGTAGTTACAAATTAGTAATTGTCACTTTATCCTTATATATTTATTAATAATAATAGTAAACGAACTAAAAATGTATAGTGGTTTATGTTGTACAATTAGATATCTCAAGTAAATGTTTTTATACCAGACGTGACAGATCAAAGGGGCAAGCATTATTATTTTTTTTACATATATTGTAATATAAACCAAGAACAATTTTTCTAGGGAAGCAATTTTTCAGTTATAATCAGAATAAAACTGTTGATATTCTACATCTTCTAAAAGTCTAATTCATGGAAATATTCATACAGCTTTATAAAGATATATGAACAAGAATGTGTAACAAAATACTAATTGCAAAAGAGAAAACATAGGAACACATAAATGTCATCATTAAGAGTATTGTGAAATAAATTATGAGTCATCTAGACTATACAATATTAGAGGAAATATGGGGTGAATAGGTGGAGGTACTTATACTTTAAAATTTATACACTGGAATGTATGTGTGTATATACACTATATATATGTAAATATATATATATATATATTTGTATATATGTATGTGTATATATGTTTGTGTTAACAGTAAGCCAATCAACATATATACACACACACACAGATTCAGATATACACACATATATAATAAGCCAACCATACATACACATACACACACACACACATATTCAGATATAAATGTAAAACATTAAGACTGTGATCAATTTTACCCCAAGTCCTATGAGTTTAAGCCAGTATATTCAATTTAAGACATTAATAAAAATAAAATTTTCCATCACATTTTTAAAATGAAGTTTCTGGCTGATTTAACCTTTTTCTCAATTTCCTATTATTTTTTAATAGAATAAATTCTATGTTCCACCAGACTTTCACCTTCTAAAAAATCAAGAAATGCTGCTCCTATTCTCTCAGTATTCAGCCAGTACATTGAAGTGCAATGTGAAACCAAAATAAACCCTCCTTATATGTATCTTGAATGAATCACACAAGAAGTTGGAAGACAATTCTGCCCATTAAAGCAACCAGCAGGGTATAGTGCAAAACAACACTAAAGCCTTGGCTAAGATTCCCAAAATGTGTGCTATTCTTGTAAGAAGCAAGCTCACACAAGTCACTGAATACTGTGCTATTGCGATCTTCTCTAGAGCGTATCCAAATAACGAGATCTCCCTCTGCAAGGGCACTTCTCCTCAGAATCTGAATAGAGCAGTACTCTCTGTCCCCTACCCCCAGGAATATGAAACACAGAAATGTACCCTATTATGCCCTGAGAGTAAACATGTTTTGGTATTTAAAAATTACCCCTAAAGAATATTTGTTTCTAGCCAAGATGGAAAAATAGAGACCAAAATTATCTCATCTAGAAACAACAACAACAAAAAAGAAAATATATGAAACAATGATTTTCAAGACACTAGATACCAGGTAATGAAGGGTAACACTTCCTGAAAGCAAGGCGAGACTGACCATTGCTCCAGTTTACTGTGTTGAAAAGTGACCAGACTAATACAGAGAGAAGGAAACCGGGCAAAGCCTAGAAGAACCCGTGAGTTAAGGAAATTGTTCCAAGAGTACAGGGAGACTAAGGAAGACAGAGTTTGTAAGTTAGAGTATTTCAGAGAAGAGAGTCACACAGAGAGAAAAATAATCATGAATCTGTAGCAGGTACCCCTCAAGTATTTGGCAGTGATGACTGGTGTGCAAAAAAACTAGCTGTAGCCAAGAAAATCACTGACTGAAAGGATTAGAGGAAACAGTACCCAGTGCTCAGAAAGAAACAGAAAAGTGCCTGTTCCCAACAGGCAAACTGGAAGAAGCTCAAAATTCACAAGGAATTATGTAGAATACTCAGAAGAATTTGCCTTTGTAGTGGAGTATAATTAGCCTTAGGCTAACAAATCTATAGCCTTGTTAATCTGCTTAACAAATCTTAAAAACAAGACCTAAAAGGATCAAACTGTTCTTGGGTAACTGAGCTACATCTCAGAACAAACCTCAAGAATATTTATAGGAATACAAAAATATCCAGCACTCAACAGGATAAAACATGTTGAGATCCAATAAAAAAGTGACAAACATGAAAAGAAGTATAAAATATGACTAATAGTGAAGAGAAAAATCAGTCAATTGAAACTGATCCAGAACTGACACAGATGTTAGAATTAGTAGAGGAGGACTTAAAATAGTTATTACGCACTATCAAAAAAAAAGTAAAGATGTGAAAGATAAAAAAGTCAAACCTACATCAAAATTATAGAGCTGAAAACAATAGCTTCTGAGATCAAAAATATACTGGATGATACTTGATAGCACATTGGTTATTGGAGAAGAAATAATTAGTGAACTTGAAAGCAGAGCAGTAAGTTACAAAAAAACCATACAGATTTTTAAAAGACTTTAAGTGAACCAAAAATCTATGAACTATAAGATAACTTCAAGTGAATTAATATACATGCAATTGGAGTCCCTGGAAGAAAAAAGGGAAGAAAAATATTTGAGGAAATTTCCACATTTGATGAGAACTATGAGCCCACAGATCCAAGAAGCTCAAGAAATTCAAATACAAGAAATATGAAGAAAATTATATCAAGGTAAGTCATAATAACATTTCCAACATCCAGTAATAAAGAGAAACCTTTAAAACCAGCAGAGATAAAAGACATTACCTACAAAAGAACAAAGATAAAGAAGACAGAAGATTTTTTCTTAAAAACAACATAAGTGAGAAACAGTGGAACAAAATCTTTAAAGTAGTAAAAAAAAACAAATGTCAACATGGAAGCTTATACCCAGCAAATATACCTCATAGAGATGAATGAAGACTAATGCAACTAATGCAACTACTGAAATAATTCATCATTAAAGAAAGGCCTCAGGCAGAAGTAAAACAAAACTAAACAAAAATACAGATCTATACAGTGGAATACAGAGCATTTCAAATCCCTCATACAATAAACTTTATCATTCTTTAAAAATTAGGGTGCTATGGTTTGGAGAGGTTCAGTGACTATTAGTAAACAGCAGAGCTGCTATTAGAGTTCATACAGCTTTTGCAAGACATATAAGTAGGTCCATGGATTCTTCTAAGTGTATTTTAGGGTGCCCTCCTCCAATTAACCAATGGAGAGAAATTGCTTTCTGTGTTTTTATCTTTTGAAATGATAACTTCTCCAGGCCAATCCCACTGCGTAAGATAATTCTCTGAGGTATGCTCAATTAATAACTATTTGAATCACTTATTTAATACAGCTCTAGTGTCTTTTTAAAAAGATGTGCATTTCTCCTACAAATATAAAGTTCCATTTTGTAACATCTCCAGCACAACATGGAGTATATATACATGCTAGTCACTGAATATATTTGAATTTCTCTATTAGTCAGTGAACTATATGAAAGCAGCATCATGTATCTGTATCCTTTTATTCCTAATGCAATGCTTGGAACATAACTAACACTCCACAAATATCCACTGACCAAATCAATGAATTAAATGAAATTAGTAGAATGGAATTGCTAGAAAAACAGTTTCTACTCTTCTCAGTAGATTCAATTGTTAATATAATTAATTCTCAATAGGTTCCTTCATTCTTCCACAGTTTATTTTTTCCCTCCTGCCTTCCTTTTATTTCTTTTCCTTTTTTCCTGAATTAAAATAAACAGATTTTTAAACTCTTTTATCTGAGCCTGATCTAGGGAACACTGGACAGTAAAATTTTCTTTAGCTTTGATAGCTGGAGGAATAGGAATAGGAATAAGCCAGTCAGATGACCTAAGTATTGTGGTTCATATAAAATTTAACTCTGATGGTAAATTAATAAATCACTCTTTATGTTTACAAAAAATAATAAATAACCCTTAAGTCTTAAATTCTTTTAAAGTACAAGTACAGTTAATTTTTCAGAACCTTCAGCAGTTATTGAACATTGTAAAAATTTATCCCAAGCCCCTTGTGCACGGGATGATGTTAACTCAAAAAAAAAGGGTGGAAATTCAAAAGGTAAATGATTAAGGGATATATATTCAAGTTGCTTTTCATTTTGGTTTTAATATTAGTCTAAAACATTCCCTCAGCAGAGCCTTTGGACAACTGTGAAAAAGAAAACAGGCAATCATTACATTAGTTTTTCCAATATATAGTATGTAGACTATCCCCAATAGACTAATTGTAGAACCTTCTTAAAAATATAGAATCCAGCGTTTTCTTCTCCTTCCCAAATGAACCAAAGTCTCTGCTTGGGGACTGAGAATCTATGTTTTAAATCTCTTGAGAGCCTCTTACATGTTGCAAGACTTTGGAACCCATGAGAAACTACCTAATACTCATGTATCAGTGTAGATTCTTTTTCCATAAACAACAGAAAACCCAACATCTATTGTATCATATAATTGAAAACTCAAGAGGCTCTGAGTACTGAGGGATTAAGTGATGAAAGAGCTGAGATAGATCCTGGTTTCTGTCTCTGTCTCAGTTCTCCTTACAAAGAACTTGTTATCTTTTCAGTTAGGCTCTTGCCCTGTGGTGACAAGTTGACTACATCTTCTCCAGACTGAAGTTATTCTTACCAAGTAAAATGGTTTAAAAAAAAAAAAAAAAAAGAAAAGAAAAGAAAAAATTGGAGTTAATGGATTTTGATGTTGTACCTGGCCAGGCTTGAGTCGCCTGCCTCGTCTTTCAGGAACAGATAGATTTATCTTCACTGGAGCACATGATAGAGAGGATGGTTATAATATTAAATATTTTCCATATATCTCTCTCTCACATACGTGTGTGTCTGTGCACGCACACACATACACTGACACACACACACACACACACAAAACAAAGACATAAACACACATACAAAGAATGACAAAAAGAGAAACTGCAGATTCCTAGGATAACAAATGTATAAGATTCCACACTAAATTATCTCCCTAGAGGAAGGACTGAATGTACATTTCATGCCATATCCTCTTTAGGAGGTCAAAAATGATTTGAGCATTACCTTGGGAATTAGTTTGGGACTGTGAAGCACTGCCAGTGCCCCAATTTTAACTTAGAACCTTTTCTTTTAGAAGAATATAAATTCCTCAGAGTATAGACTATTTGGGGGATTTCACTGAACATTGTAGTTTAAAAAAAAAATAGAAAGCTAGGAAAAAATTGATAACCTGAGAAGAACAAAAGAAAAATGGAAAACAGAGATCTAATATACTGGATAAGAAAAGATGCATCAGTATAATAATTTCTTCTCTATAATCTAATTACAATTTCCAAATGTTTTCCCTAATATCAACGCAATCCTTTTTTTGAAACTAAAAATTATTTTGTAAATGAACCAAAGCAATAATAGACCATTTTGAGAAAGGAAAACCATGGAATTAGTTTACTTAATCTCAATTGTTCCAGCTACCAGAACATTTTGGTTTCTCTAACTGGCCTCCAAGAGACTTCTGATCAAAATTGCCTTTCTGTTCAAGTATTTTGTAGCCGCTATTCTTTTGAAATGTATGTCTATGTTTTCTCATTTGAAAACTATATACTTTGTCAATTATACTTAACTATACAAATTACCAACTGTTCCAGGGAACAATTTCAAGTCTTAATTTGGAAAATAGGTAAAATATTAAAATGATGGGGTTAATTTTAAATAGTTCATACATGTTCTCCAATTTTACAATTCTGATTTGTATAAATGAGTAATAATCTATCATTGAAATGGGTTTATTCTCCACAGACAGATTTCTGAACATCTCCTGAAATTTGGGAAGGCTATTAACATAATCCAATCCATTTTCATTCAAGATACATTTGACCTAAATCCTGAGATTTTAGATATGAGTAAGGCCTAAAATCCTGGCCTTAGGGAGTTCAGCTTGGTTGATGAGACAGATAAGCAACCAAGCAGTGTAATAACTGTCATGATAGCTGTACACATAGGGTGTTGCAGGAGTATCATTAAGGCTACTGTGTTCTGATAGGGCTGGGAAACTGCTCTCTAAGAGCATTAATATGAACAAAGAAAGAAATTAGAAATTAAATTATTTTGACAAAGAAAAAAGATACTTAACTGAAAAAGAACAGGATGTGTAAGGGCCTAAAGAGAAGAGTAACCACAGTTCATTCAGGGAAATATGGGTCCCTCTACATGTCTGAAGCCCACAATTTCTAATATAAAAGGAGAAGGATAAGACCTGAGAGGTGAGCAGTAGCTAGATTACAAAAGGCCTTGATTACCAAGTTGGATTTTCCTGAGATGGAGATAAGGAGTGTGTGTGTTTGGGTGGGGGGGGGGGGGGGGGCACAACAAAGACCATAGCAACACTGCTAAGCATTCACTATGTACCACGTATTGTTCTACATGTTATTTAATCCTCATAACTTTACTGGGATAGAAACTGAGACAGGAAGGCTAAATAATATTGTCTCACAATCTTCAGCCTGTAAACATTATGCTTGATATTAAACCCATTATATGACTTCATGAGACTGAAACCATACTGTCCCAATGTATTAGCGACCGATTATATTTTAGGTCAAAATATTATTATGATAGATTTGGAAAGATGTATTGAGAAGAAGGCAAAACCAGTGACAAGAATATCACAAGAATAGAGGCTGGAGATAATAAGGAATTAAATGGAGGGAGTAGCTTGCAGTTACTACAGAGCAGAATGGATGAATTCTATAAATATAGAAGCAAAGAAATTTGGCAAGAAAATCTGGGAAAGGGAGGATTCTAGAGGACTACCAGGGTTATAGTTTCAGCAACCAGGAGGGAGTGTCAATGGGAAATAGGCATGCCATTTACTAAAAGTAAAATTCACAAAGAGCAACAATGTCTGGGATGGAGACGTTTATAACTTCAATTTTTGAAATAATGAATTTTATTTGAGACAGAGAGTGAGGGATAGAGACCACAAGTGATAGAGGGAGAGGGAGAAGCAGGCTGCCCAATGAGCAGGGAGCCTGACACATGGCTTAATCCCAGGACAGTGGGATCATGACCTGAGCCGAAGGCAGATGCTTAACCGACTGAGCCATCCAGGCTCCCTTGAAATAATGAATTTAATTCATCTGTGGATATCCAGGAGTTAGGCTAGCAACATGTTCTTAATGGCTGCCTCAACTTCAACGTTTAAGTGACGTCTTATAACAACAAAGAATGAATATCTTTCTTTCATCTGTTCTTTTTCCAATTCAAGTTGTAACCAAAATCAACCTATTATGACCCATACCTAAATTCCCATGCCTGCACTTTTCTCAACTTGGCTTATCACAAAAAGATAGATCTTCTCACTTCTATTCTTGAAGGAAGCATGAATCATACTCAATGGGAAAAAACACAGCACTGGGAGTCTTAAAATGTTCAGTTCCTCATCTCTCCCACATCTGTAATTCAGTGACCTACTCTCACTTAAAAAATATTTACAAATATAAGATTTCCTCTTAGTCCTTTTAGTTGGAAACTCCAGCTATTTATTTTAAAAGGTTTTGTGGTGGTATTTACTGTATTTCAAAAACTACATAACAGTAATACACAAATTTCTTTTGCAGTTTTGGTCCCTCCTTAAGAAAAAAAATTCATTGTTTACTTATTATTAAGCAAAATAATTGGCTTTATGTTAATTTATCTTCAATCTTGACAAATCTTTTAGGTTTATTTGTAACTCCTGGTGGCAGTTACTATTTTCTTGCTATACAACCTGTCCTTATGTAATTCTTTATCAGTGTATTTCTAAAACAAATATAATCAACCTTTTCTCTGTAATAGTCTCTGATAGTGCCACATTGCTATTAAATACAGTTCAAAATTCTTAAGTATGGCATCAAAGACCTTTATAAATTGGCCCTCTGTACCTTTCTATTTCTATCTTCAGCTACACTCCCAAATATACTACATGTTGCTCCCTCAGATGTACTACACTCTGTCTTATGCCTTGGCTTTTGCTAAAGTTACTCCCACTGTTGGAATTTGCTTCTCTAGCAACACACGTGCGCGTGCCCATGCACGCGCGCGCGCACACACACACACACACACACACCCCACTGGCATTTCACAGTCAGCTAACAAAGTCCAATTTAAATGTTAATTGACACTTTCTCTCTGAAGCCTTCCTTGATGCCCTTTAGCAGAATAAATTATCCTCTCATATTCTAGTATCTCTTTATATATATATCTCTTTAATACCTCTTCTCACATTGTATTTTAACTTAGGTTTTCCCAAACTGGGGTTCCTCTTGTATTCTCAAAGGGTGTTTTTGAATTATTTTTGAAAATGTTTTAAGTTTGTTCTTATTTCATTAATTGTAAAATATATATATATAAGTAAGCATTTCTAGATCATCCAGTTGAGCACTTATAACTAAGTACTATGGTACTACTTAATGCTGAAGTTTGCATTTACCTTTTTAATCATGTTGGACATATCTCACTATATTGTCACATGCTGAAGAAAATAACATGAGATAAACACTGTAAAAACGTTTTCTCCAAGTGAAGGCCTAACAAATGTCTCTACACTGCCATAGAAAGAAGAGTTCACATATTTAAAGGAAAGAAAAGTAATAGTATCATTTATAATTTTTGTTTTATAATTGTCCAAAAGTTAAATACTATTTGTTCAATCAGGTTTTAATTATGTACATATTCCATTAACTTTGCACAAAATTAAGTTCTCTTACCTTTTTGTTACTTTTCTTTTCAATTTAAATGGGTCTTAAATTACTCAACTTGGAGAAATATCATATATATGTAGATATATGTGTGTGTGTGTGTGTATGTATGTATTTTTTTCTTTCCCACTTTATTGCGGAAAGTAATATGAATATAAGAGAAAAATTTGGGTTTATTAAAGTATTTCTATATATAGCACAATCCTTGGAATAGAGTAAGGGCTCAAAAACTTATAATACCTAACCATAAAAGATCCTGAATAGCCAAATCAATCTTGAAAAAAAAAAAGCAAAGCTGGAGGCATCACAATTCTGGACTTCAAGCTATATGACAAAGCTGTAGTCATCAAGACAGTATGGTAGTTGCACAAAAATAGACACATAGATCAATGGACCAGAATAGAGAACCCAGAAATGGACCCTCAACTCTGTGTTCAACTAATCTTTGACAAAGCAGGAAAGAATATCCAATGGAAAAGACAGTCTCTTCAACAAATGGTGTTGAGAAAACTAGACAGCAACAATCAGAAGAATGAAACTTGACCACTTTCTTATACCATACACAAACACAGATTCAAAAAGGATAAAAGAGGGTGCCTGGGTAGCTTGGTCTGTAAGCGTCTGCCTTTGGTTCAGCTTATGATCCCAGGGTCCTGGGATGGAGTCCCACAGAGGGGAGTCTGCTTCTCTCTCTACCCTCCTCCCCCCTCCCTGCTCATGATCGCTCTATTTCTCAAATAAATAAATAATTAATAAATAAATAAATAAATAAATAAATAAATAAAATCTTCCAAAAAAGTGGGTGAAAGATCTAAATGTGAGACAGGAAAACATCAAAATCCTAGAAGAGAACACAGGCAGCGACCTCTTTGACATTGGCCATAGCAACTTCTTACTATACACAACACTGGAGGCAAGGGAAACAAAAGCAAAAATGAACTATTAGGACTCCATGAAGATAAAAAGCTTCTGCACAGTGAAGGAAGCAAAACTAAAAGGCAACCTACAGAATGGGAGAAGATACTTGCAAATGACATATCTGATAAAGGATTAGTATCCAAAATCTATAAAGAACTTATCAAACTCAACGTCCAAAAAACAAATAATCCAGTTAAAAAATGGACAAAAGATATGAATAGACATTTTTCCAAAGAAGACATACAGGTGGCTAACAGACACACAAAAAGATGCTCAGTATCACTTATCATCAGGGAAATACAAATCAAAACTACAATGAGATATCATCTCACACCTGTCAGAATGGCTAAAATTAACAACACAGGGAACAACAGATGTTGGCAAGGATGCAGAGAAAGGGGAACCAACCCTCTTACATTGTTGGTGGGAATGCAAACTGGTGCAGCCACTCCGGAAAGCAGTACGGAGGTTCCTCAAAAAGTTAAAAATAGAACTACCTTACAACCCAGCAATTGTACTACTAAGTATTTACCCAAAGGATAAAAAATACTGATTCAAAGGGACACATGGACCCTAATGTTTACAGCAACATTATCAACAATAGCCAAATGACGGGAAAAGCCCAAATGTCCATCAACTGATGAATGGACAAAGATGAAGTAGTGTATATATAAATACACACACACACACACACACACACACATATATATATGAAGGAATATTACTCAGTCATCAAAAAGAATGAAATCTGGCCATTTGCAACGAGCTAGAGTGTATTATAGAGCTAGAGGGTATCATGCTAAGTGAAACAAGTCAGTCAGAGAAAGACAAATACAGTATGATTTCACTCACATGTGGAATTTAAGAAACAAACCAGATGAACATAGGTGAAGGGGTAAAAAAAGAGAGGGAAGCAAACCGTAAGAGACTCTTAACTACAGAGAACAAACTGAAAGTTAATGGAGGGGACGGGGTTAGGGGATGGGCCAAATGGGTAATGGGTTTAAGGAGGGCACTTGTTGTGATGAGCCCTGGGTGTTATATGTAAGTGATGAATCACTAAATTCTATTCTTGAAACTAATATTACACTATATGTTAACTAACTAGAATTTGAATAAAAACTTGAAAAAAACAAAAAATTGTAAAAACACAATAAAATTTACTATCATAACCATTTTTGAGTATGCAGTTCAGTAGTGTTAAGTATATTCACGTTTGTAAAATAGGTATCCCTAACTACATCTTGTAGTGCTGAAGGTTTATACCAATTAAATAATAAGTCCCCCTATGAGAAACAAACTGAGGGCTACAGAGGGGAGGGGGGTGGGGAATGGGATAGGTCGGTGATGGGTAGTAAGGAGGGCACATATTGCATGGTGCACTGGGTGTTATACACAACTAATGAATCATCGAGCCTTACATCGAAAACTGGGGATGTACTGTATGGTGACTAACATAATATAATAAAAAATCATTATAAAAATAAATAAATAAATAAATAAATAAATAAATAAATAATAAGTCCCCATTTCCTAGTTCCTCGGAACCATCCTTTAACTTTCTGTCTCTATGGACTTGACTACTTTCAATAACTCATATACATGGAATCATAGAATATCTGTCCCTTTGTACTGGTTTATTTCACTTAGCAAAATATCCTCAAGATTCAACCATGTTGTAGCACATGACAGGATTTCTTTCTTTCTTAAGGCTGAATCCCATTGTATGAATATGCTACATTCTGTTTATCCATTTATGCACTAATAGACATTTGGGTTGCTTCCATCTCTTGCCTATTTTGAATATTACTGCTATGAACATATGTGTGCAAATATCTCTTCAAGATCCTGCTTTCAGTTCTGAATATATACATTTTATGATAATAAGCAGAAAACATCTTCATTTGCTGAGGGCCTAGAGGGCCACTTTCAGCATTCCTTAGATCTTCAAGTTGTTTTTATTTTTGGAGGTACTTTTCCAAAATCATATTGAAAATACTAACATGCATGTGTGTTTGACATTAAAATGATTTTAATGTGGTGAACAGTTACTGTTTATAAATGTGTTAGAAATTATTTGGTTATAGGTCACTGACTTAATTTATGATTGGCAGTGATTCCTCAACAGTAATTGTGCACACCAGGAATTCTTATAAAGCAAGGCTATCTAACCTGGAAAATGTTTTTAAATATTAGGAAATTTGGGGATGCCTGGGTGGCTCAGTCGTTAAGCGTCTGCCTTCCGCTCAGGGCGTGATCCCAGAGTTCTGGGATCGAGACCCGCATCGGGCTCCTCCACTGGGAGCCTGCTTCTTCCTCTCCCACTCCCCCTGCTTGTGTTCCCTCTCTCGCTGGCTGTCTCTGTCAAATAAATAAAATCTTATAAATAAATAAATAAATAAATAAATAAATAAATAAAGGAAATTGTGATGGTATTAAACTAATAGAATTGATGTGCTATGTTATGAATACTGAATTAAGCATGCATTGACCTCAAATTCAGTTTTTTCTTCTCCAGATTTAAGACACATTTTTTTTTTCACGTCTCAAGCATTTTTTTAAAGTCCCTCAGTAAGGGGCGCCTGGGTGGCACAGCGGTTAGGCGTCTGCCCTTGGCTCAGGACGTGATCCCAGTGTTATGGGATCGAGCCCCACATCAGGCTCCTCTGCTAGGAGCCTGCTTCTTCCTCTCCCACTCCCCCTGCTTGTGTTCCCTCTCTCACTGGCTGTCTCTCTCTGTCAAATAAATAAATAAAATCTTTAAAAAATAAAATAAAATAAAAAAAATAAAGTCCCTCAGTAAGATCACAGGTCCTAAGCACCGAGTATTTAATAGATATAACACATCTGAGGACCAATATTCCACCTTTAAAACTACATAAAAATTAAGCTCCCAGGTTATAATATGGTATATAAGAAAATAAATCAAATTAGATATGGTCCTTTCTGAGTGCTGTGTATCTAGTGTTACCTTGAGGAACAGAAATATTTTAAAGTTAAAATATGTGCTGGGGTCAGAAAATGAACAGAGAAACTTTTTTTTTTTTTTTTAATAAATTGAAACCATCCATCAAGTTAGGAGAATCAGAGTGCAGAAAAGACAATGCGGGTGGCTCTATGGGTCGAAAAACTTCATAAAAGCCATTCCAAGTTGGAGTAGTTTCACAGACATTTGTATACCAAATTTTCAAAAGAATCCCTCTTGCCCTGAATTTATTTACCCTGCAAACCCCAAGTTTCACAACTTATTCTTTAGCAAGAGAGGAGGACATCTTTATCTCAAAACAAGAGAAAAACAGAAATATTGCTCTATGGAATTTCAATTAAATATATGTCTTCAGAAGGCATTTAACTTTGAAACACCCTGATTCATGTGGATATTTGTTTAAAGTGTCAGGAAAACATGACCTGACCTTTATAACCTAAAAGAATGGTTGTCCAGTAATTAGTGCTGTAACTGCTACTTGCAACTGTTTTCAATAGATAACTGTGAGGTTTGTATATAAACTAAACTCACTTTCAATGGGAGTCCTTTAAAAACATATAGCAAGCAATCACACCGAAATATTAATTTGCACTCAAACACTTGATGCCACAAGACACTCCAATTATCTCTCACTGTTTAAGCCAGAAGACTTTTCCAGGCTTAAAACTAGTCTCTGAAGAGATTTAATTCAATATTACTTACCCAAAAGCAGCAAGCATGTTCTTTTTTTGACCTTCAGGTCAATGAGAGTGACCCAACTGAGACCCAATCAAATCTGAATATGTACCCCCCTAAAGAACTATTCACAAGGTTAATTGTATCTTGCTTCTATTTGCTGAATAAGGAATCAATTAAAGAGAATAGCAAAAGAAGCCATAAATGGCTATACGAACTATACAGAAGTAAGACATATAGAGAAATAGGCTCCCTTCTTCGCAAAGGACATAAAACAATGGTAGAGGCATTCTTGTGCTTCCTATCATCATTGCAATTAATATCTATTTTACTCTTGCATCAAATTATGTTATTTGAGAATTCACAGAGGCCAAAACAGACACCTAAGGTAATTTTGTTACTGGTCACAAGGCAAAAATTATTGGACTTAAATGCTATAAGGGTGAGTCAATTCACTATGTTGGGAGACGTAATAATAATAGATTTAGTTGTAACAACCTGGTATGGGGGGTGGGAGGAGAAGGTTTTAGTGAAAGTACTACTATGTACTTTCAAGGTTTATGTACGGGTAATGAAAAAATATATACCAAAAGAGCACAATTTATCAAGAAAGATAACAGAAAGAAGAAAAAATGTTTTCTACAGGAAATACAAAAAGGGCTGGAGGACCTCAGTCCTTAACATTATGCAAAATTATAGAATATAATAATGCAAAAGAGAGAGAAAAAATTCTTTAAACCTTAAATAATGACAATAAACATTTGAAGGCTTACTATTGCCAAACACTATCCTAAGAGTTTTATAAGCATCTTTTCATTCCTCACCACGATCCCTGAGGCTCAGAGAACTTAACTCCTTACTCAGGATCTCAAAGCAAGGAAACTGAATGAGTTTGAATCTGAAATATTGCAGCCAGTTCTTCATATTTAACTGTACCTTCTATCCATCTATTATCTACGACAAGACATGCAGACAAAACAACAATTCAGTATAAAAACAATGAGCATGAAAGCTTATAATAAAGTGATAGCTTGTGTGGAACAGGCAGTTATTGATGTTTCAGCTGACGAGTACTGAGACTTTAGAAACAGAGGCAACAGTAAGCCCGAGCCAACTGTTAAGGCTTCAGTCAACTGAAGGCCTCTAAGAGTTTGAAATTAGAGCCAAGTTTCTCTGTGCAGTTGATGTGTGTTGATTATACAGAGTTTCCAGTATTAGCAGTTCCTTGGCTTACTCTGAACAAAGCAAACCTGACATTTCACCAAGATGCCTGGGAAGAGATGAGGTTGGAGACTTCTGGCATAAATCTTGGTTTCCTACATATGGCTATAATAATGAAGTGTGGTTCTGATTTTCATCTCTAAAATGTACCAATAAGGTCAGAAATTATGTTCACTCATTCTATTATGAGGGCCTTCCTTCACCTCTCTATCAATCCATCCATCCTTCCTTTAGTCAATTCTTTATAGGGCTGAGCTCTGCATTGAGGCCCCAAACTTGAGTGTAACTTGTGTGTTGGCAGAATCCTAATAAACCTGAATTTATTAGTTGTAAACCTCATTCTGATAATCTAATTTTAAAACTATATCAAGAAGTCTCCCCTAAATCCCTTGCTCTTGATTAGATCAGACATTTAGTTCCTTCCAAATGTATAAATGCCATGTTCAATCCAATCTTTTCATTAGAAAAACTTGGAGCTGCTTACCCTTTTCTTCCAACAATAGGCTCCATCCTACTCACTTTCCCTCCCCAAATCCCATTGTGTTGGGATTAAATGAGACCAAAACATCTGTTCTTCTCTTCTGTGGCACCTCTGATGTAGTCTGTCTCACAGTGGCTCTATTGCTTTTCCCATTCAGCAGTTACTACTCACAGGATGTTAAACTGAGACCTGAACTATCAGGATCAACATTTGAATCAGGATTAGCTATCAAAGGAAGGCAACAATTTACTAGGCCTCATGAGGGGAATTGGCTTTTCAGAACAATTCTTCCCTCAAAAAAGCATGACTAACACACTGAAGGGAAAAACAAAGAGGCATAGAGCATGTTAGACTTGTTAAATAGTGGTGGTGTGCTGTGATCACTGCCTACTATGCGAAGGCAAGACAAAAAGATGTAGCAATGCAGTATTAAGTGAGAGACTGAAGCAAGAACGCACCTGTTCTCACTGTAATAATAGTCTCGAACTCTGAGTAACCAACCAAAGCTACAGCACTTCCTTTACAGCATACCATTTCTATTTTCAGCTTTTTTGCTTTCTTAAATCTTCCAGGTAAGACCTAATGAGTTCTGTAAGAGAAATCATTATGCTCTCTGAAAGTGCTCAAGTTAAAAATATAAGTTAAATTTATTGAAGGACTTGGTCCGGTAAGGGCTCCTCAAATGTGACATATACCTAAGTTGTATGTGTATTAGTGCATCTTTTGATTGCACACTGCTGAGGCAAGCAAGAGTGAGAGGATGCCTACAGCTCTTAGAACAACAACAACAAAAAAATTAATGTATTTGCTCTCCCTAGTACAGGTGCCCTTATCATCATAGAGTTGTTTTTATTAAGTACCAATTGTATATGACTGTGGTTGGGGCCAAGCATAAAGTCCATAACCTGTATCTTCTTGAGCTTGATTACTAGGCTCTTCAAAAAGGTCCCTCATTTGTTGTCCCTTCTATGAAGCATGCATTCCCAGGAAATAGCTAGCAGCAAGCAGCTAGTATTAATGGATTCTTTGAAGGACTTTCCTGGAAGCTAGCCTCCTGCTGAGGTGAGTGATTTTCCCAAAGGGAACTACGCAAAGACTGAACCTGGTTTCCAAGTTCCTTATTGTATCCTTAAACACGACTGAATTAAAACAAGTCATATACACCTGGACAGATGGTATGGTGTTGCTTCACTTCATATGTAATGGAGCATAATTCAGAGTACACTCCACTGATCTCCATGAAGTTCTCTTCCAACTCTTGACGAACTTGACAAGGCAGGCATTTCTGACTGTTAATGTATTTCTCTTCTGCTGGTGACCCTAAGCCAATGGAAAGAACTTACTCTAAGTGCAATAAAATAATCACTAGCCAATTTTTTTCAGAGGCCCAACATAATGTGCCTTTAATTTTTAATACAATCACTATGTCTTCTCATTTGGGGGAGGTGGGTCTCACTCTCCATTTCTCCCACTAAAATCCTAAAGTAACATCATCTGATGCTTAGATCACCCCATGTTTCTAATTCTTCTATTTCAATGGCCATATTGATTTTTTTCTCAGTATTTGATTATGAAAAATTTCAAACATACATAAAGTTGAAGCAATTGTACAGTAAATACCTATATACTTACCATGTAGGTTCTATAATTAAATATGCATTCTGATTGTGAAAATATGTAAATTAGGTCAGTCATTCTATTCCCCCAATGAACACATTCTTACTCTACTCGGAGTAACATCTAAATTCTTTGTCATAGTTTATCAGGCTCAGCCTGAGCTGATTTCCGACTTCTATATGACCTCATTCTTTCCCCCTCCTCCTTTCCATTATTGTTATCTGGGGACAGTGCCATTCTTTATATTCTTCAAATACAACATGTTTTTCCCTGACTTAGGGCCTTTACTTTTGCTCTTCTACTAGACCTACCCCTGACCATCTCCTTCTCTTTCTTCTGAGCTCAGCTTAAACATACTTCCTCAGAGATCTTTTCCTTAACCTACTCATCTGAAGCACATCTGCCCCTAGTTACTCTCTACCACAGTACCCTACCTGAGTGCATTTACAGACCATTTTCTGAAATTCCCTTGTTTTTGTGTTCACTTCCTATTTCATTTCATTAAAATGTGAGCTCATTGAAAGCAAGGACCTTGTCTTTTTTATTCACATCCAAATCTCAGTGGCTTGAGCAGTACCTAGTTCACAGAAGTTGAATAAACATGTGTTGAGTAAATTTGTGAGTGTCACGAAAAGGCAATCCTTCTTTTACACAGCTAAGTATAATCCACTATACTGTGGAAAACAAAATATAAACAGAAAAATCCTAAGACCTAGAACACATAGCCACTTGAGTAGTAACTGTCTTCAGCAGGTCATGGGGCACTTCCTAGACTAGATCAAAACAGGTACCAGTTAATCAGGATGATTCATTATAAAGTGGCACCCTAATCACTGTAGACATAGTTGTAGTGGACCTACATCTAGGATACTTAACAATGCTAAGGGAAGAGCTCAACATACAGGTAGGAAGGCGTTTAACTTTTCTTTATTGCATGAACCAAAAAAACCACAAAATATGCAAAAATGCTGAATTGGTGGCACTGCATTTTCTGTAAAATATTTCTAACCTATTGCAACTATTTTGAATATACCCTTTTAGGTTCAATATGACATTTCTTCTAAATATTTTGGAGTATTTTTTTTCTTCTTCATAACCTTCTTCCTAGCACCATGGAAAGCTTCAGGATAAAAAGAGAACTGTGGTGATTTTCCTACTAATTAGTTGCTCTTATTAAAAAGAGCAAGATAATTGATTTTAGGATGCACTACCCCTTATTAAGACCTAATTAAGCTGTATATCAAAGACTAATTAAATGGCATTATTCCATCTCACTGATGAGTCTTGATGCTTGGTGAATAGATTTGGGTGGTAGATGAATACTCTTGGAATAGATTTCACAGCCAGACAGATAAATATAGACTAAGAAGCTGAGTAAAGGGAATTTTCGATTATCTAAACCTAACACACTTATTGGTATTTCTTCAGCCTGACAGTTTGAAAAGCACAAAATGAAACGTTTAAATACAAACTCAGCACTGTGGTAGGATGGAGAACAATGAAACAGCTTCTTTGGAAAACTGAAAATTTAAATATGCCATTAATTCTCCCAGTGAAATGGCGGACTGGAGGATTGGAGTCATTTTTTTTTTTTTAACTCTGTTCTTGAGTCAAGCTACTTAGTCTTGATGAACCTCAGATGAGAGCCTAGTTATGCTGAAAAAGAATATCTGAAAACCTGAGATCATTTTTAGAGCTGCCAATCACCATCTTTGCTAAGTTATTCTGTGGATCTCAGGGAGAGGAAATGGGGAGTAGTAAGAGATTATCATCATGGTAAGGAATGTGAATACAGTAAGAGCCCAGATACTGATGAAACTGTGGTCCAGCCAAAGAGACACTGCCCTCAAAAAATATTTGGAGAGAAGAGCTATTAGTAAGATAAATGTTTTTCAGATTTTTATTCTAAACCAGAAATGAATGTTTTCAACAGCAAATCAATCTCTGCTAAATCAATATTTTACTTGACAAAGAAGATCATAAACTAACATTTCAAATGTTATGTAAATCCATTCATTGCTTTAATCCCATCAAGCTAACCTTGTACTGCCAAGGCTGCATCTTCAAGGCAGTGTCATTGTGACAACAGAAAGTCATCATTCCATTTAATCTATGAGGTCACAACCTCCTTGGATTATGGTGGATAGTCTCTCAAATTTTTTGGTGCTTCATAATGCAAAAGCTTTTGAATAAATCACAAGATATTTGCAGAAAGTAATGATTTCACTATACAGCTGAGCTATATTTGATTGTCTTTAATAGTTACCTTCACTAGCAGTATAATAATTTGCAAACAATAACATCAGTCATATGTCACTTTTGCACTCATTACTGGCCAAGGTATAACCCCCAGGACCAATAATCTATACTACTGAACATCTAAATTAAATGTCACTCTGTGCTAAGTGCAGGTTATTCAATTGAAACTGAACTTTCGCAACTATAACATGTATTTTGAATTATCTGAAGGACATCTACCCTTGAACTCTTTTTGCATTAATACACACAGAAGTGGAAATAGCTGCAACATCACTAAGAAAGCTGTGCAAATAGAGAACTGAAATCTCTATTACAGGAAAATGAGTAAACAATTTATTTTTAGCTATCTTTACCAGAACTCATGGGCAGGAGATAAAGGGTTTGACTCGTGTTTCAAGGTTGCCATTCTAGGTACTTTGTTAGATTTAATAGAGTTTATAATATTTAGATTACCTTCTAGATGCAGCTTCACTTTCTCTTTCATTTCACATAAAATTATGGATTTTAACATAATTTTAGATAATTATACACTGCACATGAATGCTGAAAAACAATCAATTAGTGGCAACTATAATTCTTTCTTTTGTTTTGCATTCCAAGCTTATTTTTTCTAATAGAGGTGGAACACGAAGGAAGAATGAGGATGGGGGAGGATTCATTTATCTCTTGGGCTTTGTGTCTCAATGGGAACAAATCTTTCATGAGCCCAAATTATGAATCCATAAATCTAATCAACAACATTAATAAAAGAGTAATGAGACACATTCATTACGTTCTTGGAGATCTTTATAAGAAAAATACTATCGATATTAAGGGAGAAATATCAAAGGATCATGGAAGACAATGACCCTGCTAGAAATTTTAAGGCAATAAGGAAATAGAGGGTACTTTATGACAAGCGCAGACAGCCAGTCCTCTGACAATTGGTTCACAATCATTAAACTGAATATATCCTCATCTAACTGCCCAGGAAATGATTGTTGTGTGTTAACCTTGAATCTGAGCTCATTTAGAAATAAAAAGTCTCAAGATACTAAGGAAAACATTTCTTTGAACAGCACACAATACCTTAATGTTAGAAACAGAGCAGCCCTTTCTATAGATGATATATTAGAAAATGAGACAGAGGCTTTACAATTTCGACCTAAGCTTCGAAGTACAATGGTATTCCAGTGCATTAACAATGGGTAGTGTGTCGCAATAAAATTAGCTAATCAAAATATGCTTTCGTTTAGGGGAATTGACATTCAGTTATGAGCAATTTGGGGAGTCTGCATGTCCAAATAACAATCAAAGTATAATGTGTATGATCTCCTCATTGCCACTGGCTTCTGCTTGGGGGGACAGACAGATGAGAGCAGGATTTGTGCTTGATTTGGGGGTTTTCACAGCTTGTGCCAAACCAATTGCCAGCTCAGCAAATGCAAAGACACACAAGCCTTATCAATAACAATTTGAGTGGCTGCTCACTCCATCCTGAGATGTGACTTGAGGCAAGTAATAAAACTATAAAAAATATATGATATTAGAAATGCACTTTAATTTCTTTATTTTAATTGCTGAGTAGAATGATATTATTTCTTTAAAATGTGTGAGAATCCTATTTCAGATTCAGGCTCCTTTATAAGTTCTTCTTTAATCTTTTCCTTTATTCTCCTTTTAATTACTGGTCTTATTTCTATTATTAAGCTATGAAGTTGAGTTTTAGAAAGATGGATAAGAAACATGGTCCTTTAGCAGAAATAATAATACTAAAAACCTCTTCAAAATACAAACTTTTACCATTGCTTTCTTTTCAAAATTCTCTAACAGCCCCCACCCCAACACACACACCTCCTATCTGGTATTACCTTGGTCTTTTATTTAGCTATATATAGATCTTCCATCATGACTGCTGATCTCAGGGAATTTATGGTCTTTGTTGGTTAATGCAAAGCCTCGCGTATAGAATGTGTTCAATAATGACTGAATGAATATAAAAATTACAATAGTCAGTAATGAATATCAAAAAAATGATTTCTAAAGCTGCTTAGCATTGTTTATGGTTGGAATAAGCATTTCCTTACTTTTGGAAATTGAGAAGCATTGTAAATTTATCTCATAGCCAAGTGATTTCAAATTTTTTGAATGTGACCCACAGTGCAAAATGGATTTTGCATTATGACATTAGGACCCACTACTTTCACAGACACACACATACCTAAACGATAAGCCTGTACACATACATACACGCATATCACTAAAGCAATATGGTGGGCAAAATTCTAAAATGACTCCCAATGAGTTATGCTCTTTTGTAATCCTCTCCCCTTGGTAGGGACAATGCCTGTGGATATAAGATGCTACCCCTTGATTAGGTTATACTATAAGAAGAGGTAAAGACATTTTTCAGCTATAATTAAAGTCTCTTGCCCCTAATCAGCTGAATTTAAGTTAATCAGAAGGGATATTAACCTGGGTGAGCCTGACTTAACCAGGTGATCCCTTTAAAGGAGAGTCAAAAGGTCAGAAACTTGAAGAAATAGAAGATCTTGAAATATAAAGGGTTCTAGTACTAATTCCAATATGGGATGGGAGAGGTTCTCCCATTGACTAAGCAATTCTCTGGACACTACACTAGCTGTTTATCCCCCAATTTAACTCAATTCTGACACTATCTTCCGGGAGATAGCATCAGATTCCACAGTCCTTCAAGACTGCTTCCCCTACCCCCCACCCACAAACACTTCAGATGTAAATTGCAAACCCAAGTTGCCACCTGTGCTTCTGACTGACCTGCCACAAATTGGAGATCCCCAAGACCCCGTCCTTGGGCTTTAGATACAAGACCCAAGTCCAAGAAGTTACCTGTACTTGTGACTGACTGGCTGTCGATCTGAGGTTCCCACAACCCCCTCCTTGGGTTCAATTAATTTGCTAATGCTGTTTACCGAACTCACAAAACTTGTTTTTTTCACTAGAGTCCCAGTTAATTATAAAAAGACAGAAGTCAGAAATAGTCAGATGGACGAGATGCATAGAGCAAGGTATGGAGAAAGGGTGCAGGGCTTCCATGCCCTCTCCAGGTGGATCATACCACTCTTTAAGAATTGCCACAAGTTCACAAACCCAGAAGATCTCTGAACCCAGTCCTTTTGGATTTTTATGGAAGCTTCATTTCATAGGCATGATTGATAAAATGATTGGCCAGGGGCAACTGATTCAACCTGCAGTCCATCCTCTATACCCCACAGGTCAGGCAGTAGGGCTGAAAGTTCTAATACTCTAATTACATGGTTGGTTTTACTGGCAACCAGTCCCCATTCTTAGGTGCAGTCCAAAAATTACCTATTCACACAACCAGAGCCAAATCTGTGCTCTCATCACTTCGGAAATTCCAAGGGTTTCTACCAAAAATGGGACAGAGAACAAATATGTTTCCTATTATAAATCACAGTATCACAGATGAGAACCCTGAGACTAATGTAAGACCCAGTCCCCACTTACACGTTTACTGCAACCTATGAGACCCTGAGCAGAGGCTCCAGCTAACCTGTGCCCCAATACCCGACCCACTGTGAGATAATAATGTTTTTTAAGCTGCTAAATTTGTGTTAATTTTTTATGCAGCAGTAAAAAACTAATACAATCCAACTTTATTTTTCTTTTTCTAAAATGGTGGTCACAGTCAATTGAATTGATAGCATATAAAATAAATATGAGCCCCAACCCACACTTTGAAAATTACAGCTATATCTTAAAACCATCTTTTCCATAATGCCAAAATATTTATCAAGAGAGGTTCATTCTTTTGAGTTAAAGAATTTTATGTTCAGAAACTCTCTTAAACATTAAAAGCCATTAATCAGGCCTTGATTCAAAGCAGTGAACAAAATATATATGGATTCTCACCCCTAGAAACTTAGTCTAAGGTTTGGAGATATACAAACAAATGAACAAAACCAAACATATAATCAGAGTCACTCAGTAACTACTTCATCACTATTTCAGCTAATAAACATGTATTTACTTGGGGGGATAATCATGAGAGAGAAAAATGAACATTATATAGTCCGTATTTTGAAGGGCTACAATATCTAGTAGGAAATATAAAACCTGTAAATAAATAAGTATCCCATGATAATTATACACTTGGTATCAAGAGAACAAAAGAGATAGCAAGGAGTGACAAACTCTAACCAGGGAATTCAGGGAAGGCTTCAGAAAAGATGTGACATTTTATTTGGCACCTGTGGGCGGGAGGGGTTTGCAAAATATCTCCAGTATCCAAAAACTTTCCATGTACCTTGTAACACTTTTTTACAAAATCCAGCTAAGAAATTTGGGCTTTGAGGCTGAATTTGAATTAATTACTGAAGTTCTTTCTTTGTTTTAAAAAGTTTGACATAAAATTATAACCCTGAAATACAAACTGAATTACATGAAGTTGGCACTACCAGTGACGAGTCAGTTAAATTCTGCAGTAGTAGAGAATTAGTCCAGACATTTCGGTTATTCTCTAAGATAGGCCTGAAGTAGATTTTAGCTAATGACATGGACTGAAATGATAATAATTATCGGGGTGGGAGGAGTCCGAGCAGGGCTTTAGAGACTGTCCTAAATCAAGCACCCACACTCAATTTTGTACAACATGCTGCTCTAGAGCCCAGTCTGGATTGTTCCATTACTGTTAAGAAGAACACTCTTCTCTTATACTCCATTATTTATAACTTAGCAAATGCTGGGAAATGAAGAATAACCACAGAAACAAGGCCAAAATAATTATCAACAGTTTATGCTGTGTGTGTTTCTTAGGTCTCTTTTACGGCCTATTTATCCTTGTTTTAAACACAATTCTAACAAGATTTCTTGTTTGTTTTGCTAACCTAGAGAAAGTCAGAAGCAATGCACTGTGCCTTTCAAACAATGCCACTGTGTCAGCTTTCGAAGGCTTTCCTTATATTTTATTCTGTAAGGGAGAATAAAAAATCTTTGGTATGGGGAGAAATTACTTTTATCTGTACATCAGAGAAAAATTCTTAAATGAAAAAGTCAATATTTTTTCTGAATTAATTTAATGACTTATTTCCAATACATAGAAAAATATTAACTAGTTCTGTATTTGGCTCAGAGTACTGTTTTCTGTTAGTACTCCACTCCTTTGGAATAGAAAATAGGGCCTCATGAAAAACTTTGTTATCATAATCACTTCCAGCAATCATATTTGATGTTACCAATATGTTTTCTTCAGGTTTTAATAATGTTTAGAGGGGTCTATATTTCCATTTTATTGATTTTTTTATTTTTTGAAGACGGATTACTTTTTTAAAGAGGGTGGAAGAATACTATTTCAGAAAGAAACACTGTATAAATAATTCACACCATAAAAATTAAAAGCTTAACTGAGGCTCCTGTTTGTTCTCTGCAGATCAAAGGCAGTTCTAAAAAAAGAACAGCTCTAGATACTTATTGGTTCCAAGTATAACGATTGCTAACATTCAAACAAGTTAGAAAGCATGGACAGCTGAATTAGACCTCTAACATCCCAATGTTCAAAATTTTGACCTCTATCAAGGGATGTATATAGCTAAGCCTGAAATTTGCTTCTAAAATAATCCCCAGTTGCTCATGGCCTCAGGATCATGATTCATTTCTTTTCTTTTTGGTGTTTTTTTTTTTTTTTTTTTTTGTAGATTTTCACAAGAAATGCAAATACTGACTATGAAAAAATGAAAGCATTAATATCATTTAAATTTTGCACAGTGTTCTGGCCATATGAAATTAATCATTCAGACCATCTTATTCTATGCCATCATGTTATTTCCATAATGTTAAAATTCCTATATCTTATTCTGAATCCAAATAAATGTAAACTGTGGAAAAATGGTTACAGAATCTATTGCTATTTCTGTTTTGTTTTTGTTTTTGTTTTTTCTTATCTTTAAGCATTAATTCATGGACCAAGACAAAACGGTTTACATCTGGACCCAAAGACTTAATTATAACTCAGTGAGAAACTAGTATAACTTTGTTTTAGTGAAAGAAAATATAAGAAGATTAGCTCGTAAGAGATGTTTTATGTCTTAAGAGTCTATCTTCATCATTTAAATTATTTGTGACATTTATTCAATTAAAATTTACCAAGCACCCAAAGCTTAGGTGAAAACAAACAAAAAATTCAAAGAAAAACTTAAGAAGTGGGCCCTATATATCTATATACATATATATAGTGGTGATAGGTCTTTCCAATAGAGTCTATAGTCTGCCTTTAGTTTACTTTTATACCAACGGATTACTTTTATGCCAGTGAACAATTTGTGAATGCTTTACAATAGTTCAGATCAAACAAATGATTATTTCACTTTGTTTATGATTGTTTTAATGTAATTTGTGCTATAGTATTACTAACAATTTTTTTCTCCCTTTGGAAAATTTACTTTAGGATAACTGGCAAAAATAGTGTCTCATGCCTCTGTCTCATAGCAATCTTGCCCTCATTGTACACTTATGGATCTACTACTCAGGGTTAGCTATCAGGGAAAGCAGTTGTATGAATCTGTCTTGTAATTAAATGTCTCTGTGCCTTAATTCTCTCATCTAGGATTCTGTTATTACTTAAGATTGCTGTTTGGAGAATTAAGTAGAATAGTATCTGTACTGCACTGAGCACAGTCTGGCATACAGTAAGTACTTTATAAGTATTGCCTATAAGTAGTAGTACATTTTATGATAATAAGGCACTGGCCTCAAGTAATTCACAGTAAGGAAACCAGGCATGCAGGCACAGAAGTAGCAGTACTCATACATTTAGTGAAAATGAATCCAAACATACACTTAAGGAGAAAAAGATATCTTTCATCTTTAATCTACCACCTCACAAACTTTCTCCTGTAAATTAGATTTTAGTTCCCATCTTCCCCGAAAAGAAAGTCATAAGTGAAATATAAAAAATAATTTTTTACTTTAAAACTACCAAGGACTTTGGCCTAAATGACTTAAGTTCACTCCTTTGCCATGTGACTTTTCAGTTTCCCAATTAATAGGACAGAACATATTCCTTCACCCCTAGCAAGAGATCCAGCCATGGGATGTGCCATGGCCAGTAGAAAGAGGGAGAAATGGCAATGTGATAGTTCCAAGCTTGATGTCTTAAGAGGCGCCTTTGTTCTATTTGCCCTCTTATGGTTCTGGCATACCCATGAGATGATCATGTGTAGCCTTCTGGTCTCAAGAGAAGGATGAGAGACAGATGGAATACAGCCACCACAGCCGAGCCAGCAGAGCCTAGGTCAGCCAATGACCAAGCAACCTACAGAACTGTGTACCAAATAAATGTTCAATGTTGTATGCCACTGAGGTTTATGCTTGTTTGATTTGCAGTTTCAATGTAGAAAAGCTAACCAATACAAACAGTTCCAACCTGTTGGGGTATTAAAATTAATTTTTACTTTTTAAAATAACTTTTTACTTTTTCAAATCACTGCCTCTAACAATACCGCCCCATGTCCTCTTTCCATTATCCCATTACATCTCAGACATTATGGGCAAATTCCATAATTGCTCTTTTTAGTCATTAAAAAAACTAATAAAAAAAATAGTGTGCTACTGGCATAAAGACAGATATGTAGAACAATGGAATAGAATAAAAGAGCTCAGAAATAAACATTCAGGGGCACCTGGGTGGCTCAGTCGTTAAGCGTCTGCCTTCGGCCCAGGGTGTGATCCCAGAGTCCTGGGATCGAGCCCCACATCAGGCTCCTCTACTGGGGGCCTGCTTCTTCCTCTCCCACTCCCCGTCTGTGTTCCCTCTCTCGCTGGCTGTCTCTCTGTCAAATAAATAAATAAAATCTTAAAAAAAAAAAAAAGAAACATTCATATTTATGTCACAAGATTTTCTTTTTTTTTTTATTATGTTAGTCACCATACAGTACTTCATTTGTTTTTGATGTAGTGTTCCATGATTCATTGTTTGCATATGACGTCCAGGGCTCATTGCAATACGCGTCCTCCTTAATACCCATGGCCGGGCTAACCCATCCCCCCATCCCCCTCCCCTCTGAAACCCTGTTTGTTTTCCAGAGTCCATAGTCTCTCATGGTTCATTGCCCCCTCTGACTTTCCCCCTTTATTTTTCCCTTCCTTCTCCTAATGTCCTCCATGCTATTCCTTATGTTCCACTTATACGGGAAACCATATGAAAATTATCTTTCTCTGTTTGAATTATTTCACTTACCATAATCCCATCCAGTTCCACCCATGTCGATGCAAACTGTGGGTATTCATCCCTTCTGATGGCTAATATTCATTGTATATATGGACCACATCTTTATCCATTTGTCTGTTGAAGGGCATCTAAGGTCCTTCCACAGTTTGGCTATTATGGACATTGTTGCTATGAACATTGGGGTGCATGTGCCCCTTCTTTTCACTGCATCTGTATCTTTGGGGTAAATACCCAGTAGTGCGATTTCTGGGTCATAATATAGCTCTATTTTTAACTTTTTGAGGAACCCCCATACTGTTTTCCAAAGTGGCTGTACCAACTTGCATTCCCACCAACAGTGTAAGAGAGTTCCCCCTTTCTCCACATCCCCTCCAACATTTGTTGTTTCCTGCATTGTTAATTTTTGGCATTCTAACTGGTGTAAGGTGGTATCGCAATGTGGGCTTGATTTGAATTTCCCTGATGGCTAATGATGTTGAACATTTTTTCATGTGTCTGTTAGCCATTTGTATGTCTTCTTTGGAGAAGTGTCTGTTCATGTCTTCTTCCCATTTTTTGACTGGATTATTTGTTTTTTGGGTGTTGAGTCTGAGTTCTCTATAGATCTTGGATACCAGCCCTTTATCTGTAGTGTCATTTGCAAATATCTTCTCCCATTCTGTGGGTTGCCTCTTTGTTTTGTTAACTGTTTCTTTTGCTATGCAGAAGCTTTTTATCTTGAAGAAGTCCCATAAGTTCATTTTCGCTTTTGTTTCCCTTGCCTTTGGAGATGTGTCTTGAGAGAAGTTGCTGTGGCTGATGTCGAAGAGGTTACTGCCTATGTTCTCCTCTAGGATTTTGATGAATTCCTGACTCACATTGAGGTCTTTCATCCATTTTGAGTTTATCTTTGTGTATGGTGTAAGAGAATGGTCGAGTTTCTTTCTTCTGTATATAGCTGTCCAATTTTCTCAGCACCATTTATTGAAGAGACTGTCTTTTTTTCACTGGATATTTTTCTTGCTTTGTCGAAGATTAATTGACCATAGAGTTGAGGGTCCATATCTGGGCTCTCTATTCTGTTCCATTGATCTGTCTGTTTTTATGCCAGTACCATGCTGTCTTGGTGATCATAGCTTTGTAAAATAGCTTGAAATCAGGCAACATGATGCCCCCAGCTTTGATTTTCTTTTTCAACATTTCCTTGGCAATTCAGGGTCTTTTCTGGTTCCATACAAACTTTAGGATTGTTGTTGTAGCTCTTTGAAAAATGCAATTGCTATTTTGATCGGGATGGTGTTGAAAGCGTTGATTGCTCTGGGCAGCACAGACATTTTAACAAAGTTTATTTTTCCCATCAATGAGCATGGAATGTTTTTCCATCTTGTTGTGTCTTCTTAATTTCTTTCATAAGTGTTCTGTAGTTTCTAGAGTATAGATCCTTTACCACTTTGGTTAGGTTTATTCCAAGGTATCTTAGGGTTTTTGGTGGTATTGTAAATGGAATCAATTCCCTAATTTCTCTTTCTACAGTTACACTGTTAGTGTATAGAAAAGCAACTGATTTCTGTGCATTGATTTTGTGTCCTCCACATTACTGAATAGCTGTATGAGTTCTAGCAATTTGGGGGTAGAGTCTTTTGGGTTTTCCACATAAAGTATCATGTCATCTGCAAAGAGAGAGAGTTTGACTTCTTCTTTGCCTATTTGAATACCTTTTATTTCTTTTTTGTTGCCTGATTGCTGATGCTAGGACTTTTAGTACTATGCTGAACAATAGTGGCAAGAGTGGGCATCCTTGTCATGTTCCTGATCTTAAGGGAAAAGCTCTCAGCTTGTCCCCATTGAGAATGATACTTGCTGTGGGCTTTTCACATATAGTTTTAATGAATTTGAGGAATGTTCCCTCTATCCCTACACTCTGAAGAGTTTTAATAAGGAAAGGATGCTGTATTTTGTCAAATGCTTTTTCTGCAATTGAGATCATACAGTTCTTGTCTTTTCTCTTATTAATGTATTCTCTCACATTAACTGATTTGCAAATGTTGAACCACCCTTGCATCCCAGGAATAAATCCCAGCTGGTCATGATGGATAATCTTTTATGTACTGTTGGATCCTATTAGCTAGGATCTTGTTGAGAATTTTGGCATTCATATTCATCAGGGATATTGGTCTGTAATTCTCCTTTTTGATGGGGTCTTTGCCTGGTTTGGGGATTAAGGTAATGCTGGTCTCATAGAATGAATTTGGAATTTCTTCTGTTTCTATTCTTTGAAACAGCTTCAGAAGAATAGGAACTATTTCTCCTTTAAATGTTTGGTAGAATTTCCCTGGGAATCCATCAGGCCCTGGACTCTTTTTTGGAGGTTTTTGATCACTGTTTCAATTTCGTTACCTGTTAATGGTCTATTCGGATTGTCAATTTCTTCCTGTTTCAGTCTTGGTAGTTTATAGGTTTCCAGGAAGGCATCCATTTCTTCAAGGTTGCTTAATTTATTGGCATATAGCTGTTGATACTTTCTAATAATTGTTTCTATTTCCTTGGTGTTAGTCATTATCTCTCCCCTTTCATTCATAATTTTATTAATTTGGGCTCTTCCTCTTTTCTTTTGGATATGTCTGGCCAGTGGTTTATCGATCTTATTAATTCTTTCAAAGAACAAGCTTCTAGTTCCATTGATCTGCTCTACTATATTTCTGGTTTCTAATTCATTGATCTCTACTCTAATCTTTATTATTTCTCTTCTCCTGCTTGGCTTAGGCTTTATTTGTTGTTCTTTCTCCATTTCTTTAAGGTGTAAAGTTAGCTTGTGTATTTGGGATTTTTCTGTTTTTTTGAAGTGAGGCTTCGATGGCTATGTATTTCCCCCTTAGGACCGCCTTTGCAATATCCCATAGGTTTTGGATGTGTTTAATTCTCATTGGTTTCCATGAATTGTTTTAGTTCTTCGTTAATTTCCTGGTTGACCCAAACAGTCGTAAGCAGGATGGTCTTTAGCTTCCAAGTGTTTTAATTCCTTCCAAATTTTTTCTTGTGATTGAGTTCCAGTTTCAAAGCACTGTGGTCTGAGGGGCGCCTGGGTGGTGCAGTCGTTAAGCATCTGCCTTCGGCTCAGGGTGTGATCCCAGCGTTCTGGGATCAAGCCCCACATCAGGCTCCTCCGCTAGGAGCCTGCTTCTTCCTCTCCCACTCCCCCTGCTTGTGTTCCCTCTCTCGCTGGCTGTCTCTCTCTGTCAAATAAATAAATAAAATCTTTAAAAAAAAAAAAAAAAAAAAACAAAGCACTGTGGTCTAAGAATACGCAGGGAATAATCTCAATCTTTTGGTATCAGTTGAGACCTGATTTGTGACGCAGTATGTGGTCTATTCTGGAGAAAGTTCCATATGCACTCAAGAAAAATGAGTATTCTGTTGTTTCAGGGTGGAATGTTCCGTATATATCTATGAAATCCATCTGGTCCAGTGTGTCATTCAAAACTCTTGTTTCTTTGTTGATCTTCTGCTTAGATGATCTGTCTAGTGCTGAGAGTGGAGTGTTGAGGTCTCCCACTATTAAAGTATTATTATCAATATGTTTATTTTGGTTACCAGTTGGCTTATGTAGTTGGCTGCTCCCATGTTGGGGGCATATTTATAATTGTTAGATCTTCTTGTTGGATAGACCCTTTAAGAATGATATAGTGTCCTTCTGTATCTCTTACTATAGACTTTAGCTTAAAATCTAATTTGTCTAATGTGAGAATTGCTATCCCAGCTTTCTTTTGAGGTCTGTTGGCATAAAAAACGGTTCTCCATCCCCTCACTTTCAGTCTGGATTTATCTTTAGGTTCAGAATGAGTCTCTTGTAGACAGCGTATGGATGGGTCATGTCTTTTTATCCAATCTGCAACCATGGACCATTTCATGGGAGCATTTAGGCCATTCACGTTGAGAGTAATTATTGAAAGATCCGATTTTATTGCCATCATGTCCTTGTTTCTATCGATTGTCTCTGTAAATTTCTGGTATTACTCTTGGGTCTTTCTTCTTTTATAGAACCCTCCCTTAATATTTCTTGCAGGGCTGGCTTGGTGGTCTCATATTCTTTCAGTCTCTGCCAGTTTTGGAAGCTCCTTGTATCTCCACCTATTCTGAATGACAGGCTTGATGGATAAAGTATCCTTGGCTGCATTCTTCTCATTTAGTACCCTGAATATGTTTTGCCAACCCTTTCCGGCTTGCCAGGTCTCTGTGCACAGGTCTGACGTTATTCTGATGCTCCACCCTCTGAATGTAAGAAATCTCTTCCCCCTAGCCACTTTCAAGATTATGTCCTTGGATCTAAGATTTATGAATTGTACTTTATATGTCTGGGTGTTGGTCTGTCCTGATTGATCTTGGGATGGGTCCTCTCTGCCTCTTGGACACGAATGCTTGTTTCCTTCCCCAGATTAGGGAAGTTCTCAGCTACAGTTTGCTCAAATATATCTTCTAGACTTCTTTCTCTCTCTCTCTCTCTCTCCACCCCCTCAGGGATCCCAAAAATTCTGACACTGGAATGTTTCATGGAGTCATTAATTTCTCTCAGTCTGTTCTCTTAGACTTTAATCTGTTTTTCCCAGTTATCCTCAGTTTCCTTCTTTTCTATCATCTTATCTTCTAGCTCTCTAATTCATTCTTCTTCCTTGTTTATCCTGGCAGTCAGAGTATCCAGTTTAGACTGCATTTCATTCATAGCATTTTTAAGTTCGGCCTGATTAGATCTCACTTCTGCTCTAAGAGATTCCATTTTGTCGCTAATATTTTTCCTCAAACCTAGATATCGACTTCGTAATTGTTACTCTTAAGTCTATTTCTGACATCTTGCTTATATCCATATCCATTAGGTCTGCGGCACAGGCCACAGTCTCTGATTCTTTTCTTTGTTGGGGGTTCCTTCCTCCTCTTCATCATTCTGTTGCAGGGTGGTTGAGGCAATGTACAGAGTTCCAAGTATAAACCACGACCCCAGCAAGATGCACCTGTTTTATAGGGACCTTAGGGTTGTCATCCTCTTTTTCTTCCAGCCTGTCTTCTCAGGGAAGGGCCTGCTGTGCTGTTATTCAGGCAACCCTGCTTGGCAGAGCTGCCCTGACCACTGCTGGGGTGGGGGGAAGGGTGGGCTCAGTGAAAACTGCTTTGGGGGGCTTTTGTTCCCTGGGGGCTTTCCCTGGCAGCTTTCCGCGTGTCTTCCGAGAGTCAGAGCAGAAGTGACCATATCCAAACCTTTGTCAGAGAACAGAGAAATCGTAGTCTGCTCTTCACTGAATTCTCCAGGCCACACTGTCTCCTTTTCTGTCTGACCTCCCTGATTTTGCACCCCACAGCAACACTCCCAGTGGTGGAAGCCAGGGCCTGGCACATCTCTGCCCTTTGTGCTTTTAAACCGTGAGCCACCCCTGGATCCTGTCTGGGGGCTGCACTGAAGTCATTTTCCCGCAGCTAACAGCCTGCAAGTCTGCCCAATCCCCAGCATGGGACACTTTTGCGCTCCAGTGTTATACCACCCTCCCACCACCAGCTTATGGCGGCTCCCTCCCCCTTCTGTTTATCTTCTGATATCTGGGTACAGAACGGCTCCCCGCTTCATACCTTGAGACCCTAGGAGATATTCTGTTTGTAGAGATCCAGGTTTATATTCTTATATCTCAGGCTGACTTCGTGGGTGTTCAGAATGGCTTGGTAGATATCCAGCTAAATTCAGGGGACCAGTTGAAACAGGGTCCCCCACTCCTCCACCATCTTTTCCATCTCAGTTCTGGTCACATGATTTTCAACAAGGGTGCTAAGACCATTCAATAGGGAAAGATCGGTCTCTTAACAAATGATGTTGGAAAACTAGATATACACACACAAAAATATAAGTTTGGACCTTTACCTTACACCATATACAAATATTAACTCAATGGATAAAGGCCTAAATATAAAAGCAAAACTATTAATATCTTAGAAGAAAAGACAAGGGGAAAATTTAATGACACTAGATTTAGAAATGATTTCTTGGATATAACTCCAAAAGCATTGGCAACAAAAGAAAAAAAATGAGATAAATTGGATTTCATCAAAATTAAAGGCTTTTGTGTATAAAAGAACACTATCAGTGAAATAAAAAGGAAAACCACAGAATGAGAGAAAACTCTGGCAAATCATTTATCCAATTAGTGATTAATATCCAGACTGCAAGAAGAAGTCTTAGAACTCAACAACAAAAAAATCCAATTTAAAAAAATGGGCAAAGGACCTTAATGGCCACTTCTCCAAAAATGACACAAAAATAACTAATAAACACATGAAAAGATGCTCGACATCACTATCAGTAGGAAAATTTAAGTCCAAACCATAATGAGATACCAATTTAGACCCAATGGGATATGGGATGACTACTATCAAAATAAAAACAAAACAAAACAAAACAAAACACACACACACACACACACACACACACACACACGAAAATAACAAGTATTAGCAAGAATGTGGGGAAAGTGGAACTTCTGTACTTTGCTGTTGGGAATGTAAAATAGCGTAGCTTCTGTGGAAAATGGTATGTTCTTCAAAGCAATGCTTAAAAAAAATTAAATACAGAATTACTTTATAATCCAGCAATTCCACTTTGAGGTACAGACTGAAAAGAACTGAAACCAGGGACTCAATCAGGTATTTGTACATCCGGTTTATAACAGCATTATTCACAATAGTCAAAATGTGGAAACAATTCAGGTATCCATCGATAGATGACTGGATAAACAAAACGTGGTACACACACACACACACAATGGATTATTCAGGTGAAAGGAAATTCTGACCCATGCTACGACTTGGATTAACCTGGAAGACATTGTGTTAAGTGAAATAAGCCAGATTTAAAGGACAAATACTGTTTGATTCCATTTACATGAGGTACTTAGAGTAGACAAATTCACAGGGACAGAAAGTAGATGAGGGTAATGAGGAGCCAGTATTTAATGAGTACAGAGTTTCAGTCTGGGAAGATGAAAAACTTCTGGAGATGGATGATAGCAGTGACTGCATAACAATGGAAATGTACTCACTGCCACTAAACTTTATACTTTAAAATGGTTAAAATGGTAAATTTCTTGTTATGTACACTTAACTACAATAAACACCTTATAAACATACAAACTCATTTCAGACCTATTTATATCTTTGGTATCCAACAGAACACTGATCTCCTTCTCTCTGTCACTAAGTAAACCTCAAACCTAGTGTCCTGAAACGGGTAGGTCAGATGAAGAAGGCAAGTTGTGTTTGTTGTTAGTTGTTTTTTGTGTATTTTTTTTGCCTTCGTTCTCCTCCTATCCTCTTCTTTGTCTAGCTGTACAGGGTTAAAGTTTAGATTAGGGGAGGAAAGAGATATTAGGGTTGATTTTAATGGAATAAACCAGTTGATTCAGATAGGGAGATGTTTCATGTCTCATTCTGGTTTGGTCTGATTTGCTGCTGCTGGTTGCCTCTACTCGTATGTGGTTTTCACATGGGGTCTGCTCTGCCAAGGTATCTCTCACTCCTCTTGGCTCTGCTCCCATTGCAGCCCTGTGGCAAGACAGCTGAATCTGTAATTCAGCAAGTATTCAAGCAGGAAGCAAGATGACAATCTCTCTTTAATGTTATCTGTAATTTATTTTAAAATACTTCAGTAGAGACAGTGGGATATAATGGCCTCTGCAATGAATTAACTCTCTTGGAAACATTAGTTTACATTTTATCTACTATAATCAGAAATGCATAGTCCAATGGAGGCTAGCTAGCATCTGAAGGTTTCAATCAGAGATCTATAGATGGTTAAGACAAGTATTTTAAATATTCCTCCCTAAAGCTTGACTAAAAGATTTGTTATCTAAGGTTAACTGTATAAAAATTTTTTTTCATTAATGAATAAGGTGAAGTTTAAAATATAGGTTGACTAAAATGTCTGCCCTTGCATAAACAGAATAAAACAGAAGGAATCTGGTCAACCTCAGAGCTCACACATTTAGAGAAATATCTTTATCCTTGACACTTTACATTTTCTCTTGCCCTTCCCCCCTATTTCAAACTTACTGAAGGCTTCTGTTACTTGATTCAATTAGAAAATAGGGCAATCACACCATCAGAATGTGCTGCAAACTTTCATTGCAACCACTGGTCAAAGTACTTAATAAGCGTAGTGGGGATTCCTCCAGTCCACAGAAAGAAGTCAAATGAGTATCTCTGCATCTGCTTGCTAAAAAATGTCTGCATGAGATGCAAAATTTGTTCCAGGCACATAGTAGGTGTTCAGTCATGTTTGTGAAATAAATGAATTGTATAAGGACCTAAAAAACCTACTATTGGGGTGCCTGGGTGGCGCAGTCGTTGGGCCTCTGCCTTTGGCTCAGGGCATGGTCCTGGCGTCGTGGGATCGAGCCCCACATCAGGCTCCTCCGCTGGGAGCCTGCTTCTTCCTCTCCCAGTCCCCCTGCTTGTGTTCCCTCTCTTGCTGTCTGTCTCTGTCTCTGTCAAATAAATAAATAAAATCTTAAAAAAAAAAAAAAAACCTACTATCTTTCACTTACAAAAAGAGGGAATAAGGCTGGGCTGGGATTGAGCAATCAATTTAAGTGTCTGATTCTTGATCTCTGCTCAGGTCTTGATCTCACCTCAGGTCTTGATCTCAGTGTCGTGAATTTAAGCCCTGCACTGGGCTCCACACTGGGTGTGGTGCCTACTTAAGGGAAAGAGAAAAGAAAAGAAAAGAAAAGAAAAGAAAAGAAAAGAAAAGAAAAGAAAAGAAAAGAAAAGAAAAAAGAAAAGGAAAGAAAAGAAAGAGAAAATTCATTTATAAAGCAGGAATCTACTACAAAGGGAAAAACTGGCTATGGATAGCTAGCTAAATAAGTAGATAGATACATGAACAGTTTCATTGTTGCTCATGTCAGTTTGTAATGGTTAAAGGGCTCATCTACCATTCTCTACATTCTTAACCTCTTCTTGAAGTTGGCAATAATGCACCCTCTTGTAGCACATTCCAGGGGACACCAAGTTAAGCATATCCCTTGAGCCTAATTACACCCTCTTCCAAATAGGAGCCCTGTTACTCTCATGAAGTCGTAGAGTCTCAGAGGAATAGCAGCTGCAGCAGCAGCTGTAATGCTGAATAGAACCTTAAGTAAATAGCCTAGAAGGCCAGGGAACAATGAATTATAATAAACCAACTATAATTAGTAATAAAAGCCTTAAAATAACTGTACTCATGAGATAGTAGTGGTCATATCCTTGCTGTGTTCTGGAAATAATAGAATCGTTTTTTCACCAATGTAACTACAATGGTAATTAAAAGCTGATTTAGGATCAAAGGCAACCTCAAGGTTATAAATATAAGTAGCTGGCTCTCCAAGTCTAAGTATCTTGTTCATTTCACATCTTCACTCTTTTTTAAAAAGTAGGGAGGGGCTTTTGGAGACTATCTTTAAAAAATAAGCAAAATCAGCTGACAAGTGAAGCAAGTCACTCAGCCAATACAAAAATATTTTTTATGCCTATAACATTTGGGAGAGAGAGGACACAGGCAGCATGAGAAAGAAAATGGCTATTTACATGGTGTTTTCTAACTGGATAGGCAAAGTTTTCATTGCTAATCTCCATAATATGTGGAAGAAATCTGGACTGAGAGGTGAATAATGTAGGCAAAAGTAGTTGGATGCTGCAAAATGGAAGAGGCAATGTTTGGTCAGGCCCAGAACGTTTCCACTCGTGGCTGTGTGGTAAAATATCTGTTTACTGCCATAGCTTTCTCAGTTTAATAATCATTCACTGTTGTACATTTTTAAATTGTTTACTTGATAAAATCATCATGTCCAGATACAAGCACAAAGCCACAGGAGTGAGAATGTAACAAAATCATTAAAGGCAATGTTAAAAAAAATTACATCATATTAGATTCAGTGCTTCAGAATTAGCATCATATTACACTAACAGGAAGCTTTTAAGAAAAACACAGTGTAACCCCACATAATTGGTATTGGGAATAGCAAGCAAAACAAAGACAGACTTGTCCTCATGGAGTTCACAGTCCAGCTGGAGACAGACATTAATCCATGTATAATGGCAATAGTGATAAGTGCTAGGAAAGGAAGCCTAGAGGGCCATGAAAAGTGTACAGTAGAAGAATGAGCCCAGTCTGGGCAAGGTGGAGAGGTAGTCAGAGAATGAAGCCCTGAAGAAGAGCCATTTGCTGAGATATGAAGGGCCACATCCACGTAAAGGAGCCATAAGGAGGAAGTAGAAGGGGAAAGAGGATGGAGCTGGAGGAACAGACTAATTTCTGCCTATGCAAAAAAGTTCTATGGCTAAAGGCATCATGGCACCTAAGAGGGACTTATGGAAAGTCATTTTTCCCACAAGAAGAGTATTTTGAAAATGTGTCTATTCTGTTAGTTAAGCAAAAATGGCAATCTAGGATATGAATATTTCTTCTTCCCTCTTCTGTGTTACCGGCATCCTTTCATGAGTTGAGAGCCCTGGAATCTATCTACACATAGCACTCCAGGAATTCACCAAGACAAGTGGCAACATATGTGTTAGCCCTATTATACAGGGAAAGAAACAAGTCTTCATTAAGCCTCATGTCCCGAAGTTTTAAGTTCAAGTGATAAGTCCTCAATAAACACTGTATAACTCAAAGCATGAAGAAAGATTATCAACTGTGGCCATGACAACATAGTAAGCCTATGATTTACTCATTTATTTCTTTAAAAGGTTTTATTGAGCACCTACCAACTGCTAAGCATTTTTTTCTGGTTCTGGGAGATAGAGTCAAAATCACAAGAGAGAAAACGTTTAATCTTATGAAGTATACATGCTAAAAGAATCAAAAGAGACCATAATAATGTAATTTAATCAATAAAAAATAGATGTGGTAAGTGTTATAAAGACAATAAATGGAGCGATGGCAGAATAACATATGTTGGTTAAAAAAGCCCTCTCTAATTAGGTAATATCTGAGCTGAAACATGAATAAAGGAAAAGAACAAGTCCACTTTGGGAAACATAGCTAAGAGCAGCCAGACAGAGAAGTAGTAGGTTGAGGAAGGGCTGAGATGCTCCAAGGAGAGTAAGAGGCTCCTATTAACTTGAGAGCAGTGAATAAACAGGAGAGAAATGTGTCATGGGGATTGGGAGTTAAGCAAGAAAAAGTATGCAAGTATGCAGGGCCGTTTAGGTCTACGTTTAGATTAGAAGAGTTTACACTGTCTTCTGAAACTAAGGGGAAATGAATAAAGAGTCTTAGGCAGGGGAATGCCATCTTTGGGTATATGTTTTACAAAGACCTTTCTGAATGTTTGGTAGAGACAAAGTACATTGCAGAGGGACAAGCATGATGGCAGGAAAAGACATATAATAGTAATGATCACATGGCTCTTAAATAGAGAAGTGTCTCTCTGTCTTGGCTGCAAGGAAAAAATGAGATAAAGCAGAACATGTCAACATACTGAGGTAAGAGAGAAATATATGTCAGATAAAGATTTTGGCATGATAATGTTCTCTAACAGAAACTAAATTTTTAACATGTATGAATATACGAGTGAATGAGTGAATCAAACCCAAACATCAACTAACGCATTTGTTCATATAAGGCATACAAGCATCATGGGTATACCAAAGAATACCTTTTTTCAAACAGGATCCTTTGATTTGATCTCTAAGTTGTAACTATCCTATCTCTAATTCCCATTCCATTAGGCTAATATTTCCATATTATATAGGCATATTGCTCTGAAAGCAGTATTTTTCTATCATCTGGCATCAAAAAAATTATACTTCAGAATTTTTTTTTTTTTTTTTTGGCTCAACTCCAGAGGAAACTGTTCTAATGATATTCTGATTGATGTCAAGGAATAAACTGCTGTAATTCATTTCAGCTATGACAATTTGTCCTCATTTCTCGTATTCAAGAGAGTATACCTTCGCTTATGGCCACCTGATTCTCTATACACGGTTATCCACTCTTAGGATGTAACCTGGATTCCTGATTTCTGACCTTGGCCTCTTGACCTCTCCCATTTCTTACCATGAGAGTGTACTCTCTTTGGCTTCTGACCTAAGCTTTTCTCATTAGCAGGCAGTAATGAGCACTTCGGTCAAAGCAGAAAGAAGACCTTGTCACATCTCTACCTCTCTTAGAACTTACGTGCTGCCAGACCTGACTTCCAACCCACAGAGAAGTGGGATCAAAATATATTTACAGATTTGTCATCGCACAAAAAAAAGATTTTACTTTGGATATATTTTACTAATTGAGCAAGGGCCCACAGCATTTGAATCAAACAGATTTCTACCTTTTTTCACTGTATCCTCCATAGTTATTGGAATCATATGAATATCCAACATATTTAGATTACTTATTGTATTTCAGACACTGTAACATGTTTTCCCCCTATTTTCTGATATAATCTTGGTAACAAGCTCATAAGTTGGATTCTTTTATAATTTCCATTTTACAGGTTGGGAAACTAATTTGAAGATGCTAAAAAGGTTGCCAAGATTTTACACTTAGAAAATTGGTAAAGCCAATTCATTTCAAGTCTGTATTATTCTAGAACCCTCACTGTTAGCTACTAGCTAGTGTTAGCCAGCAAAGAAGAAAGTAAAACATGTATTCATCCATGCTATGTGCTCTGTTTTTTTCCTTATGTTCTTATGTTTAAAAAAGATTTAATTCATGTCATAATACAAAAATAGATTATTTTAAGGAAAAAAGTTGCACATACGAGTTGAAATTTTAATTATTATACCAGCTTATCTGGATAAAAAGATTTTAAAATATTAATAAAAACATTAATTTTCCCCACAGATGTTTTGTGGATCATAACAACAGCAGTTTGGCTGTTCAAATTCTAAATCACCAATCTTTAAGTGTGTAAAACCCAAGTTATACCTTAATCCATTCAACTGAATTTTAGTGTCATGGTTAACTTTCTCACTCCTGAGTGAATTTTCTTTCTGTCTGTCTCTAAACATGAGGGGAAAATGTGTATTTCCAAACAAGATGTTATAAAATTTGCAGGATATTAAAAATTCTGCTTCAAGGCTAGAAAACTCCATTTCTTTAATAATTCAAACCTCTGTCTTCCTAGGTGGGCTTCACGATTGCAATGAAAAGTTAGGAAGCATGAAACTGCCTGCCTTCCCTAGGAAGCAAACTCTTCTTAGCATACCGATCAGAACGTTTTCCTCTTTGTTTTCAATAGATCAATAATACCCAGGCTACCAAAGTATCTAACCAACCAAAGACTCCACTTCAGAATACACCCATGAAATGTCTTAAACACAGCAGCCAATATTCTCTGCAGCTCATCAATTTCTTAGCTCCTTTGACCATAGTTTACATGTATCTAATATCAAGAGTTCTTATTCCAAGCCTTTTACGTTATAGCAATTTTCTTTGGGATTATAACTCAGAAAGTAAAATGCTCTTTGGGAACTATTTAATTTTCCTCAGCTTGTTCTTTTTCCAACCCCCCCACCCCAAATCCCACAGACTTGTCGTTTTTAGAGTTGATGTATCAGCTTTATCATAAAGTTTATTCTCTGTAGGCATGAACAAGCAAAACCAAAGTGAAAGGAATAAACTGAAAAGCCAAAAAAATCCCACCAAAAACTGTAAATCTCTAGAAAGCATATATACACAAACAACCCATCCTGTGTAAAAAAAAGAAAAAGAGCAGAAAAGCCCATCAAAACTCCACAAAAGTACTAGAAGTTCTCATGTCACAGGTTCAAAAGTCTGACATTCCCATATGTTTCTTAAAAAAGTAAAACGAATGACAATAAAAATGATAAATTCCTTTTAGTTGTAGGATTCTTTATTGTTTTCAGAGTACTGGAACATGCATTACCTCACTGCCTTTTTAAAACATTTGAATAAATCTAATGCAATGTGCAATTTACCTCAGTACTATATCCTGTTTCTATTTTATGGAAGAAAACTGTAAATAAGATTAGATGCGCAAAAAAGCAAAACAAAAGCTACTTACTAAATAGAGAAAAGACATCCATAAGGACAACAAAGTCAAGCTTTGAAAAAAGCATGTAATTAACTACAGCTTGGAATTTTTCCAAAATCTCATTCACCAACTGGCTAACACTTAGACGGAACCACACCGGGTGACAAGAAGAGCTCTTAGGGTGAGAGCCACGAGCTCTGAGACAGTAGGCCTCATTAGAACACAGCAAATCTTCCTCCAATACGGACATTTTTTTCTCCAGTGTGAAGGTATAACATATACAACAAAGAAAAATAGCACACTGCCATGTGCTCATTTAACAGAATAGCCAGGTCGGGACAGTTACTTAGATTGAAGAGCAAGACCACACTAGTAAAAAGTGCAAACACATAAAATTGAAACATGATGGCGTTGAAGAGGGTAGATTTTGTATCTGGGTCTCTATATGGATATCGATTTAATTTTTTAAAAGTTTTCTGTTATCATTAGCTCATTCATTTAAACAACTTTCTATAAGCACCTACACACCAGGTCCCGAGGGTTAAAAGATGATTAAGACATTGTCTTTATCAGCAAGAAGCTTTTGGCCTAGAGATGAAACCAACAAGTAGGAGAATTATACTAAGTGGTAAATCAGAGTGTAATGAGAAACCCAGATAACTAACTAGCTTAGGAGGAGAGAAGAGCAGCCAGGGTTCTTTTTGCTTTCATTTCTGTTTTTTTCTGATAAACACATGCATTCTTTTTCATGTATGTGAACAACAAGAAAGGTTAGAATCCTGACTAAGAACAAAAAAGATATCAAATGAAGCTACTGTTGATTTGCATATTCATTTAGGAACAAGAATTCACAGATGCTTTGATGGGGTGAACACAGTAGCAACCCTTTTGGTTTATGACACATGTGCTGTCATTCCTAGGGATTACCTACAGAAGAGCTTCAACAGGGGCTGCTCTCAAAACACCACACAGAGCCGTCTGGATGTCTTCGTTGAATCTGGAAGACAGAAAAGCATCGGTTAAAGCTATCAGCTTATGACATAAAGGTAGCACTGAGAATAAGTGATAGGAAATACCCACACCAAAAAGATCTGCCCACCGAACACAGAGAATGCCAAGGACAGAGGTGGATTAGTGGGTTTATCTCAGAAGTGACAGGTTTCTGCATTTCAGAAGCATCATGCTGGAGTGGGTGATGGAAGAGCTTTATATGAATAAAACCAAGATCCCCATTCACTGGAAAATCTTGGGTTTCTTTTTTGATCTGAACTCAGTTTGGAAATCCTAGATTAACCCGATAGAACCAGTTTCTCTTGTCTCAGTTGCTGCTTCCATGAGGATCTGAGTAGATTCTGAAATGCGATGCCTATCACTATAACCATTAACAAACATGATACGGTAAGTAAAGAAAAAATGTTTTAAAATAAAAGCAAACTTAAAAAAAAAAAAACAAAAAACCTCTAGCTTTTAATAGTTTCACTTTCCTCCCAGAGGTCATAGGAATTATTTGTCTTCTGTTGGGTGAATGTATATACTACATTTCATCATTTATAGAGAGATCACCAGAAAGTTATTATTTGTCTTAGGTTTGGACTTAATTCAGTTCAAAGAAATGAAATGGGAAGGCATTATGAAAGTTACAAAACAGGACATCTTATATTGTGTAGACATCCCATGAGTATGCCTTTATATTGGGCTCAATCTTCCATGAGAATCTTAGAGAATTTACAACAAACAATAGTAACACACGTGTAAATCTCCTTTAATGTTGGTAGCACGAGTTAAAAACAATAACAACAATAAAATTGCATTTGGGCCCTCTCCAAGCGTAAGCATGAGAATGAAGGAGACAAGGCAATATTTAGGAATATGTACAAGTATAGAGAAACCTGATGATTTTATCAGCTTTTTGCATTGCTTTGGGACTTTTCTCTGAGTCCTGATAGGTAATTAGATGAAAACTGTCACTTGTGATAACTGGAAAATACTTACTTAGCAAAATCTGATATTGGAGCTCTATACCATTTCTCACTACGTTAGAATTTCTGGAACTACAGTCATAAGATAAACACAGTGGAAATGTAAAGGCAGATGTTTTGGCCTCTATTTCCAAGGTAACAGTACTAACTGCTAATTTCTAGTAAATGTCAGTTCTAGAGAGCTTTGATTCTTGGGTCTAGTTTTTTGAGAAGGAATCTAAAACCCTCTGCACAAAATTCTGTTTTGATGGGCAGCGTAATTCTCTTTGTCTTTGAAAGGAAAATACAAATAATTAAGTACTTAAAGCTTCCATGGATGGTTATTTTTTTCTTCCATGTTAAAAAAAAAAATCAGGCATGTCGTAAACAGGACGTAATTAATATAACTAGTTTCACCATAACTATCAACCTCTCAGGGCAATTTTTATACTCTTGAGGTATGATCTGCATGAAATTCCCTATGTCTTAACCATGGAGAAAGTTACTGGTCACCAGAGTTTACCCAATAGTACTGCAAAGAAATATACCTATTAGAATGACAGGTTTCATTTACCAGAAGATATTAAAATCCTGTCAATGTGATTTCCATCAAGAAGGTTTTCAGTGAAATAAAAAATGAATGAAGGGAATCAAATGTAGTCATCTAGTTAAATATTCATTTTCTAATCTTTAGGGAGCTGTTTATTATACTTTGAACACCTGGCCTTTAGTAGAACATTGTCTGGTTTTAAACTTGTTATCACGCCACAGCAAATTCCAAGAGGGCTAGAAGTTAAACCCTTTATTATGAAAAAGCCAAAATAACAAAGTGTCCTCCTTCTCAATCCAGGAATAATCTAAGGAAACTGTGATTCTAAGAAAGAATATCTAGATACTCCTAGAGCGTAGGCTTAAGTGAAGCCAAGTGAAACTCCTTTGATGCAAGTTTTAAGGAAGCATCACTCAGAGGTGCTAACTTTGCACCTGCATAAGGCTGAGATAAAAGGCCTCCTCAAATTTTGCACCCTAGACACCTCATTTACTTCACCCTGGTCCTTGCCCTGAGTTCTCTAGCACTTGGGATGACAGTGTTTAATTTTAAAGTTTTATTGATAGACATGAAAGCAACAATAAAAAATATTTTCCACCTGTTTAATAGAATTGTAAGACAGTACATTCTCCAGAGTTACAATTTAAATAAGAAAACATGCATTTTGACATATATAACAGAGAAAATCAATGCAAAGCTCTAAAGTAAGCAGAAGAGGTAAGAAATGAGGCAAGCGTGAAAAGCGAATGCTTTGCAGCTTATTTCCGAACTTCATCTTTCCCCCAGGAGGTGCACTGGAGAGAAGCAAAGTCACTGGTACTAGGGAAAAAAATAGTGGAATGGAGGAAGAAAAAAATAAACAGAAAGAAACATAGCATGTGTAAGGCAAAGACCTTAATCAAGAAGGCAGAGGATTCAGGGAAACAAAACAAAACAATCAAAATGCCTAGGAGGAGGTGGAAAGAAAATGGTTAAACGAGGCTTTCAGTCCTTAATTCAAATCTGAGCCTTGCCATATTAGATGAACTCTTGGAAGCAAGTTAATTTCTGTGAAATAGGTCCCTTATCTATCAAATAAGAATGACAAAAATAACAATAAATCAAAATTATAGCAATAACGGCCCTACTGAAGTACTGCCCACACGTCAAGCACTTTAAACAAGTGTTACCTGGGTGTTATGACAACAGCCCTGGGAGATTGGTATTGTTTCTATTTTACCAAATGGAAATTCTGATAATATAAGGCATTCAATCACACTCACACACACACACACACACACACACACACACACACACACACAGCATAATGATAACATCATACATTGTTATATATAAAGCTCTCATCAAGGCATGGAGCTGTGGAAGCTCAAAGGAAGAGTAGCTATTATTATGGTATATTAAAAACCTGGTTACTAACTGCTGTTTTAATGTAAACAAAAGTTTTTAAAATTTCTTAATTTCATCTTAAATAGTTTATCTTTTACAAGATACCATCCCTTTAAAAAATGTTTTAAAAAAGAAGCAAAAAAGCAGTCAATAAGCATTGTCAGGAATCTCCTCCAAAAAGCATGACTAGATTTGGTGCTTTGGAAGTCCCAGTGAATTCATTAATACTTATAAAACTGAAACATCATTGGAGTGTTTAGATACAAAGGATAAGGAGGGGGAAATTGGAGGCCATGGATTTTCAGAACAATACAAATGAAATGCTAAGAAGCTTAGCAGTGATAGAAGCTGTCACACTGACAGAGCCAACGCACCAGCTTCTGCTGGTGGCAAAATCAGATTCCAGTGGCAGAGTTAGAAAACACATTCAAGAGTTAGGATGGACACCAGGATACACCTGGGCTAGACAACCTTCTTGTCAGAACCAACAAAATACTTAGGAGTTGGTGAACTGACAAATAGAAACAAAGTCCCCCGGTGGCACTGGGGGGTGGCTCAGTTGGTTAAGTGTCTGATTCTTGACTTCGCTCAAGTCACGATCTCAGGGTCCTGGGCTCTAGTCCTGTGGGACGGGCTCCACATCCAGCAGGGAGTCTTCTTGGAGATTCTCACGTTCTTTCTCTCTCTGCTCCTTCTCCTCACTACCACTCTCACTCTCTTCCACCACTATCTCTAATAAATCCTTAAAAAAAAAAAAAAAGTCCCCTAAATTCTGTTAGTAGTTATACAACACAGATATCTCAGCCTATAGTTAATACTTTCAAGTTGTAGAAGCTTCAGGTTTTAGCTGTAAGGGTACTGCTAAATATACTTTTTTAAAGATTTTATTCATTTATTTGAGAGAGAAAGAGAGACAGCAAAAGAGAGCAGGAGCGGGAAGGAAATGGAGAAGCAGGCTCCCCGAAAGCAGGGAGACCAACATGGGGCTCAATCACAGGACCCTGGGACCATGATCTGAGCCAAAGGCAGACACTGACTGAGTCACCCAGGTACCAGTAGCTAAATACTTCTTAGAAATATTTACCCTTCATTTTTTTCACCATTTAGCTTTGCTAAAAAGTGTATGATGATTTGTCTACTCCAAAGAGAATAGTCACAAATCTGTTATCTATACACAGAGCAGGTACAACGAGAAATTAAAAAAAAAGAAAAAAGCAAACAAACAAATAGGACATAGTTTGAAACAGGAAACATGGCTGAGCAATTTTAACTTGCCCTCTCCTTCCAGGAATATGCTAGAGAAAACCCATCACCATTGAGTGTGCTAGCACACACCAGTAAACAGGATGTCAAGGGGAATCAGTTGATTAAAAGTTATATATTTTTATTTTATTAGCAACCATGTCAAAAAACAAATAACATTAGCTAATGCCAAAATGCCAGAGCAAATGCTGGATTATCCCATTCTCATTCCCAGCATGTGTAAGTTACTGTGTTAGAAAATCCAAAAGGTAGAGTCTAAAGAACCCAGCAGGTTTTTTAAAATTTAAATTCAATTAATTAACATATAATGTATTATTAGTTTCAGATGCAGAGTTCAGTGACTCATATAATATCCAGTGCTCATTGCATCACGTGCCCTCCTTAATGTCCATCACCCAGTACTATGTTGACCAACAGTGGTGATAGTGGACAATGTTGCCGTGTTCCTGACCTTAGGGGAAAAGCTGTCAGTTTTTCCCCATTGAGAATGATATGTGCTCTGTGCTTTTCATATATGGTTTTTATGATACTGAGGTATGTTCCTTGTATCCTACACTGTGAAGAATTTCAATCAAGAAAAGATGCTGCTTCTTTTTTTTTTTTTTAAGATTTTATTTATTTATTCGACAAAGATAGAGACAGCCAGCAAGAGAGGGAACACAAGCAGGGGGAGTGGGAGAGGAAGAAGCAGGCTCCCACTGGAGGAGCCTGATGTGGGGCTCGATCCCATAACGCCGGGATCACGCCCTGAGCCGAAGGCAGACGCTTAACCGCTGTGCCACCCAGGCGCCCCGAAAAGATGCTGCTTAACAGGTCATGAAGATTTGTCTTTGAAGGAATTTATTGTCCTTTTCTGTTTTATGTAGCGAGAATGTGTATGGTATGGACTTCATTCATTTTGATTTTTGTTACACCTGAATCTCACCAATCACGACTGAGAAGACACATAGTTGTGAGTCTGAAGACAATTAGGGAACAAAGTTCCATGAAACCTGAAGTCTCCTGACTCAAAGGCTCTGCATGGAGAGGGACAGATGGTAGGTGCAGATGTACCAGTAGCAGGGCTATGAGGGAGAAGGCTGCTCTTGACTTTAAAGACAGATTATCTTGTTTGGGAGAGGAAAAGAAGTGGACAGATTTGGGAAATATTTTGGAGAACTAGTCTCACTTTAGAAATCACTGTAACCTCAGGTTTTCTACCATTGACCCTAACTACTACTGAAGCCTAAACCCAATCGATTCTATCACAATACCATGATTCTACCTTTTTTTTTTTTTTTTAAGATTTATTTATTTATTTAAGAGAAAGGGAACACGAGACAGAGTGAGAGAACACAAGCAGGGGGAAGCGGCAGAGGGAGAGGAAGAAGCAGACTCCCCAGCAAGCAGGGAGCCCAATGTGGGACTTGATCCCAGCACCCTGAGATCAAGACCTGAGCCGAAGGCAGATGCTTAACTGACTGAGCCACCCAGGCCCCCTACCCTGAGTCAATCTTCTTAGCCCTTATCAATTATGAAAATATGTTGTTTATGTCTTCATCATTTATGTCTCCCACTAGAATGTAAGCTCTTAGACAAGAGAATTATGGATTTTCCACCTCTGTGTCTCTAATACAAAAGAATAGCGCTTAGTACTATTAAGCAATAAGCCAACTATAGAAACAATATAGCAACAACTAGATCTTAAATGGTATGCTGTATTTCAGTTAAAGGTTTACTGTAATATCTGTTAAATAACACTGTATTAATATACATTTTAATATATTACACATTAAAAGTATATGTATATTACACATTAAAAGTATATGTAAATATATACGATTTGAATAATAAAATGAAAATCCGTATGACTACAACTGTCTTAAGAAATAAAACATTGCTGTTATCTTTGAAGTTCTCTTCCAAAAAGGCAACCCCAGCCCATAAAAGCAACATAATCCATCCCCTTCTCCAAGTGCAGTCTTTCTTTCCTTAGCTTTTTTTTTTCCTCAACTGGCCAGATTTTCAAAAGATAAAAAGTATTAAACAATGTGGTACATTGGCTGGAATTGTAGATTCAAACTTTCCTGATTATATGTCCCATTAATAAGTATTTTCATAATTTGCATTATGTAAATATTTATGAATTATATATACTATGCGATGTATTTTACACATTATAAAACCTATAAAATAATGAAATAAAGTGCACTTTTAGAAAAAAAGGTATCAAAGTATTTCATAAATTATATTTATATATTATACAGAATTTTTTCCCATTACAGTATCATTAGCATAATTATTAGTGCTATCTTCCACTAAATATAAGATGTTCTATAATTTCATGTGTCACTAAGAAAGAGAAAATACATCCAGTTTAACTATCATTGGCTACCCATCAATTGTAAGGTACATGTCTAATTTCAGAGATGTTAACATGCATACTTTATAGCCAGTGAAATGCAGTAATTTTTTAAGGAAAAATCCAATTGAATATAGTTTTCTAGTTTTGAAGATTAAAATTATAATACAACACTTTAACTACCTGGTTATAAGACTTTTTAATCTTAGGTTTCATGGCTGTCACAGCTAGGAGAGACTTTACAAATATATATATGTAAATATATATATATATCATATATAATTTTTATCATATGTTTATATTTATATAGAGATCCAAATATAAGAAATAAAACATTGGATCCTTTTTCAATAACAAAAACTTTTAAATCCAATCTACCATTTAAGTGAAATGTTTTACTATTGCACTGCAAATTTTCAGGAAGGAATGCATTTTAAAATTTTTATAAATGACTTAAAAATGCACAGAAGCTTCATATTTCGGAGATGTTGAAGACAGGTTCAATGATTCTGCAGCTAAGTTTGTATGTGTGCACGTGTGCATATGTGTGTATAAAAGAGAGATTAATCCAGACATTTTTCTTCTTACAGATGACACACTATAGTTTTCAGAATGGAATAAAAGGATTTTTAAGCATCCATTTTCAAAATGTTAGCTTCACAACACAAAAACAGTCACATTCACACTGAGTGCTAAAATGTCACCTTTACTTTGAAAAATTCATTTTTAGTGGACAGCTTATCAAACCTTATCAGATCATATGGTTTTAGCTCATAATGTGGCTGCTGAAGACGGTATTGGGAGTAGGAGTATAGACAGTTCTGTCATGTTTACTTGTACTCATACTATTAATGTTATTTATTACCTCTATTTCTTTATAGGCATCTTCTAATGTCAGATATCTTCTGTCAGAAAGTTTATCATATAATTCTTATTAATTGAACCCTAACATCACACCATATTAAAAGTAACCAAAAAAGTTGGTACAACTGTCAACTGCTCCATAATGGGAAAGCTTACTAGTCTCCAAAAATCCCATGAGCTATTTAAGTCACATCACTATCTGATACATGCAATAAAAATGGGCACCATGACAATGGGCATATTAAATCTTAACAAAACACAGTTTCTTTCTCATCTTAGAATAGAAATACTTTTTGGCACAAGCCTAATGTTGCTTTCTGAAACTAGCAATTGGTTCTGTGTGTCCCTGGGCTGAGCTCACCCTTTCATGGACGTGGCTGGACCAACAATGGAATTTGAAATGTGTCCTAGAGATTGCAAACTTAAAAGCCTATGAGTGCCAGTTTTACCATGTATATGGGGAAAAATGGGCTGGATTTTGACAAACTAAACAGTGCATGGCTCATCTAAAGAGGTAACTACTATTGGCCTGTATTCCTAAAAATGAATTTTAATGAGAAATTGGATAGCCACATGTTTATATGAAGACTGCCCATGTTAAATGCTGAAAATAAATCCAAAATTTTTGTAAAATGCTAGTGCACTAAACCAAAAGCATTTGTGGGCTAGATTTATCCATGGAGCTGTCAGTTCATTTTTTATAACAAAAAATAAAAGAGAACATATAGAAAAAGAGAACAAAAGAACATGAAAAAGAAGAGAGATAAGGCAAAGAAACATATTCTGAGAGTACTAAATCAATTGTCTTAACATCTTGAAATAAATACACGTGAAAAGTTTTTTTCTCCTGTTTTAATTAAGAAATTCCCCTTATAAAAATAAAATTTAGAGGGACACCTGGGTGGCTCAGTTTGTTGAGTGGCTGACTCCTATTTCAGCTCAGGTGATGAACTCAGGGTCCTGGAATCAGGCTCCACACTCAGCAGGGAGTCTGCTTGAGGATTCTCTCTTCCAGTCCCACTGTCCCTCCTCCCACTTGTGTACCGTGTGCACACTCTCTCATTCTCAAATAAATAAATAAATCTTTTAAAAAAATAAAATTAAATTATGGGAAAATTTCAAGAAGTAGTTAGAGGATGTTCTTTTATCTCAGAGAGCATTTTATTGAAAGCTGATCCAGGATATATACCACACAAAACCATTCCTAGGAACGCCACATAAGGACCAATTTAACTGTGCAATAATAACCACATACTAGAAGAGGTAACAAAATTCTTCCTCCCTCCCTCCTCTCCTTCTCTCTCTCCATAGTTCTTTATTTCCTTACTTGCCTGAGTATTCTCTTCCTTCTAAGTGAGTGGGAAAAGCTGTCTCTTATTACAGGACACCTGGGTGGCTCAGTTGGTTAAGCATCTGCCTTCAGCTCAGGTCATGATCCCAGGGTCCTGGAATCAAGTCCTGCATCAGGCTCCTTGCTCAGTGGGGAGCCTGCTTCTCTCTCTACCTGCTGTTCCCCCTGCTTGTGCACTCTCTCTGACAAATAAATAAATTTTTTAAAAAGTTACTATTACAGGGCACCTGGGTGGCTCAGTCATTAAGCATCTGCCTTCAGCTCAGGGCATGATCCCAGAGTCATGGGATCGAGCCCCACATCAGGTTCCTACGCTGGGAGCCTGCTTCTTCCTCTCCCACTCCCCCTGTTTGTGTTCCCTCTCTCGCTGGCTGTCTCTCTCTCTGTGATATAAATAAATAAAATCTTAAAACAAAAGCAAAAACCGGGGCGCCTGGGTGGCACAGCGGTTAAGCGCCTGCCTTCGGCTCAGGGCGTGATCCCGGCGTTATGGGATCGAGCCCCACATCAGGCTCTTCAGCTATGAGCCTGCTTCTTCCTCTCCCGCTCCCCCTGCTTGTGTTCCCTCTCTCGCTGGCTGTCTCTATCTCTGTCAAATAAATAAATAAAATCTTTAAAAAAAAAAAAAAAAAAAAGCAAAAACAAAAAAGCTACTATTACATACAACGTATGTATGTAATACAGTTTCTCTCATATAGTTTCTTGAGTTGGTTTTTATAAATTAGTGTGTTGAAGGTAAAATCATGTAAAAAGAAAAAGAACTGTCACAGTCATACAAACCACTATTATAGACAAGGCATACAATCAGATTTCAAATCATGTACTCTTTTTTGGTGCTAATACTGTAAATTGCCATTTTATAAAAAGCACTCTTGCCAATAAATAATTTATTCATATTTTAATGGTGTTGTCTTTGCAACACATTCATCATAACAGATTTGTTTTTTTGCCAATGTGTATTGGTACCTTGCCAACAAGAACTCTTCGTAAAAAATATGACCTTCCTCATTTTTTTCCCAATGAGATGATGTAAAGAGAGGAACCCAAATAATCTAAACAATGTTTAACACCTTTAGCATCTGCTGGAAAGCAAAAATGAAGACTAATGTTCTCCTAGATAGCTCATTCAATGTTTATCTTGATGACTAGAAAACAAGCAGCCGAACAACCATTGAACTGAATTACAATAAAATATACGTTTTTCAGAGAGAGGAGCACAAAATCAGTTTTCATTTGGCATGCTAAGTATGCTATATTTGAACAGAATGTTACATATTCATTTCATTCATCATTTAAAGGCAGATAATCAGGAAGTCATTACGTGGCCTGCATTGGGCAGCTATTCAATTAGAGAATAATTGAGCACTCTGTAATTCAGCCAAAGCTGACAGGTTGGGAATGCATAATATCCTTCCAAGGTATTTTGAATGTGGGGGAAAGTATGGGTCAAACAGTATTCTCTGGCCAAAATAGGCCCCTGGGACAAAAAAGAATAAATAAATAAATAAAATAAATAAATAAAACAGTTGTTTATTTACATTTTTGTTGTCTGTTCAGTTAGTTTCGCGAATCAGCAATTTATCAATTCTGGTAACTTATTTGAGAAATCATTATCTCTGCTTTCAGAAGACTTGATGTGACATTTTGAGTCACGCTGCCATTTTTCTGTGGTGTTTCAGACTGACTGTTCATAGACCCTTAGACATGAAGGTGGTAAATTAAGGCAAAAACAAACAAACGAAACAAAACTGATTCTATCCAGGAATTTGCGGGGAGCTAGTATTGGAAGTTAAGAGTTCAGAAGTGGATAAAGCAGACCCAAAACTAGGTAACAAGGCAAACTAGAGGTATTTTCAGAATGGTTGTGGTCAGTGAGAGCAGGACATCATAGTATAAATGTCAGGGCATTTTTACCCTGGAATTTATATTATAATAGATACTATCAGAATGCTTACTTCTTTTAAACATTGCCAACACATGGCAGACATGGCTTCCCACTACTCTGTTCACTGTGTCCTGCTTATCAAGTTCTTCCTCCTCCCTCTGGCCTTCCTATTCAAATCCAAAGTGAAGTTTCAATCAGAAGGAGAATCTATTGCACTACTGTAGAGAACTTTATTAGGTCTGGAAATAAAATACATTTGGCTGAAGAATTTGTAAGTATTCACTAAAACTTACTTTGTTTTGTTATGTTAGTACTAAATTAGTGCTTTTAAGAGACAGAAGGAGTATTTTCTCATTAGTATTTGTATTAGTTCCCTAGTGCAATCATAAGAAAGTGCCAAAAACTGGATGGATTCAAACAACAGAAATCTATTTTCTCACTGTTTTGGAAGCTAAAATCTGAAATAAAAGGTGTTGGCAGGATTGGTTTCTTCTGAGTATTCTGAGGAACAATCACTTCCATGCTTCTCTCCCAACTTTTAATTAAGAAACACATTCCGCGGTGCTCCTTGGCTTATCAATACACGACTCCAATCTCTGCCTACATCTACACACAGCATTTTCCCTGTTTTTCTGTCTCCTTTAAGAACCTCACTCATATTGGATTTGGGGCCACTTTACCATAATATGACTAAATCTTAACTAATTACACCTGCAACATCTTATTTTCAATTAAAGTCACATTCTGAGGCACTGGGGGATTAGGACTTAAACATACCTTTTTTTTTTTTTTTTTTTTTTTTTTTTTGCAGTGGGGGGAACACAATTCAACTGGTAACAGCACTGTTTAGAATTATTGGGGCACGGTAATAATAGAAAGCAGACTGACTTTCATTTGGTCTTACTACTGTTTTAAAATTCTCTATAGAAAATGCACCCCGGGTGCCTAGGTGGCTCAGTCGTTTTAAGCAGCTGCCTTCGGCTCAGGTCCGATCCTGGGGTCTTAGAATCAGATCCCAGGTTGCACTCCCTGCTCAGGGGGGAGTCTGCTTCTCCCTCTACCCCTCTCCCTTGCTCATGCTCTCTCTCTTGCTCTTTTTCTCTCTCAAATAAATAAATAAATAAAAAGAAAGAAAAAGAAAGAAAGAAAGAAAGAAAGAAAGAAAGAAAGAAAGAAAGAAA